>NC_091200.1:26127582-26460174 GCF_040958095.1 Procambarus clarkii
CCTGCAGAAGCAAAGAAGATGCATCAGGGCGAGAGAGAAAACCAGGAAAACACAGCTCCAACACACATCCCCAGAGGGTGAGGGCGCGACTCCCACAACAGCAACCTAGTAACACCAGAAGGGAGGACAAACTCTCACCACCCTCCTCTTGCATAGAAACCTCCCTACCCGAACCCTCCCTGCCCCCATTCAAATGTTCAGTCAACTCTCCCTACCCCCCCTCACCCCACTCCTACCCTGATACCCTCCCCTCCCCTACTCCCACCATATCCCCTTCCCCCCACTGGCCTCCCTCCCACTTCATCCCATACCCTCCCTGTCCCCCCTTCACTTGACCCCCCCCCCGCCCCTAACTCCAGTATCCTCTAAGACCCCGTTACCCACCCCACAAATCCTCATGTCCATGGAACAGCTTGACCCATCAGCAGAACGCTCACCAAGAAGGGAACATGAGAAAGGACAGAAGAAAGTCAATCTCAAGGCAATGTACAGTAACACAGATGGGATTACAAATAAAACAAATGAACTTGGAGAATGGGTACTTAAAGAAAACCCAGACATAATTGCACTCACAGACACAAAGCAAACAAAAACCATAACAAATGCAGTGTTTCCACAGGACTACTGTGATGTGAGGAAAGAGAGAGAAGGAAGAGGAAGTGGTGGTGTAGCTCTGCTGGTAAGAAAAGGCTGGGATTTTGAGGAAATGGTTATTCAGGGCTGTGAAGGTTTCAGTGACTACTTGACAAGTACAATAGCAACTGGAGGACCAAAAATTATAGTCACAGTCATATATAACCCGCCACCAAATGACAGAAGACCCAGACAGGAATATGATAGAAACAACATGGCCACCATTAACATAATAGAGAGAACAGCGTCTCTCGCTAGTAGGAATGAAACTGGACTACTAATCATGGGGGACTTCAACCACGGAAAAATAGACTGGGAGAACAGAGACCCGCATGGAGGACCAGTTACATGGAGAGCTAAGCTGCTGGACGCGGCAACAAGAAACTTTCTAAGCCAACACATCAAGGGACCGACAAGAATGAGAGGGAAGGATGAACCAGCCATGCTTGATCTGATATTTACCCTCAATGAGTGGGATATAAGGGAAGTTAAGATGGAAGCGCCCTTGGGAATGAGTGATCACAGTGTATTGATCATTGAGTACTTGGTAGAGCTAGGATTTATCTGCCCCAAAAAAGAACTAGAAAACAAAAGGCTGGCATACTGAAAAGGGAATTATGAGGAGATGAGAAGTTTCCTAAGGGATATACCATGGGACACCGACCTCAGAGCTAAGTCGGTACAAGACATGATGGACTATGTCACCCAAAAGTGTCAGGAGGCAGTAAACAGGTTTATCCCTGTCCAAAGGGAAAAATCCGGGAATCAAAAGAAAAATCCATGGTTTAACAGGACATGTATGGAAGCAAAGGAACTGAACAAAAGGGCGTGAAATAGCCCTTAAATCCGAAATAACAGAACACTAGATTGCAGAGAGAGATATACCAGAGAACCAGGAATGAGTATGTTAGGGTGAGAAGAGAAGCAGAGAAAAATTATGAAAATGATATAGCAAACAAAGCCAAGACCGATACAAAGCTACTTCACAGTCAAATCAGAAGGAAAACAACAGCGAAAGAGCAGGTAATGAAACTTAGAATAGGCGAGGACAGGTATACAGGGAACGACATAGAGGTGAGTGAAGAACTCAACAAGATGTTCCAGGAGGTCGTCACAATAGAACATGGTGAGGTTACTGTGCAAGGAAAGGGGGGCAGTAAACCAGGTGGCCTTGGAAGGGTTCAAAATTACGAGAGATGAAATCAAGAGACACCTGTTGGATCTGGATGTGAGAAAGGCTGTTGGTCCAGATGGGATCTCACCATAGGTACTGAAAGAGTGTGCAGAGGCACTTTGCTTGCCACTCTCCATAGTGTATAGTAGGTCACTGAAGACGGGAGACTTACCAGAAATATGGAAGGAAGCTAATGTGGTCCCAATGCACAAAAAGGGTATCAGACAAGAGGCACTGAACAACAGGTCAGTGTCCATAACTTGTATACCATGCAAAGTGCTGGAGAAGATCGTGAGAAAAAATCTAGTAACTCATCTATAAGAAGGGACAAATCGCCAACATGGGTTCAGGGAGGGTAAATCTTGCTTTACTGGCCTAATAGAATTCTACGATCAGGTGACAAAGATTAAGCAAGAACGAGAAGGCTTTGCGGACTTCATTTTTTTTGGACTGTCGGAAAGCCTTTGACACAGTACCGCATAAGAGGCTGGTACATAAGGTTGAGAGACAGGGAAGGGTAACTGGTAAAGTGCTCCAGTGGATAAGGGAATACCTAAGCAATAGGAAGCAAAGAATTGCAGTGAGGGGTGAGACCTCAGATTAACGTGAAGTCACCAGTGGAGTCCCATGGGGCTCTGTACTCGGTTCTATCCTGTTGCTGATATATGTAAATGATCTCCCAGAGGATATAAACTCATTCCTCTTAATGTTTGCTGACGATGCCAAAATTATCAGAAGGATTAGGACAAAGGAGGACTGCTTGAGGCTTCAAGAAGACCTAGACAAACTAAAGGAACGGTCGAACAAATGATTCACATTCAAGATTCTCAAGGGAATCGACAGGGTTGATAAAGACAGGCTATTTAACACAAGGGACACACGCACTAGGGGAAACAGGTGGAAACTGAGTGCCCAAATGAGCCACAGAGATATTAGAAAGAACTTTTTTAGTGTCATAGAGGTTGACAAATGGAATACATTAGCAAGTGATGTGGTGGAGGCTGACTCCATACACAGTTTCAAGTGTAGATATGATAGAGCCCAATAGGCTCAGGAACCTGTACACCTGTTGATTGACGGTTGAGAGGCGGGACCAAAGAGCCAGAGCTCAACCCCCGCAAGCACAACTAGGTGAGTACACACACACACACAAATGGTGTGTCGAACAAATGGTTGTTAGAGTTTAACCCAACCAAATGTAATGTAATGAAGATAGGTTTAGGGGGCGGGAGACCAGTTAGGGGGTATCATTTGGGAGATGAAATTCTTCAAGAGACAGAGAAAGAGAAAAACCTGGGGTTTGATATCACGCCAGACCTGTCCCATGAAGCCCATATCAAGAAGATAACATCAGCAGCATATACAAGGATGGCTAACATAAGAACAGCGTTTAGACACTTGTGCAAAGAATCATTCAGAAATTTGTATTCCACCTATGTTAGACCAATCCTTGAGTATGCAGCCCCAGCATGGAGTCCATATCTAGTCGAGCATAAGACTAAAATGGCAAAAAGTTCAAAGGTGTGCCACCAGACTAGTACCCGGGCTGAGAGGTATGAACTACAAAGGAGAGACTACCGGAATTAAACCTCACGTCACTGGAAGACAGAAGAGTTAGGGGGGATATGATCACCACGTACAAGATTCTCAGAGAAATAGACAGGGTATATAAAGACAGGTCATTTAACACAAGGGGCACATGCACTAGCGGACACAGGTGGAAACTGAATGCCCAAATGAGCCACAGAAACGTAAGAATGATTTTTTTTAGTGTCAGAGTAGTAGACAAATGGAATGCATTAGTCAGTGATGTGGTGGAGGCTACTCCATACACAGTTTCAAGTGTAGATATGATAGAGCCCAATAGGCTCAGGAACCTGTACACCTGTTGATTGACGGTTGAGAGGCGGGAACAAAGAGCCAGAGCTCAACCCCCGCAAGCACAACTAGGTGAGTACACACACACACACAAATGGTGTGTCGAACAAATGGTTGTTAGAGTTTAACCCAACCAAATGTAATGTAATGAAGATAGGTTTAGGGGGCGGGAGACCAGTTAGGGGGTATCATTTTGGAGATGAAATTCTTCAAGAGACAGAGAAAGAGAAAAACCTGGGGTTTGATATCACGCCAGACCTGTCCCATGAAGCCCATATCAAGAAGATAACATCAGCAGCATATACAAGGATGGCTAACATAACAACAGCGTTTAGACACTTGTGCAAAGAATCATTCAGAAATTTGTATTCCACCTATGTTAGACCAATCCTTGAGTATGCAGCCCCAGCATGGAGTCCATATCTAGTCGAGCATAAGACTAAAATGGCAAAAAGTTCAAAGGTGTGCCACCAGACTAGTACCCGGGCTGAGAGGTATGAACTACAAAGGAGAGACTACCGGAATTAAACCTCACGTCACTGGAAGACAGAAGAGTTAGGGGGGATATGATCACCGCGTACAAGATTCTCAGAGAAATAGACAGGGTATATAAAGACAGGTCATTTAACACAAGGGGCACATGCACTAGCGGACACAGGTGGAAATTGAATGCCCAAATGAGCCACAGAGACGTTAGAATGATTTTTTTTACTGTCAGAGTAGTAGACAAATGGAATGCATTAGTCAGTGATGTGGTGGAGGCTACTCCATACACAGTTTCAAGTGTAGATATGATAGAGCCCAATAGGCTCAGGAACCTGTACACCTGTTGATTGACGGTTGAGAGGCGGGAGCAAAGAGCCAGAGCTCAACCCTCGGAAGCACAAATAGGTGAGTACACACACACACACACACACACACACACACACACACACACACACACACACACACACACACACACACACTTTTTCAGTGTCAGAGTAGTTAACGGATGAAATGCATTAGGCAGTGATGTGGTGAAGGCTGACTCCTTACACAGTTACAAATGTAGATATGATAGAGCCCAGTAGGCTCAGGAATCTGTACACCTGTTGATTGACAGTTGAGAGGCGGGACCAAAGAGCTCAACCATCGCAAGCACAAATAGGTGAGTACAAATAGGTGAGTACACACACACACACAAATGGTGTGTCGAACATATGGTTGTTAGAGTTTAACCCAACCAAATGTAATGTAATGAAGATAGGTTTAGGGGGCGGGAGACCAGTTAGGGGGTATCATTTGGGAGATGAAATTCTTCAAGAGTCAGAGAAAGAGAAAACCTGGGGTTTGATATCACGCCAGACCTGTCCCATGAAGCCCATATCAAGAAGATAACATCAGCAGCATATACAAGGATGGCTAACATAAGAACAGCGTTTAGACACTTGTGCAAAGAATCATTCAGAAATTTGTATTCCACCTATGTTAGACCAATCCTGAAGTATACAGCCCCAGCATGGAGTCCATATCTAGTCGAGCATAAGACTAAAATGGTAAAAAGTTCAAAGGTGTGCCACCAGACTAGTACCCGGGCTGAGAGGTATGAACTACAAAGGAGAGACTACGGGAATTAAACCTCACGTCACTGGAAGACAGAAGAGTTAGGGGGGATATGATCACCATGTACAAGATTCTCAGAGACATAGACAGAGTATATAAAGACAGGTCATTTAACACAAGGGGCACATGCACTAGTGGACACAGGTGGAAACTGAGTGCCCAAATGAGCCACAGAGACGTAGCTCAATCCTCTCAGTTCCGGGACGAGCCTGGTGGCATACCGCTGAATATTCTCTAACTTTGTCTTGTGCTTAACTAGGTATGGACTCCAGGCTGGAGCTGAATACTCCAGGATTGGTCTTACATAAGTGGTATACAGGGTTCTGAAAGATTCCTTACTCAAGTTTCAAAAAGCCGTTCTTATATTTACCAGTCTAGCATATGCTGCTGATGACATTATTTTGATGTGGGCCTCTGGGGACAGGTTCGGTGTGATATCAACCCCCAGGTCTTTCTCTCTATTTGACTCTTGCAGGATTTCACCTCAAAATGATACCTTGTGTTCAGCCTCCTGCTCCCTTCGCCTAATTTCATCACCTTACACTTTCCCGAGTTGAACTTTAACAGCCATTTTCTTGACCATTCCTCCAGTTTATCCAGGTCATCCTCAAGTCTCTGTATATCTTCATCCATCTTGATTCTTCTCATAATTTTTGCATCATCAGCAAACATTGAGAGGAATGAGTCTATACCCTCTAGAAGATCGTTCACATATATTAGAAACAGGATGGGTTCAAGTACTGAGCCCTGTGGGATTCCGCTGGTGACATCTCGCCACTCTGATGTCTCCCCCTCACCGTTACTCGCTGTTTCCTGTTGCTTAAGTACTCCCTTATCCACTGGAGCACCTTCCCTTTTACTTCTGCCTGTTGCTCCAACTTTTTTAACAGCCTTTTATGGGGTACTGTGTCAACGGCTTTTTGGCAATCCAGGAAAATGCAGTCTGTCCACCCTTCTCTTTCCTGCCTAATTTTTGTTGCCTGGTCATAAAATTCTATTAAACCTGTGAGGCACGATTTACCATCCCTGAACCCATGTTGGTGGTGCGTTACAAAGTTATTTCCCTCCAGATGCTCTACGAGCCTTTTCCTCAAGATCTTCTCCATCACCTTGCATGGTATACAAGTAAAGGAAACTGGCCTGTAATTCAGTGCCTCTTGCCTGTCACCCTTTTTGTATATTGGGACTACATTAGCTGTCTTCCAACTTTCTGGTAAGTCTCCTGATTCCAGTGACCTGTTATACACCATAGAGAGTGGCACACTTAGTACTTCTGCACCTTCCTTTAGTATCCATGGTGAGGTTCTGTCAGGCCCAACACCCTTTGTCACATCCAGCTCCAGCAGACACCTTTTGACCTCATCACTGGTGAGGTCAAATTCCTCCAAGGTTGCTTGGTTTGTTGCCTCCTCATTTAGTGCAGGGGCTTCTCCTTATTCTATTGTGAAGACCTCCTGGAATATCTTGTTGAGTTCTTCACACACCTCCTTGTCATTCTCTGTGTATCTGTTCTCCGCTTTTCACAGCTTCATCACTTGTTCCTTCACTGTTGTTTTCCTCCTGATGTGGCTGTGGAGCAGCTTTGGTTGGGTCTTGGCTTTACTCGCGATGTCATTTTCAAACTCTCTCTCTGCTTCCCTCCTCACTCTGAGGTACTCATTTCTGGCCCTCTGGTATCTCTCCCTGCTCTTTTGTGTTCTGTTATTTCTGTAGTTTCTCCATGTTCTTTTACTCAGTTGCTTCGCTACCTTGCATTCCTGGTTGAACCATGGGTTTTTCTGTTGTTTTTCGTTTTTCTCCTTTTGGACGGGGATAAACCTGTCTGCAGCTTCCTGGCACTTCTGGGTGACAAAATCCATCATGACCTGCACATTCTTGTCTCTAAGTTCTGTTTCCCATGGTATTCCCCTGAGGAAGCTCCTCATCTCGTCATATTTTCCTCTTCGGTTATTCAGTCTTTTTCCCCCTACTCCCATCCTTGGATAGGTTATCCCTACCTCCACCAAGTACTCAAAGGTCTGTACATTGTGGTCACTCATTCCTATGGGGCTGCAACTTTGACTTCCCTTATTTCTGACTCATTCAGGGTGAATATCAAGTCGAGTCTAGCTGGTTCATCATTGCCTCTCACTCTTGTGGGTTCCTTGACATGCTGGCTCAGAAAATTCCTTGTTGCCACTTCCAAGAGTTTAGCTCTCCACGTATCTGCACCACCATGTGGGTCCCCATTCTCCCAGTCTATCTTTCCATGGTTGAAATCGCCCATGATTAAGAGTCTGGAGCCATTCCTGCAGGCAACTGAAGCTGCTCTTTCTATTATATTAATGGTTGCCATGTTGTTCCTATCAAATTCCTGTCTAGGTCTTCTGTCATTTAGGGGAGGGTTGTAAATGACTGCCACTATTATCTTAGGTCCACCCATTGTTATAGTTCCTGTTATGTAATCTCTGAATCCGTCACAACCCGGAATTTCCATCTCATCAAAACTCCAGTCCTTCCTTATCAGCAGGGCCACTCCTCCACCTCCTCTCCCTTCCCTCTCTTTCCTTACTATATAGTAGTCCTTTGGAAACACAGCATCTGTTATGACTCCTGGCAATTTTGTTTCCGTTAGTCCTATTACATCAGGGTTTTCTTCTTGCACCCTTTCTGCCAGTTCACTTGCTTTATTGGTAATCCCATCAATGTTTGAGTACATTACCTTGAAGCTCACTTTCTTATATCCAATTTCACCCTCACTCCCCACAAGTGTAGGAAGTTGTTCTATGGTCATTGCTGCTTGGGTAGGCTCCTTCTCCTGTGAGGTAGTTTCCATGGGTTCGGGGGGAGGCGGAGTGGGGGATGGAGGGCTTAGATCTTCCTAAGGCCTGCTTGGGGCAGGAAGAAGTCCTGGGGGTGAGAGAGCAGGGATTGCTTGGGGAAAGGGCACGCCCTCCTGCAGTGTAGTTGACAGGGGTTTGGAGGGAGATGGAGTGGGGGATAGAGGGCTTTGGTCTTGCTCAGGCCTGCTTGGGGCAGGGAGAAGACCAGGGGCTGGGAAAGCAGGGGCTACTTGGGGTAAGGGGAGGGGGAGGATTTGGGTTTCCTGATAGGCATTGTGCAGGGGCAAGGAAGGGTTTGTGATGGGGGGTAGGGAGGGCCCTATTGGGCGGTGGGCTGGGGTGTTGCATTCCCCCCTGGGGTTCCTGGGTTGCTGGATTGGGGCTCCCCACTCCCCTCTGGGATTGCTGGGATTGGTTGGAGGCTGAGGTTCCCTGGCTCCCTTCCCTTTCCTTGCGCCTTTTCCTTGCATCTGCTGCCCTTACTATCTCGTCTCTGGTCATGTCCCTCTGAACATATACCTCTTTGTAGTTCCTTGCATACCTCAATTTGCTCTTCTTTACTAGGGTGTCCTCTTTGATGTCCTCGCTCTTGAATACTACCTTGATCAATCTCTTTTTGTCTCTGTTGTACTGGCCAATCCGGAAAAACTGTTCTATGTCTCGTTCAGCCCCTTCCATTCCTATCTCCTTTAACAGTCTCCGTGGTGTAGTGGTAAGACACTCGCCTGGCGTTCCGCGAGCGCTATGTCATGGGTTCGTATCCTGGCCGGGAAGGATTTACTGGGCGCAATTCCTTAACTGTAGCCTCTGTTTAACGCAACAGTAAAATGTGTACTTGGATGAAAAAACGATTCTTCGCGGCAGGGGATCGTATTCCAGGGACCATAGGATTAAGGACTTGCCCGAAACGCTACGCGTACTAGTGGCTGTACAAGAATGTAACAACTCTTGTATATATCTCAAAAAAAAAAAAAAAAAAAATATCCTTGCCACTTCAGCTTTGTCTTTATTCCTCGATTCCTCCCTTGTGGAGCCCTCTTGTTCCTTCACACCTACCACTACTACAGCTCTTTTCCTTTTCATTAGCTGGCTTGTGCATCTAGCTGCCTCCTGTGAGGTTACTGCTTTCATTACAACTTCCTTGACTGTGGACATTGCTCCTGGGCTCTTCAGCATTTCAGCAAAGGTTGGGCCAATTGTTGCGGTCCCTGCCATTGCTACATCTCCTGGTTCCTGGGGGTTGATCCCCTGGGCCAGAGTCTGAGGGGGCCTGTTTTTAGGCTTTTTATCTCCTCTTGCGCTGCACTTAGTTCTGTCTGCAGCTTACATATAGTTTCCCTCAGGTCCTTCAATTCCCCACTGACTTCCTTCCATGCCTTAGCAATCATCTCCATGAATGACTCGTCCAGTCCCTCTCCTCCGGCTTCATTCTGTTGTCTTACCATCCCACTTGACCTGTGTGTGTGTGTGTGTGTGTGTGTGTGTGTGTGTGTGTGTGTGTGTGTGTGTGTGTGTGTGTGTGTGTGTGTGTGTGTGTGTGTGTGTGCATGTGTGTCTGTGTGTGTGTGTGTGTGTGTGTGTGTGTGTGTGTGTGTGTGTGTGTGTGTGTGTGTGTGTGTGTGTGTGTGTGTGTGTGTGTGTGTGTGTGTGTGCATGTGTGTCTGTGTGTGTGTCTGTGTGTGTGTGTGTGTGTGTGTGTGTCTGTGTGTGTGTGTCTGTGTGTGTGTGTGTGTCTGTGTGCTTATTGTGGGGGTGGCACGGTGGGGGGGTTGGGTTAACTGGTGGAGGGATGGAGGGAAAGGGAGTGAAAGGGAGAGGGGGAGTGAAAGGGAGAGGGGGAGTGAAAGAGATTGAGGAAGAGAGGGAAATAGGCAGCGCAGGCGGGGGGGGGGGGGGGGAGGAAGGAGGACAATCAGGTGGGTGAGGGATGGAGGGTCAGTCCCTGGGGTGATGGTTGAGGTTGGCGGTAGGCTGGTTTGTGCGTGCGTGCGTGCGTGCGTGCGTGCGTGTGTGTGTGTTTACACTGGCGTGTTATGGTGAGGAGGAGGGGGGGTAGGTCTAGTCAGTGGCGGTGTAATGTAGCACACAGGTATGAGAAAACTAGTACCACGCTGAGGCTCTTGAGCTACTTTTTCGTATTTTAATTAACTTATGTTCAAAGCTAATTACTATATGAAAAAACTCTGTACACCTTGTATGACTGACTTTGAGAGGCACCACCTCCAAGTAAGCATCCCACAGCACAATTAGGTGATTTATGGAGCGATGTCCGCCTTAATTGTTAATTGTTGACGTCCCCGCCAGAGGTCCTCCCAGTGGTGGTCCAAGTCTCGACCTAGTCTTCACTCTGAACGACTCCGACATAAGAGAAATCGGTTTTGAGGACCCAGTAGGAATGAGCGACCACAGTGTACTGGTGTTTGAGTACTTGATTGAAGAAGGGTTATTGAACTCGAGGAGGGATACCGAAACCAAAAGGTTAGCATACCGAAAGGGAAACAATGAGGGGATAAGAAAATTCCTAACAGATATAGCATGGGAAACAGAGCTCAGGGGAAAGACGGCCCAAGATATGATGGATTACATCACGCAGAAGTGCAAGGACGCAGCAAACAAGTTTGTCCCAGTCCAAAAGGAAAACAGAGAAAAGAAAATGAGAAACCCATGGTTTAATCAGAGATGTAGGCTAGCTAAGCAGCAAAGTAAAAGGGCATGGAGAAACTATAGGAATAACAGGACTCTGGAGAGCAGAGAAAGATACCAGAATGCCAGGAATGAATATGTCAGGATGAGAAGAGAGGCAGAAAGACAATACGAAAATTACATAGCAAGCAAGGCAAAGACTCAGCCTAAATTGTTGCATAGCCACATTAGGAGAAAAACAACAGTAAAGGAACAGGTTATGAAATTAAGGATAGGGGTGGAAGGATTCACTACAAATGACAAGGAAGTGTGTGAGGAATTGAATAAGAAATTCCAGGAGGTCTTCACCTTAGAGCAAGGAGAAATTCCAGAGGTAAGTGAGGGAATAGCTAACCAGGAACCACTGGAAGAGTTTGAGATTACCAGTGGGGAAGTTAGGAAGTGTTTACTAGAGTTGGATGTGACGAAGGCTATAGGCCCAGATGGAATCTCCCCTTGGGTCCTAAAGGAAGGAGCAAGAGAACTGTGCCTACCACTCTCCATAGTGTATAACAAATCACTGGCAACAGGGGTACTGCCAGATATTTGGAAAGCAGCTAACGTAGTCCCGATATACAAGAAAGGGGATAGACAGGAGGCACTGAACTACAGGCCAGTGTCCCTAACCTGCATACCATGCAAGCTGATGGAGAATATTGTGCGAAAAAAACTAGTGGAGCATCTGGAAGGAAGGAACTTTGTAACACAGAATCAACATGGGTTCAGGGATGGCAGGTCCTGCCTTACAGGGTTACTTGAATTCTACGACCAGGCAAGAAAGAGAAGGGTGGGCAGACTGCATATTTTTGGATTGTCAGAAAGCCTTTGATACAGTGCCATACAAGAGGCTAGTGCGAAAGTTGGAGACGCAGGCTGGAGTGAAAGGGAAGGTACTCCGGTAGATACAGGAGTACCTAAGCAACAGGAGACAACGAGTCTGTGTGAGGGGTGAGGTCTCAGATTGGCGAGACGTCACAAGTGGAGTCCCGCAGGGGTCCTTGGACCTATACTGTTTCTGGTATATGTAAATGATCTCCCAGAGGGTATGGATTCGTTCCTCTCAATGTGTGTAGACGATGCAAAAATTATGAGGAGGATTGAAATAGAGGATGATAGTAGGAGGCTACAAGATGATCTGGATAAACTGAGTGAATGGTCCAACAAATGGCTGTTGAAGTTCAACCCGAGTAAATGCAAAATAATGAAACTAGGTGGTGGAAACAGGAGGCAAGACACAGGATACAGAATAAAAGATGAAGTACTTAATGAAACAGACAGAGAGAAAGATCTAGTTGATATCACACCAAACCTGTCTCCTGAAGCCCACATAAAGAGAATAACGTCTGCGGCATATGCGAGGCTGGCTAACACCAGAACGGCGTTCAGGAACCTGTGTAAGGAATCATTCAGAATCTTGTACACCACATATGTAAGACCAATCCTGGAGTATCCGGCCCCAGCATGGAGCCCGTACCTTGTCAAGCACAAGACGAAGCTGGAAAAAGTGCAAAGGTATGCTACTAGACTAGTCCCAGAACTAAGAGGGATGAGTTATGAGGAAAGGCTGCGGGAAATGCACATTACGACACTGGAAGACAGAAGAGTAAGGGGGGACATGATCACAACCTACAAAATCCTCAGGGGAATCGACCGGGTAAACAAGGATGAACTATTCAACACTTTTGGGGCGCAAACAAGGGGACACAGGTGGAAGCTGAGTACCCAAATGAGCCACAGAGACGTTAGAAAGAACTTTTTCAGTGTCAGAGTAGTTAATAAATGGAATGCACTAGGAAGTGATGTGGTGGAGGCTGACTCCATACACAGTTTCAAATGTAGATATGATAGAGCCCAGTTGGCTCAGGAATCTGTACACCAGTTGATTGACGGTTGAGAGGCGGGACCAAAGAGCCAGAGCTGAACCCCCGCAAGCACAATTAGGTGAGTACACACACACACACACACACACACACACAGAATGACAAGGAGGTGTGTGAAGAACTCAACAAGAGATTCCAGGAGGTCGTCACAATAGAACAAGGAGAAGCTCTGCACTAAATGAAGAGGAGGCAAACCAAGTAACCGTGGAAGAATTTTACCTCACCAGTGATGAGGTCAAAAGGTGCCTGTTGGAGCTGGATGTAACAAAGGCTGTTGGGCCTGACAGAATCTCACCATGGATACTAAAGGAAGGTGCAGAAGCACTAAGTGTACCACTCTCTATGGTGTATAACAGGTCACTGGAAACAGGAGACCTACCAGAAAGTTGGAAGACAGCTAACGTAGTCCCAATATACAAGAAGGGAGACAGACAAGAGACACTGAATTACAGGCCAGTTTCCCTAACTTGTATACCATGCAAGGTAATGGAGAAAATCGTGAGGAAAAGGCTCGTAGAACATCTGGAGTGAAATAACTTTGTAACGCACCACCAACATGGGTTCAGAGATGGCAAATCGTGCCTCACAGGTTTAATAGAATTCTATGACCAGGCAACAAAAATTAGGCAGGAAAGAGAAGGGTGGGCCGACTGCATTTTCCTGGACTGCCAGAAAGTCTTTGACACAGTACCCCATAAAAGGCTGTTAAAAAAGTTGGAGCAACATGCAGGAGTAAAAGGGAAGATGCTCCAGTAGATAAGGAAGTGCTTAAGCAACAGGAAACAGTGAGTAACGGTGAGGGGGGGGGGGAGACATCAGAGTGGCGAGATGTCACCAGCGGAGTCCCACAGGGCTCAGTACTTGGACCCATCCTGTTTCTAATAAATGTAAACGATCTTCCGGAGGGTATAGTCTCGTTCCTCTCAATGTTTGCTGATGATGCAAAAATTATGAGAAGAATCAAACCGGATGAAGATAGACAGAGACTACAGGATGACCTGGACAAACGAGGAATGGTCTAGAAAATGGCTGCTAAAGTTCAACTCAAGAAAATGTAAAGTAATGAAATTAGGCGAAGGGAGCATGAGGCTGAACACAAGATACCATCTGGGAGGTGAACTATTTCAAGAGTCAAATAGAGAAAGATCTGGTGAATTGATATCACACCGAACCTGTCCCCAGAGGCCCACATCAAAAGGATATCATCAGCGGCATATGCTAAACTGGCCAACATAAGAACTGCCTTTAGAAACTTGTGTAAGGAATCGGTCAGGACCCTGTATACCACTTATGTCATACTAATCCTGGAATATGCAGCTCCAGCCTGGAGTACATACCTAGTTAAACACAAGACAAAGTTAGAAAAGATTCAGCGGTTTGCCACCAGGCTCGTCCCGGAACTGAGAGGAATGAGCTACGAGGAAAGGCTAAAGGAGCTGAACCTCACACACACACACACACACACGGAGCCTAGGGGAGCCGGGGGCCGAGCGGACAGCACACTGGACATGTGATCCTGTGGTTCCGGGTTCGATCCCAGGCGCCGGCGAGAAACGATGGGTAGAGTTTCTTTCACCCTATGCCCCTGTTACCTAGCGGTAAATAGGTACCTGGGAGTTAGTAAGCTGTCACGGGCTGCTTCCTGGTGTGTGTGTGTTTGTGTGTGTGTGTGTGTGGTGTGGGGAGAAAAAAATAGTAGTAGAAACAGTTGATTGACAGTTGAGAGGCTGACCGAAAGAGCAGAGCTCAACCCCCGCAAGCACAACTAGGTGAATACACACACATTGAGGAGGTGTGTGTTGGGGGGGGGGGAGAGAGAGAAGGTCCAAAGGTATACAGAGGTGTCAGAGTAGTTAGTAAATGGAATGTGTTATGATCCCAGGTAGCTGAGAAACGAGTCTACCTTGAGAGTTATTCTGCAAGACCTGACCTAAATAAGAGGTCACAGAAATATAGAAATGAAGATACATATGTAAAACAATTGGGTAAATTTACCAGACAGTTTAAGGGTATGGGCAGTGATCAAGAATAGAAATGAAGGACTTGACATGAGATGTCGAGAGTTTGTGAGGAAGGTAGGAGGCTCAAGGCAGGGGTCTTGACCTCACTCGAGCAGCTGATGTGGGAGCAAGATGCAGTGTCTGTGAGCTCCTGGTAACAGAGGTAGAATCTCATGTTACGTGCTCCGCTAAGAGAAGAATTAGTCAGGCGTTCTTGTATGAAGCCTGGGGACGACTCAGTGCTCGAGCCAGGAAGGAAAGAAACCCAGTAGAGGAGTTTAAATAGCGATTTTGTGGGCTGAGCAGGGTGCTAACGTCCGACGCTGGGGTCAGGGCGTGCCCCTGTACATCTATGTGGTAAGCTCATTTTAAGCCAGTTTACAGTGATTACCTATAGTTGGTCATGTGCCCAGCGATCGTTGCAAGTGTCTGTTGATATGTTAGGCATGTTTTGATAAGGTAGAAGGCCTAAATAAGAGAGTAAAGATGGAGGAACTACCTGGAGGGGGGAGCGACGTCCATCCACTCCGACTACTGGTGGGCGACTGAGTGGGAGGGCCGCCTGCAGGGTTGCCAGATCCAAATTGCTAAAAGTAGCGAGCTGACGGTCTAAAAGTAGCGAATTTGTAATAAGAGTAGCCCAATTTTTTGTTTAGTGACTGATACGGATTTCAAAGTAATCTATTTTGATATATAGAGAACATTAAACGATTTTAATTGTTTTGTTATTATTATCTCTTCATATATATATTTAACCAATATGATAATAGGATAACTTACCAATATTTACTGTTTGAAGCTTAATGGGTGTGGAGTCCTTCCACGTCTTTACAGTTGAAGATTACCAAGATCTTGATCTGCATCCACAACCTCGTTCTTGTATATTGCAGACTCATATTTAAGCATTGACATGAGTGGTTCAAATGACGAGCAACAAGTTACATTTTCTTCAAGGTATGTTTTGATTCTCAAGACTGATGTCAAAAGCTCAAGTCCCATTCCCATTCAAGATTTCTCAGTTTAATTTTCACAGATGTTACTCTCGAAATATCCGTTCAACCAGGGCATTACTGATTGGCAAGCTGTATATTTTAAATGCAAACTCAGCGATGTCGATCAGTATGGGATCGCCAGCAGTGTTCTTGACAGTTATTGTCTTGTTCTAAAATGACGATTCAGATATAGGAATTTGTCCCTTACAAATGTTGGACTAGTTAATGGTTAACATTAGGCGCCACTGACTTTCAATTTCACTAAGCTTAGATTGGTCAGCTAATACTAATGGAAGTTCTGAAAATGGTGGCCATGTGTGCCTAAGGTATATGACTGGTAACAGATTTTTCACCTTTTTTTAAAGTTTCAACATTACTAAGAATACGAGAAAGAAGCTATTTGCAAGCTTTCATTAAAAATGATCGCATCTTTCTTGAATATTTTGAAACTTTTCCTGGGTTATAAAATTGTTTTGTCTGTTAGTGGACCAAAGTGTTGAAAATTCGTAACCAAAGTCAACTTTTTCCAGGGGCAGATACATAGAATTGTAGTCCAAATTAACATGAAGCTTTCATGATGAGGACGAACGATTCTTCTGAGTATTCCAAAAGTGAAGTTTTCTAAGACAGTGTGAGGGCAATACTGATCTGCTTCATCTTTTTGATAAAGTCAATTCATACTTCCAAAATAATTTAGGATTTGTTTGAGACATGTGAAATATAGCTTATTGGAGGGATCAGCGTACATTGAAAATAGTTGCTTTGCAACATATTTATCACAAGAGGAAAAAGCTATTTGGTAATGAATTGTTAGAGAATACCACTGATCTAACAGCCGCTCTACATTACCACTCCTTACCAACCATCGTCTTCCTGACAAAGGTACTAACTGTAAGGGATCTTTCCCATCATTTATCAATCTGGAAATTTCTAGATAACTTTCTCCCCTTAATGAAGATCTGTGGAACCAGCTGTAGCTTTTGGGATGAAGTATTAATGACAATTAAGGTTGGGAAATCTATGGCCCCTGGGGAGGATTACCTTGCCTTGCGGTAACTTTTTCTTTCAAAGGTTCCTAGGATCAACGTCCCCCGGGGCCGGTCTCTGACCAGGGCTCCTGCGGAAAGTGGTCTAGTCAATCAGGCTGTTGGACTCGGCTGTGATTTGTACAGATTATATTATTAAAGCATAAATATTCATCATTGAGTTTCTTAATATTAATAGCCCAAAGTAGCCCAACTTGCTTTTAAACTAGCCCAAAAAGTCGCAAGTAGCGAAATTAAACATTTGGGAGCGTGGGGCTCTCAAAAGTAGCCCAATTCGCTACTTGTAGCCCAATCTGGCAACCCTGGCCGCCTGGGAAGCGGAGGGCTCCCAGGGAGGGCAGAAAACGGACCAGCCCAAACATGGGGGAAGTCACCTCACAGCATGTAGAAAGCAGGAAGATGTCAAGTGAAACATTTATTGTGTGTGATTCATTTTGTTTATGTGTTTATAGAGGAACATTTTTATTGGCGTGTCGATGGGTTGCAGGTTTGTCTGGGGAAGGAGTTGCTGTGAACTTATAGCCAGCAGAGGAGGAGTAGTTGATGAGACTCCAAGGTTGTGGAAGGTGCTGAGCTCTGTGGAGGAGCAGCCATACAGTGAGGAGCAGGAGGACCTCAAGCTGTGAGAAGAGGAGCAGTGGAATGAAGTTTCACATGCTTCTGTGATACCATTGGTGAAGCACAATTGTTGCTCAAGGAAGACTTCATGGTGTAGTAGCCTGGAGAACTGTGGAGGACCCTGGTAGACGTTTCTAGGAAAACTTGAAGATATCAGGGTAGTGAACTTCCAGATGTGGAAAGGAGGTTCTTATTGACTACTTGTAATTCCTGAGCCCAGTCGGCTCAGGAATTTGTACACCAGTTGATTGACGGTCCGATTGACGGACCAAAGAGCTGAATCTCGACCCCTGCAAGCACAACTAAGTGAGTACATACACACCAAGAGCAGACTTGGGTATCAACTAGACCTTAATAATGAGATGAAGTCAATATTGGGGGAGTCAATTGTCCATGTAATCCTACACCAGGGCGAGCGTGGGAGCACTGTTTGACGGGGCCGGGTACCAACGCTCCTCTTGGTCGTGGAACATAAGCAGGTATCAATGCTCCTTAACGTCATGGAGCGTCGGCAGGTGTTCGTGTTATTGTTACGTTACACTTCTTTATAAACAGGTAGTGCCCTGGAATCCGGCCTGAGGCCGAATGCATGGCCATGTTGTACATTTCTTTAACAAAAGTCTCCCGTGTTTCATTATATATCCATTATTCTCTCTATGTTGTGTCTCGATCTTCCACCTTCTAGTTCTCTAAAGTTAGCTTAAGCACCAAGATATCCCGATCTTCCAGGATATCATACATTTCTTGGTTATTTTTCGTAAATGACTGTAATTTTGTAGGTATATAAATAAATATATAGGTCCAATGCCAGGGTAAGTTTTTCTGTATTTTTTTGATTATGTGGAAGCAGTCTCTTGGATTTTTCCCCTAGGAAAATATAAATTCCACAGAGCAACAAAACAGCTGATGAACCCCAAGTGCCTCAACGCGATAACATGGAGCTCACACACACAACAGAAATTGCACGAGCAGAGAAAAAGGGGTTTAAAAGCTGATTAAAACGCCGCTCACGTGCAGACAATATTATTAAACGTCCAGACACCGGTCGCTAAACACACCCCCTGGACTTCCTCAGACGCCATAAAGCACAATTAAACGTGTGAAGCCGCATTATCGGTCATGGTTGGTAATACAATTGTCAATCAAGGCGGGTTTCGCGGTGCCGTGCCGGCCAGCGCCCTGGTTAACACAAGTCAGCTCATTTCAACGCACCCGACCCCCGTTAAACGCACCTGCTTCACGTAATCGTAACTGCCGCTCACTAAACACACTTGTCACCAAAATAACCACCTCCCAGCTGCCCGCTAAACCAACTTCTCATTCCCTAAAACACAGCCACCCATTGTAAACACAGACACTGTATCGCTAAACGCCCTCACTACCCAACAAACGCACCTTCTACCTGCTGAAGAGGCCATCCACCTCCCGCTAAACGCACCCGCCACACACTAAACTGAAATAAACTCGTTTAGATACTAAAAAAAATCAGGAGGGGGTAGAAAATGCTAAAAAGTGGAGAGTAGGGGACACCAGTGTTGTATGGTGGGGGAGATGGGGTGGGAGGAAAGGGAATGAAGGGTGAGGGGGGGGGGTTGTATAATGTAAAGAATAGGAAAGGTGTTAGAGCGGAGAAGGGATGGGTCAATTGGCTGAAATGGACGGTAGGAGAGGAGTGTGGAAGTGGGGTATAGCAGCTTCTGTCCCTTCCTGACAAATGTTTTTCAATGATCCTACTTAAATCGCCCTTTAGTTGATCTATTAGAAATGGATCTAAGTTATATAGACCACTGCTAATATTCAAATTACTTTCTTTGGTGATCTGTATCAAAGCAGATTCAATTATGTTTCTGTTATAGGTGCTTTTACAATTTGTTATTGAAGAAGCACTCTCCCAAAAAAAGCTCACCAAATTCATTGGGAGAGTGCTTCTTCAATAACAAATTATAAAAGCACCTATAACAGAAACATAATTGAATCTGCTTTGATTCAGATCACCAAATAAAGTAATTTAATTATTAGCAGTGGTCTATATAACTTAGATCCATTTCTAATAGATCAGCTAAATGGCGATTTAAGTAGGATCATTGAAAAACATTTGTCTCACTAATTTATTGTATATATTTACCTCTTTATGTTATAATTACCTATGTATTATGCTTGTATGTCTGCTGTATCAGATGGGCCATTGGGCTACATCGGATGGGCCAATTGGGTGCATCTGATGGGCCAATGGGCCGTCTGCGTTGTCCAAGTATTATACCTCACCTTACTTCACCACTCTCTCCTGCCTATTTATACCCATCACTCGATCTGTAAAATGACCTTCTGAAGATGTATTTAATATACGAAAGTACTTAAGGAAATTCCTGTTTCATTTTTCCTCCGTGGTCTGACAGTCATATATATATATATATATATATATATATATATATATATATATATATATATATATATATATATATATATATATATATATATATATATATATATATATATATATATATATATATATATATATATATATATATATGGGGTCGTCATGGGTTCTCCCCTAGGTGTCCTGTTTGCAAACTTCTACATGGGTACCATCGAGCAAAAAGTCTTAGTAGACATGAACTTGAAACCGGCCATATACTGCAGGTATGTTGACGACATTTTTACACAGGTACCTGATGTCAGACAACTGCAGGAGCTGAAGGAGGTATTTGAGCAGAATTCTGTGTTGCGTTTCACTTACGAGATGGAGAAGGATGGGAAGCTGCCCTTTCTAGATGTAACAGTCATGGAAAGGAGCGGAGTTTTCCACACTGCAGTCTACACTAAGGAAACAAACATAGGAATGTGCCTGAATGCCACTAGTGACTGCCCGGACAGGTACAAGAGGAGTGTTGTTAACGCTTATGTCGACCATGCCCTCAGCCACAGATCAGAATGGAAGAGAGTCGACGAAGAACTCTGTAAGGTAAGGCAGGTCCTAGTCAACACCGGCTTCTCCAATGGTTTCGTCGAAGACATCATAAGAAGGAAAGTGAAACGCCATGCAACCTCCGAAGAGACGACTAACACAACACCTATAACCCCTATTAGACTATTTTACAGGAACTTCTTTTCCACAGCCCATAAAACGGAGGAAAGGGTCCTGAAAGATATTGTCAGTAGAAACGTTATCCCTACAGACAAAAATCAGATGATACAACTGACGATTTACTATAAAACCAGAAAAACGGCCAGCCTACTCATGAGAAACTCTACTGACACAGAGCAAAACGCTTTAAAAGAGACCAACGTCGTCTATTCCTTCAAATGCCCTCTTGGGGACTGTAAGCTCCAAAAAACCCAGTATATAGGCAAGACAACAACATCTCTTTCTAGGCGTTTAACGATGCATAAGCAACAGGGCTCCATTAAGGAACATATAATCTCTTCCCACAACCAAACCATTGCCAGAGGAATCCTAGTAAACAACACAGAAATCATCGATAGATACAGCGATAGCAGGCGGCTTGACGTTTGCGAGGCACTACACATCAAGAAGTCAACACCAGCAATCAACAGCCAATTATTGCACAACTATATTCTACCCACCTCAAGACTCCGCTCTAATATAGAAGCATCAAGAAATATGGACCAATAGGCTTTCTACAAATCACTTCCATTCAATACCCATTGTTTCATGTTCTGTCTTGTGTTGATGAAATTAATACCCTATTAATACCACCTCACCCCATCCACCTCACTCAAATGTAGATATAAACAAATCGGAGATGTGTAAGTTCTATTCAGTTGTGTATGTGTAAACTAAAGTCTTTGAAAATGTAATGAGTTTTACGAAACGCGCTCAAGTGTCGCGTCAGACTAGAAATAAAATTGAATTTTGGAGAATTGATTTTTGAATTACCACCAATAGTGAAAAGAAATGTACGAAAGATCGAGAAAATTCGTGTTAGAATTATTAATCTTACTTTTTCGGTCATATTTAATAATATATGTCTACAGGAATGACTGCTACCAAAATATATATATATATATATAATATATATATAATATATATATATATATATATATATATATATATATATATATATATATATATATATATATATATATATATATATATATATATATATATATATATATATATGCAATTGACTATCACAAAACACTGATCATTTTATGCGGAAAATCCACAGAGAAATATGAAATTTTATGGCCGTGCGACACAGACCAGATAGTTTTATATATATATAAAATATATATATATATATATTAAATATATATATATATATATATATATATATATATATATTATATATTAAATATATATATATATATATATATATATTATTAAATATGACCGAAAAAGTAAGATTAATAATTCTAACACGAATTTTCTCAATCTTTCGTACATTACGCTTCACTGTTGGAGGTAAATCAAAAATCACTTCTCCAAAATTCATTTTTATTTCTAGTCTGACGCGACACGGGCGCGTTTCGTAAAACTTATTACATTTTCAAAGACTTCACAAATACACAACTGATTAGAACTTCCGTCTCTCTGATATTATATCTACATTTGAGTGAGGTGGAAGGGGTGATGTGGCATTAACACAAGACAGAACAAGAGGGGCTATTAATAGGGTATTAAAAGTATCAACACAAGACAGAACAGAAACACTGGGTATTGAATAGAAGTGTTTGTAGAAAGCCTATTGGTCCATATTTCTTGATGCTTCTATATTAGAGCGGAGTCTTGAGGTGGGTAGAATATAGTTGTGCAATAATTGGCTGTTGATTGCTGGTGTTGACTTCTTGATGTGTAGTGCCTCGCAAACGTCAAGCCGCCTGCTATCGCTGTATCTATCGATGATTTCTGTGTTGTTTACTAGGATTTCTCTGGCGATGGTTTGGTTATGGGAAGAGATTATATGTTCCTTAATGGAGCCCTGTTGCTTATGCATCGTTAAATGCCTAGAAAGAGATGTTGTTGTCTTGCCTATATACTGGGTTTTTTGGAGCTTACAGTCCCCAAGTGGGCATTTGAAGGCATAGACGACGTTAGTCTCTTTTAAAGCGTTCTGTTTTGTGTCTGGAGAGTTTCTCATGAGTAGGCTGGCCGTTTTTCTGGTTTTATAGTAGATCGTCAGTTGTATCCTCTGATTTTTGTCTGTAGGGATAACGTTTCTATTAACAATATCTTTCAGGACCCTTTCCTCCGTTTTATGAGCTGTGGAAAAGAAGTTCCTGTAAAATAGTCTAATAGGGGGTATAGGTGTTGTGTTAGTTGTCTCTTCAGAGGTTGCATGGCTTTTCACTTTCCTTCTTATGATGTCTTCGATGAAACCATTGGAGAAGCCGGTATTGACTAGGACCTGCCTTACCCTACAGAGTTCTTCGTCGACTTGCTTCCATTCTGAGCTGTGGCTGAGAGCACGGTCGACGTATGCGTTAACAACACTCCTCTTGTACCTGTCAGGGCAGTCGCTGTTGGCATTTAGGCACATTCCTATGTTTGTTTCCTTAGTGTAGACTGCAGTGTGGAAACCTCCGCCCTTTTCCATGACTGTTACATCTAGAAAAGGCAGCTTCCCATCCTTTTCCGTCTCGTAAGTGAAACGCAGCACGGAACTCTGCTCAAATGCCTCCTTCAGCTCCTGCAGGTGTCTGACATCAGGTACCTGTGTAAAAATGTCGTCAACATACCTGCAGTATATGGCCGGTTTCAAGTTCATGTCGACTAAGACTTTTTGCTCGATGGTACCCATGTAGAAGTTTGCAAACAGGACACCTAGGGGAGAACCCATGGCGACCCCATCTACTTGCTTATACATGTGCCCATCCGGGCTCAAGAAGGGTGCCTCTTTAGTACAAGCTTGGAGTAGTTTCTTCAGAATACTTTCTGGCATGTCAAGAGGAGTACAGGCTGGATCACGATACACACTGTCGGCTATCATTCCGATTGTCTCGTCCACAGGTACGTTGGTAAACAGCGATTCTACGTCCAACGAGGCTCTTATCCCTGTGGCCCGTGTGCCCCGCAGTAAGTCCACAAATTCCTTTGGAGACTTCAGGCTGAAGGCGCAAGGAACATAAGGAGTCAGCAGGCCGTTGAGTCGCTTCGCCAGTCTGTACGTGGGTGTGGGTATCTGGCTAATGATTGGCCGAAGTGGGTTTCCAGGCTTGTGTGTCTTGACATTTCCATACGCATATCCAGGTTTATATTCCCCAATAATCTTTGGCAGGTGGAGTCCAGATTTCTTGGCGTTCACAGTTTCGATCAGTTTGTTGACCTTGCAACCCATGCATAGTGGAATGTACATTCACTTCTTTTCCTACCATCCTCCTTCTGTTAAGAAAAGTGTCCTCGTCTCTCGGACAATGTAATAAGTTTTACGAAACGCACTCAAGTGTCGCGTCAGACTAGAAATCTCTCTTCCTCCGCGCTCTACGCATCAGCGTCCCTCAGTTTCTTGATTCTGAAATTGCCTTTATCTACAAATCATTCTCTCGCCTTGGTTATCCTTTGCATTTCATCAACTGTGCCTACTCTCAAGCTAAACGAAATTTCTTTCATCCTAAACCTGCTTCCAACACTAGTAGCACTGTACTATGCCTTCCCTTCATATCTGAACTCAAAACTTTTACCAATACCTTTCGTCCTCTTGACATTAAACTCGCCTTTCGACAAACTAACACACTTCGTAGCAATCTAGTTCACACTGCTCCTGCTTCTAATGCTGCTGGTGTCTACTCTATCTTGTCCTCTCCAATACTTTGGCGAAACTGGCCATACACTGAATGACAGACTTAAAGAACACAAGAGAAGTGCTAAGTCTGCAGACACTAACAATGCTCTCTTCTGTCATGTGAGGGATTCTAATCATCCCATTGATTGGTCTTCCTCCAAAATAATCTTTCCTGCCTCTTCTCTACACAGATGCCGTCTTGTAGAATCGGCTCTTATACACAATGTACCCAACATGAACTTGAGTCATGGCTTTGTTGCTGTGGACTCTTCCCTTTCACAGTATATACTCAAATGCTCTAATCTTTCTAACAAACGTGACTTAACATAGGCTTAGCCCTTCCATTTTCTTTCTTTTTCTCTTTCCTTTTCTTTCTCTCTTCTACCTTTTTCTGTGCATTGTCTTCTCCTACGCTCTCTTGCTATCCTCTTCTTATTCCTATTACTATCTCCTTCGGTGGTTATAATAGGAGCTGCCTCGTATGGGCCAATAGGCCTTCTGCAGTTCTCATTATTACTACTCTTCCCTACACCTTACTTTCCTCCTCAGCTCTCTCTTGCCTATTTATTGCCTGTCCCTACCTGTCCTCATCACAATCGACTTGATAATGGTCCAGGACGGAGCGAAACGTCGTCGTCAATTCAACTTCTAGTGTGTGGTCTGGTCAACATACTTCAGCCACGTTATTGTGACTCATCGCCTGCAGTGTTCGCTTCTCCTACCACCCCCCTTTATTTATGGTGTACACTTTATTATGCAAGGTTATACAGTTACATATCTGATTTTATACAAAAAATTAACATTAAGAGGACACAAAAAAAAGTTCGCTTCCTAGAGGCTGTAGATTTCCTCGAACTCCTCCGACGCCGGGCAGGAACCGAGGATGCAGCGAGCATTCCCCCTCTGGATCGCGACACTGAGACACTGAAAGAGAAAACTTGCTGCTCTAGGGTCTCTTGTGGTGTCAATGAGCTTGGAACCAAGATCCTTAAGAAACCTTCTTGCACTCTCTCCCCATGGGCCTAGGGTCTCAGACCCTATTGGAACGAAGTTGTACCAATGATCTAATTGCCTGTACTTGGCTGACTTGTCTCTTTCTCTGCGTGTCGCCGCGGCTCCTGCTGTGCTGGCAGAGTTTGATGTATGTGGTTGCCAGAATGGATACACAAGTATAGTCCCATGCCAACTGTCTGCCACCCTTCCACGGTCGCAGTGTGATTCCGTCTGGTCGGCCGGCAAAGCTAACAGAGTCACGGTTCAGTAGGTTGCGGGGCTCTCTCTCCGCTGGACACTGAGCAGAGGCAAGGCTTCTTTTAATGTCATTGACTTCGTCGTGTCTAGTGTGCCAACCACCAGATTTTCCACTAGAATATATATATATATATATATATATATATATATATATATATATATATATATATATATATATATATATATATATATATATATATATATATATATATATATATATATATATATATAAATTGTGTCTTTTGTACTAGGTGGTTTCCATACTCCTTGTTTTCCCTAAGCTCAAGTAAGATCATTTATTTCCCTAGACAATATTTAAAAATTTCATCCCCACCCCCCACCCAATTCCTAACAAAAATGGGTGGCCTGTCCAAAAGGAGTTTGATAAAACTGGGTTGCCTGTATGGGAAACCTGACATAAAAATTGTGTAGCCTATTTCTTCACTTTGACTTGTGTAGAAATTTAGATTATTTTTAATATTGGTATAATACGAGTTTATGTATTTTATTACTTATTTATGTACATTTTATTAATCTTTATGAAAAGTGTTTTAAATTTTGTTGTGTTCTCGAGTGCAAAAATTTACCAGTTGACAGGGCAGTCGAATAAACTAAGCACTGTCCTTATCAGTTTTCCTAACTAATTCTCAGCCTAAAAGTGAAAGTGTTGGAGTCTGCTGTATCTTAGCACACTAAAAATGGATTTCGTAGCACAACAAATTGTCGACAATCCAAGTGTTGAGGCTTTAAAAGCGGCAAAAAAAGTCTTATCCTAGTAGCTGTTGGCAAGCACTATGGACTATCATTGCACATGGGAATAGTGAAGACGGAACTGTTATGAGAGATAATGATACACTGGGTAGATGAGCAAATTCTCCCACCGGAAATATTGGAGCAGTCCCCGTCCACCAATGGTGCAAAGGTTGTAACTACAGGAAAGGTAGAGACTCAGATGCTGCAGGCAGAATTGGGAATTTAGTTGTAGGCTGAACAAGCTCAGAAGAAGCTGGAGACAGAGCAAGCTCAGAAGAAATTAGAAATATAACTAGCAATGAAGAGGTTAGAAGTGAAGCAAGCTCAGAAAAATATTGAGTCAAGAGACTAGGCTAGCAGAATTGGGAATTCGATCAGAAAACACTGGTGTTGTTGACTTAAGGAACACCTGGGCAGTTAAAGGTTAACAAAAAATGTCAACTTTCCTCTATGTGAGACAGACTCAGACAAATTCTTTAGTCATTTTGAAAAGTTGGCACAGAGTATGGAGTGGCATGAAACACAATGGGTATCTCTTCTGCAGGGTCAGTTGGTGGGAAAGGCAAAGAGGATATTTGCAGCTATGTCTTTGAGTGACAGTTTTGACTATGACAAGGTAAAGGCGGCCAACCTTACTGCTTATCAACTTGTTCCTGAGGCTTATAGGCAAAAGTTTAGACAACTGAGACGAGACCCAAGTCAATATTTGGTAGAATTTCTACAAGAGAAATGTAATGTTTAAAACACAGATCGATGCTGAAAATTTGGGATCTAGGCTCTCTTAAAAATTTACTCTTAGTAGAAGATTTTTTATCTTACATACCTTCTAATGTGGCTTTATATTTGGCAGACATATTTATGAGTTGGCTAAATTAGCAGATGAATATGAGTTGATGTATAAAGTAACTTTTAAAAATAAAATTAATTCAAATAGACAATGATCTGGTCGAAAACTAAACTCCTCCGTTAGATTTGGGTCCCAAATATACCCAACAGTAGGTCAAGGAAACACTTTTTCAAAGTTGCCAGGTGGTAAAGAGAGTAATGTGAAACCCAAAGAGGATCACACTAGTAATAAGCCTCACCCAGAGTTGAAACAGTGTTCCTACTGCCATAGGAAGGGTCATGTTGTTAAGAGTTGTTGGTTTCACCACCCAGAAAAGAGGCCTATGGCACTCACAGTGTGTGATGAGAGGAAAACCAAATGTGTAGCAAAAATAATTGGGAAGAAAAGCTCTTGCTATTAGTCATTTTGGAGAATTTATATCAAATAGGAAATTAGTGTGCAAATGGTTTGTGGCATGATAAAATTTTGAGGGATACAGGAGCATCCCAATCTTTACTTGTAGAGAGTGTTTTACAATATATGCAGACTATAGAGACTGGGGAGGTAATAATTATACAGGGAATCACAGATTTCCAGACTGTACCATTGAGGGAAGTAAACCTTGAGTGTGATTATATTAAAGGCAAAAGTTTAGTAGGTGTCAGTCCTAAATTACCAGTTCCTGGCGTTGATCTAATTGTGGGAATGATCTTGCTGGTAATAGAGTTAAATTGAGATGACCACCCAATAATGCTAACTAAGCCAGAGTCGATTAGGGCACAGACAGATCCTTAAGATATGGTAATGTACCCAGCATGTGCCGTGACCCAGTCAAAATCAGAGTCTCAAATATCACAAACTCCCAGTAATGTAAGTCAGGAGACAAAATTAGAGGTTAACAATTCAAGTAGTGAAGTGGATCTTTGTGACACTTTTATGGCCAAGTTGGAAGAAGCAGATGGGATCAGGATGGGGAGCACCTCCGCCAAACCACATAGGAAAAGGGGTAGGGGAGAGTGTAATCCAGCTACCACATCTGGCTCTTCAGTCTTGAGATCAAAATCAAATTTTATTTATCAGCAAAGAACTGATCCTACGTTGATTGACTTGCATAATAAAGCAGTAACTGAACTAGAGGCACAATCGGGGGGCTATGACTTATTACTACACTAGAGGTATTGATGCGGAAGTGGAGACCTAGGAGCTCACCAGTGTCACACACTTGGGAGGTAGTTAATCAAGTGGTCCTATTGGGGGTTATAGAGAAAAGGTGCTAAGCGTAGCCCATGATTCACCAATAGGCGGTCATCAGGGTATTGTTAAAACATATAATAAAAAAACAAGTATTTTACCTGGCCTGGATTAAAGAAAGATATCATCCAGTATTGAGATGAATGTCCTGTGTGAGTAAAAACTGGCAAACCAAACCAGGTAATACCAAAAACCCCATTACAGCCATTGTGGTGGCTGAGGAACCCTTTACTCATATTATAGTTGATGTAGTAGGCCCATTGTCCAGAACCATGAGTGGTAATATGTATATCATCACCATAATGTGTCAGACTATACGCTTTCCTGAGGCATTCCCTGTGAGAAATACTAGAACGAAAGTGGTAGTAAGGCACTTAAAGATTTTTTATATATTTTTGGCTTACCAATAGTATTACAGACAGATAGTGGGGGGCAATTTTACTTCCAAAGGTTTTCAGCAGTTTTGTGGGGAGTTTGACATCCTCCATAAGACATCCACTACTTACCATCCTGAGAGCCAAGGTGCTTTGGAAAGGATGCAGCAAACCCTTAAACAAATGCTGAGAACCAGTTGCATGGAAACTGGCAGAGACTGGGATGATGGTCTTCCACTGATGCTCATGGCACTGAGGGATACTTATCAGGAGTCCCTGGGGTGTTCACCCAACTCATTAGTTTTTGGCCATGAGGTTAGAAACACACTAATCCTTTTAAGAGATAAGTTGCACATTTACAGCTCCTTTGACAAACTTGCAATGTATAAATGTGAAGTTTAGATGGTCTCAGGAATGTCAGGATGCATTTAGTAAATTAAAAGGAATGTTGTCATCTGGTCCAGTGTTAGCTACACTGGAGATCAGAACTCCTGACTACTCTAAGCCATTCAAACCATATATAGATGCTTCGAATTGGGGTGCTGGTTCTGTACTAATGCATGAGGATAATGATAGTATTAATTATCCGATACATTATTATTCTAAAAAGTTTATCAAATGTTAACAGAATTACTCCACAGTAGAGAAAGAGGCATTGTCATTATTACTAGCTGTTAAAAAAGTTGACATTTATGTATCAGCCAATACTGTTGAAGTATTTACTGACCACAACCCCTTAACATTTATTGCTAGCATGAAGAATTCCAATCAGAGTATATTAAGGTGGTCTTTACTGTTACAGGAGTCATCTGGTCATCAAACATATTCCAGGAAAATTAAATGTAGTAGCAGATGCACTTTCTAGATTGCCAAAACCTGGGGTTACTTAGGGTTGTACCACTGTACTAAATTGTATATATTATTGTGTAAATGTGTTCATTAGTTTTCATATACCATAAACTGTTTATTGACAATGTTGAAATAAATGTGCAGCTGGCAGGGGGAGGGGGCCACTAGTGACTATTATTACTCTGCCAGTAGAGTTGTACCTTTCAGCTGGAGATTGTTTAGGAATAACGTGTATTGGAATAGCAAAACTATGTGAAAGAAAAATGGACTCAATCAAAAAACCTGTATGAAGAATATAATAAATGAAGTCAATAAAGGAAATTATTGGAAATGTTAAAGAATAGAGTATTAAGGGACAATGACGCAACAGGGACGGATGCCATTTTTGACCTGACACAAAGCACCATCTGTCTGACTGGTCCTTATTTTCTGAGGGGTTTCTCCGGCCTTACAATCAGATAAGTCACAGGGTTGTATTCACAGGGTTTCAAGGAAGGGTAGAGTATGCTGACAGTCGTCTGAACAGTTTTTTTTGAGAGAGTCCTGGTTTCCTAGTGATTTATATGTGTGTGTCTCCGGCTAACAGGTGTGGTGGCCGTGTGCCCAGTTCCTGTTTTGGACTAAGAGCCATAGGGAAACCAGAGCCCATTTGGGACATTATTATTCAATGTTGTTACCTTCAGAATGACCTTGAATTGTAAGGAGAGAATTTATGCCATGTAATATATAGTGTGTCTTTTACATGTAAATCTTTGTCCTTTATCTACTCGGATGTTTTCCCTACTCCTTGAATTCCCCTTGGTTCAAGAAAAATCATTTCTCTAGACAACATTAAAATACATAACACCCTCACCCACCCGTGACAGGCTTCTCCCCAAACAAAGGGTTCATCTTTTCTTTGTAACCTGTCAAGTGGAGCGGCTATGATAGAAAAGTCAGCAATAAATGAACGATAAAATCCTACAAGACCTGTAAACTGCCTCACGGCTTGTACTGTACGAGACGTTGGAAAATCACAGGCAGCAATAATTTTTTATTCATTCAAGGTGATGCCTGAAGGGGTGACTGTATGACCTCGGAAATTGATCTTTTCCTTTAAAAATTAGCACTTTGAGGGTTTTATTTGTAAATTTGCTTCTGCAAACTTTGCAAGTACTTTCTCAAGGTTGTGCAAGTGAGTCTGAACATCTTGCAACATGATTATGAGATCATTAAGGTACACCAGAAGAGTACTACCTATCAGTCTATGAAATAGGTTTGTCATGAGCCTTGAAAAGGCTATTCGCCTACTCCGCAGTTCAAATGTCATTCTTTTGAAACGAAAATGACCATTGGGAGAAAGGCTGTCAACTGTTTACTTTCTTCATCAAGGGGGATTTGCCAGATTCCCTGCAACAAATCTAAAGTTGAGAGTACTTTGTTACGACCTATGCTTTGCAACAAAACTTTTAAGACTGGAAGTGGGGAAACGGTCAGGTATAGTTTCTCTGTTAAGCTTCCGGTAGTCGATTACCGGTCTCCATGTTCCATCTCACTTTCGTACAAGAATCAATGGAGCGTTCCATGGCAAAATATTTGACTCAATCACATCACTCTGTAACATTTCCTCTATAATTTTATCATCTTCTGCTCTCTGCGAATGCAGTAAATGGTAAACTTACCATTTACTGCATTCGTTTTACCATTTACTTAAATTGGTGTAGTTTCTTGCTCAAGGGGAATTTTATGCATAATAAGTGGAGTGAGACTTAACTTTTCTCATGGTAGAGCTACAATTTTTCTCCTGGTAGAACAATAAAATACACATTCTATTTTTATTCAAAACTTTCAAATGTTGAACCAAGTAGACAGGGAAATCAGTAGGACTGAGGTGTTGCGCTTACACCTGTCTGTGATCCACATTTTCCTGTGGGGACATTTGAGTGCACATTTAAGTGCACACACACACAGTGTGTTCCATGGGGATATCATCCACCATTCGCATTGGTAATGAGCTAAATCTACAACGTGGGTGCAAGACTGGAGATGGATGTCGGTACTGCTAGTGTTTGCAACATACAATGTGAGGGTACCATCCTGCACTGTGTGCCAGGAGGGTTCAACAAACGCACCGTTCACTTTACACGTTTCACTTTCCGCAATGACATCCAATAACTTAGGCACTCCCTGAACCTAAACTCCTTCACTGGTGAGAGAATGAGTGCGCAGCACAGTGTCAGTCGCTGTGGAACCACTGTCTTCAGAGACGGAAGCTGCTAGGCGAGAAAGACAACGAAATTCCGTAAGGGCGCCACTGCCCAGAAAGTCTCGAGTCTCATTCTCCTGAACAACTGCACAACAACAATGCTTCAAGTGAGTACCTGTTTTCTCGGGTATGCTACTACAGCAAGGATCTGACAAACCAACGCTAGCAAGTCGGCTGTTGGCAAAATGAGCATAATCCCTCTGACGGTTGAACTCATGACCCACTCTAAACATACTACATAAAGGTATGACCATGTCCTTAATACTGATATTCCAACGATGGGGAAACAATGCAATATTTTCATCCATCATGGTGTACAAACCCAGTAATATATCACCTGGAAAGTGGATACTGTCGACAACTAAGCATGTTACAAAAATCGTGATGTCCTTTAACTTGAGTGGGAGGTCGATTTCCCCCATGACTGTAACTTTATTTCCAGAAACACCACTCAGAAAAGATATGGGGTGACTTTCTTACTGTGACAGAGTGCTTACTTGCAATATCTAGAAGAGCTGCCGGCTTGACAATATTTATTTCAGCACCTAAATCTATGAAGAGTTTTAAAATGCTACCATGTACTAGGGGCCGATACTAAAGGACCATGTGCAGACGAGGAGTCACAATAACATGGCAGAAATTATTTGACCAAACCACACACTAGAAAGTGAAGGAACGACGATGTTTCGGTCTGTCCTGGACCATACTCAATCAACTCAATCGACCTTTCCAGGTGGTTAGTCTTACCACAATGCCAACAGGAGGCAGTGGTTGGTCGTGGACTATAGCGTCTCGGCAACTTATGAAGAGGGGTATTTGACAGCAGGCGATGACTATTCTGCAACTGTTACGTTATCGGCATCATTGTCTGAGTGTGGCACGGCAATTCCAGGGCCATCTATGAGTCTGCACTCAAACTCCCCTGGTATTGGATGCTATGTGGACAACGCCATCTATTGGTGGTGGCGTGGCAGTGATTAATGGCTCCAGTTTCCTGCCCTAGTCAGAAAGAGAGGTCGACGTGGACGACATCTGGTGGATGGCGTGTCACGATCAGCGCCATCTGTTGTGCTACAGAGCATAATGTCAACTCCCAGGTGAATGAGTAGTACCTCATGGTTTCCTCAGTGTACAGTCGCCGTAGTGTCCTGCGTGAAAGCGACACTACTGTATATACGAGTAGTCATAGTCTATTTATTATACTATATATATTTTTAATGGTGAAAGTATAAATATATTGGTGAAGGGAACAGTGTATTGTTCATTCCCCTTTCTCTATATTACACTATACAAAAATTTCTTGCAAGCATACTACCGACTTGGGGTCGGATACTATAAGAGGTTACAACATCATGAACCCGGTTACTGGTTCTAAGTGGCCGTAACATAATTGGCATCCCCAGTGGGATTCGACCTCTTGTCAAGTGCGTTTGATAGGAGTGATAAAGTATTGCAACCCCTGTGACATTCCGAACACAGCGATTACACAACACATAACACCTTGCCTCAGCAACCGTTACTACCACCGTGTACTCCCACACACACCAGACCCTTGAGGCGTACCACTAGGTTTGTACTGGAACACAATGAGTGAACATATGGAAGGTATTTAAAGGCCGTCGGGTTTTGTCATTTAATTACAAAGAATAGGCTATGACAAATAATAACATATTAACATACTCTATTAGGTCAATACACTTCCAATACCCATAGACCACTTGACCTCCGCGATCACCACCCACACTCATAACTTCCGCCTAAGTCCCTAATACGAAATGATTACTACAACGCTCCACACCCGGTTAGTCTTTCATTCAATACTCACATACTGCAGACTTAACTTGGTCACTAAGATCACATCAGGTTCTCGCATAGCTGTCTGCTACACTTCGCTGCTGCCACAAACGGAGATCCAGAGGACTTCTCAGTTCAACTCCCACAATCAGACTGGCTCCAATCAGCCATCTACCTCAACCATTTCACCCCGCCTCTCAAGGAAGGTATAATCCGATTAACTTTATCCCTAGAAGCGGTAATCTTGTTCCTAGAAGCCTGAAGAAGAATAATTCCTCTTTCCAGGAATTATTAATTTGGCTAAACAGCTTCGGTCTTAATCCATTGACCTTTCTTAGATATGTGATCCATAGTCTGTCTACTTAACATGTACTTCCAATCATCATTCGTTAAGTGTTGTAGTAATGATCCTCTAGCTAATAATTCCTACTAACTTGTGGATTACAACACCACTCTCCTCCTTAAACACGCATATGTCCCCATATGCATCATTGCAATGGTTCCATTGGTGCAAGGACCTGGATGATGCACCCACCATATATGTACAACTAAAAATTCATCCAATAAGTTCATCATGCACACGATGAACTAAATTAAAATTTCCCCCGACATGACTCTCAACACTTCTCCAACATATACATTATATTCACATCATAGCACAGGTAAAATAGTCTATAATATTTTTTCCCATCTCCAACAATGCACATATACCTAAACTGCTGACATATAATTACATACAAACATAACCATAAAATTACAGGGACCAGAATGCTGGCACTTAAATAGAAATGACACTAGTCATTAATATATACACAACACATATATATCTAAGGTTCTTCATCCTTAGTAATAAGTTACTAACAATTTAACATCTTGCCCTGTACTGTTGACATTAGGGCTTACAATGGTCACACAATGTTTCACTGGCCTCCTCCACAATTTGCAGCATCACTTCTCTTGTCTTCGTGTCCCATGGTTGCTAGGGCATAGATCCTCCATGACCCAGACAAAACCCAGGCTGTCCAACCTGGTGAATGTTGTCAATGGCCCATCGTTGCTCTGAGCTAACGTGATCCTGGCCTCCAGAGCAACGGAGATTCCTACCCCAGGGTCATGTTCCCTCGGGTCTGTGCTGCCGTCTCCTTCCAGGGCACCAACCCCAGAACGCTGTAGATACCGCACAGCTCTCTGGTCATCCTTCCTTGCTGTGCTCACCACAACTGTAGAACATTACTCTAGGCCCATCCGCCCAGAGTGTGTCCACCTTTATCCACACCTTCCCGACCGCTGTACCTGCAAAATATTCCCTCAGAGCCCCCTGGCTCGATCCCATTATTACATAACACCCCCTCGGCTCCTTACTCTCTCCCCGTATATAGCCTGAGCGCAGCTGCAAAGCCATTGCAGCTGGCCCTTATCCCTGCTTTGATGTCAGGGGGCGAATTTCGCCTATAACGTCACGTTGGCTTCACTTCCTCCCCCCTTTTTTTCTAGAATTACTGAGTGTAGCCTCATGGCTTCCCTTCTACTCTACCTGAAGCTCTGTGACATGATCCCGGGGGACCTTCTCAAGCCTAACACTCAGTAATGGTGCCGATGAGGTAATATACAGTATATACATGCACATACATTATCACAATAAATACCTCATTAAAATAATTTCCAACTAATGTCACTAAAGCATCATACTGCCACTGGCTCGTCTCTAGCAAGATTCCTGGAATAACTTAATTAATGAGAAATTAGTATATCTACTTGGCTCGCCCACTGCAACCACAAACACCTGAAATTTTGAAATTCTACCTTGTAATCTTATCCATAAGACTTATCCACTCCGACTTAATTAATGAAAATTTTAATGAAAAAAATGAAATTTTTATTAGTCTTTTATGAGTCTTGCTAGATGTATCGACTTGGCTCGCCTACTGCAGCCACCAACTCGGCAATTATCTACATTTCATCTTATCCGTAAGACTTACCCACTCCGACACACCATTACCTCTGGTCATCCCAACCACTGATGACCTCAATATAACGCCACACATCCCTACAACCACTTCCTGCGTCCTAACGCACCGACCTTGCTACGCCAATACTCGCCTTACCGACCACTACCTGGCGCCCCTGCGCCACCATATACTCCACAACACCACACTCCATACCAGGCGTCCAAACGCCACTACACTACACCACCCAATGGCGTCCCCAACGCCATCAACACTCGGCGTCACCAACGCCATCAACACACGGCGTCCCCAACGCCATCAACACACGGCGTCCCCAGCGCCCTCAACACAACACCCGGCGTCTCCAGCGCCCTCAACACAACACCCGGCGTCCCCAACGCCCTCAACACAACACACACGGCGTCTCCAGCGCCCTCAACACAACACACGGCGTCCCCAACGCCCTCAACATACACACAGCGTCTTCAACGCCCTCAACACCACCACGGCGTCCCCCAACACCATTACCACCACAGGCATATGCCTTGCACCAGAGCGCATCAAAACACCACCAGACGTCACCACCAATAACACCACCAATAAGTAACCAGACGCCACACACACACTCCCTGTTCTCTGGTAATCCGTTAATTACCTGACCCACACTCGTCAGGTATAATATCTTGTGTAGTGGCCACCCACCACACACTACCACCTGCGTTAACATACTTCAACGCTAATATCTACAATACACCCGGTGTTACAACAACCAGTAACGTTACACATGCTACACCTTGGTGCTACAATCCCAACAATGTCATGCACTATACTACATCCATGATATCCACAGTCAAAACATGCACATTTCACTACAGTAATTTCTATGAATTACGCTAGCGTCTAATAAGCCACTACACATGCATTACACTACACACCCCGGCGTACAAACGCCAATACACAACCATGCACTACACTCAGCATACAAACGCCAATACACAGCCATGCACTACTCCCGGCGTCCAAACGCCAATACACACTGCGTCGCCACGTCCCAACATCACACACCCCCACCAATGGGACACGCTCCCCATGTCCCACGGTAACATTCTCCATAATGCTACCTGCACCCACAAAAAATCTCCATGGACCTCTCCAGGGTACACTAGACGTCGAACTCCAAACGTCAAATTACGCGTCGCTCGCTATGCCTAGGCGTCCATAATTCACTGCATCTATTTTCTGTATCAGTAGTGTAATGTGCGACTAGAACCGCATGCGCCATCTGCCCAGGTGGCTCTCTTGAGAGCCAGCTGGGCAGGTGGCGCACAGGTGTCTAGTCACAAAGGGTTTGGGGGGATTTTCCCGGAAGTTTGGCGCGTGTCGGACGCGTGTGAGCGTCCGGTGTTTGGGTATGTGGTCAGGAAAGATGGGAGGTCATGCTGTTGGGGGTGTAGGAGAGTATGTGGGTTATGTGGTAGAGTAAGAAATACGAGGATAAGAGTGGGATATGAGGAAAGAGTAGTTAAATATGTATGTGTGTTTGCCGTAGACTTAATCCTGTGTGTAGATAATAGTTTTGATGATAGTAAGTAAGCTATGTAGAGGCTGTGTGTAGGTGTGAGGGGAGCCAACATAGACAGATATGTTGTTTGGGGTGGGGGAGGGGTGAGGGAAGAGTGATGGGAGCTTCCCCTCGGTGTGAGAGTGCTTAGGGGCCATTTGTGGTTTGTGATTTTTCTTCGAGAGAGCAGAGTCCAGGAGGATATGAGCTGCAGCAGGAGGGATGTGGTTCATTGCCTTAATGGTTTTTCGATGTCTTCAGAGTAGTCTTGGAGATGTTCACCCCAGCATGGCTCTCCATCCACTGCGGATTCGTTAAGGAGGGGCGAGGTTCATACTCCCGCCAGCAGGGCCCTCACCAGGAGACCCTCGCCTGCCAACCATCAATCATATACCTACCACATAGCTATGAGGAGTGACGCCACATGTCCACATGGGTTACCTCTTCAAAGGCTGAGGCCTAACTGTTGCGATTGTCATCATCATCAACCTCTAACATAGTCAGTCATCTCCCCCCCCCCACCCTCCATCCACATAGCAGGACATACCACATACCAACACCAGCATCACACTGCTGGGAGTGACAGCAATACGGCATACCAATACGGCATACCATACTCTCTCCTGACACAGCTCACACCGGCACATAGCATTGAGTGTGACAATGTTCTTTTTCAAAGGTGAGCCATGAGCGCAACATACAAATTCCAAAATGCAATCCTGGGAGTTTGACACACATTGATTAACAAGCTATCTGATTATTTATACATCTCTCTCTCTCTCTCTACATTATATGCGGGGTTACATAGTGTGTCAAGAACTACCTACGTGATGCTAAACAGTCTAATCTCACACAAGGCAGTCATATGGGCAGTAAAGGCTTGCAGAGACGCATAGAGGAGTCCAGGACTGAACCCCAACAATTTATTTTTAGCTAAGCAAGTTACAATCATGACGAGCTAGTTACAAATTTCAATATAAGTCAACACATCGTCACGGAGACGCGATCTCTACCTACAAATTGTTCTTGTTAACTGTGATCATTGAAATGTATGCATGTTTACTCAATCTCCATCACCTCTTCTTCCTACAGCCATTACTGCTGTGCAAACCTTGTAACACACAACGGCGTTATCATAGCAAGACAATGTCACAGAATGTTCATGACTCTTGAATGAATGAAACAGCAATCAGTCTCATTAAGGTCTAACCTTCGTGGCGGTTTGAGGCGTTGAGATGGACTAGGTAGTGGGATGGCCTTACCCTCTCACCATCCACCCCCACCAAACACCTACCCCCTTCCCACCCCCTTCCAAGCCCAAACCATCAAGCATCACTACACCCTTCCCAGACCGGATGTTCTGAGCAAAGCCTTTAGTATTATTTCTGATCATATGTGTAACCTTGTATCGCAATGTGACCAACATGGTATCATCATTCTTTCTCAAATAGCATTTTTTAAGAATATCCAGTCATAAGCTGGTCTTCAATCTTATTATTATAACAAATCATAATTTGTTGTAAACACAACTGCATGGGATGTACATAGCAGTTAGTGGTTTCTCTCTCTCTCCAGATCATTTAATAGTTGGGAAAAGTAACATCAATTCCTTTCTCCTGCCGCTGCTGTTCACGTATCTTTTTTTCATTTCACTTAGACTGACAGCACACCAGAGGATGGACGGCTAATGTCAATTTTCGAGCCCCATCACTCTCACCCTTATAACCTTGTAAGGTAACACGACCAACATGATGACATCGTTCTTTGCCCAAATATCATTAATGTAACGTGACCAATATGGTAACTTCGTTCTTTGCCCAAATATCATTTTAAGAGTATCGAGCAACTTTGTGTCCGATGTCTGAATAATGAAATGTAAACCATGTTTAGCCATTACATCCAAACACAATAAAAGATTACCACAAGCTTGTTTAGTTCTTGTATCACATAACATAACGTAACGTTTATTCAACTACTGGTAGACATAACATAATGTAGCTTCATATTCACTGTGCTAAAACAAACAAACATACACATCACGGTCAGTCCTCGCTATACCTCAAACGCGCCGTTCATTCTCTCTCCCTTAGGTGAGAAATGTTCCCCACATACAAATTCCAAGCAAAGTAAACATATATAAGACAATGCGGAAAAACATAGTTTTGAGACTATTATTAAATTGACTTGTTCATTATCGTCGAGTTCAACACTCTCTCTCTCTCTCTCTCTCTCTCTCTCTCTCTCTCTCTCTCTCTATCCCTTAGACGGGCAATGTTCCCCACATACAAAGTAAACATATATAAGACAATGCGGAAAAACATAGTTTTGATACTAATATTAAATTGACTTGTTCATTATCCTCGAGTTCAACACACACTCTCTTTCTCTCTAAGACCTACATTATCCAATGTAAACAGACCGGATGAGACGATAGTGAAATAGCTCTAGGTTATGTCTGTTTTCAGTTCTTATATCATTTGAAAATGTATGCGTGGTTACTCATTCCGTCTCGTTAGGGTCTGACCTTGTGTCTTTCCATAGCGCAAGTTTTCACTCACCATCAGCCATTAGTGATCGTTCGATCCAGCAGAAAAAAAAAGAGACTGCTGACTGTGCGACAGTTTTAGACCTCTGTAACACATTGTTACGTAACGCAAATCAAATTTCTACAGACCAATATAACATTTTTAAATGAAAGTGAGACTTAGTCCATCTCATACCATATAAATATTACGGTCTGCAAGTTTTAGACCTCTGTAACACATTGTAACGTAACGCAAATCAAATTTCTACAGACCAAAATAACATTTTTAAATGAAAGTGAGACTTAGTCCATCTCCATTACATCTCCTATCATATAAATATTACTGTGTGACAGTTTTAGCCCTCTGTAACATAGTGTAACGTAACGCATAACAACTTTCTGCTGTCTAAAATGTCATTTTGAAACGAAAAGTGAGGCTTAGTCCATCTCCATTACATCTCTTACCATATAAATATTGGCGTCTAACAGTTTTAGACCCTGTAACACATTGTAACGTAACGTGGAAAATCATCTTTGTCTGATGACCAAATAACATTATTGAAAATGTCAACCATGTTTAGCTGGTTACATCCAAACACAAAGAAAAATATTACCGCTTTTCTTTGAGAAACTTATATGTGGTGATCATATCTCCAGAGTCCACACAATAAGCCACACATCAAACTCCTTTCAGTCATCAAAACAAGCAGAGGTGCCGCATAAACCACTAAAGATTTGATGTATGCAAGGTACATCATTTTGACAATTCTGTCACCGACCTGCCTTAGCGAGATGACTGCGGGCAACAGTACCCTAGCACTCTTAATAATTTTATTCAAGCACTGTTAACATAGCATAATGTAAGATTTTTTCACATTTCATATCGCGTGTGTAGATTTAGTTTTAACAAAAGTGAAACACGAGAGCATGAACTAATAGGGTTGAGATAGGAGGAAAAGCTTTGTGGAAGATAAAGGAGCCGAGGAGACATGTTCCCTACCTACACTACTATTATTTCTTGCAGACCTGTCCAGAAAAGCAGCCAGTCAGTCAGTCACTCAGTCAAACATTTTTATAGTTAAAAGTTTTTCATCTTAAAAAACAGGGGCTACTAGTCTTCATTTTTTTCTTCTATCAAATCAAATAGACACGAGGGCCACTACCAATTGTTGTTGTTGTCTGTCTGTCTGCCTGTCTATCGGTTGACTAGGTTAAGGACCGCAATATCCCACACCATACATGCTACGGGCTCTCACTAGTCAATAAACACAATTTTGTATCATTTCTCTACTAAATAGCACTCCGAATCATCTTTGCACATTTTAATTTTACATTGTCACGTGCACAGCCATCAAAGGGGGATCTCACTACTGCACGGATGTCGTGTGTGTGTGTGTGTGTGTGTGTGTGTGTACTCACCTAGTTGTGTTTGCGGGGGTTGAGCTCTGGCTCTTTGGTCCCGCCTCTCAACCGTCAATCAACAGGTGAACAGATTCCTGAGCCTATCGGGCTCTGTCATATCTACACTTGAAACTGTGTATGGAGTCAGCCTCCACCACATCACCCCCTAATGGGTGATGTGTGTGTGTGTGTGTGTGTGTGTGTGTGTGTGTGTGTGTGTGTGTGTGTGTGTGTGTGTGTGTGTGTGTGTGTGTGTGTGTGTGTGTGTGTGTGTGTTAAATAAAAGATCCTTACATAGCTTATCATTTTCTTTGAGAAACTTATAAGTAGTGATCATATCTCCCGAGTCCACACAAATAACCCACTTCCATATTGAGAAAGAGAGAGAAGGCAAACATAGCTTGCAGCTAGTCAAAACTTAACATAACAGATATGATTTCACAGAGTTTTTAACCTTTGCCAGTTTTTCAATGTTTTCTCTTCACTTGTGCTAAGTGAGACAGACAAAATGTGACATTTCATTATTAGCCAGGCAATACGCTATTAGCTAGATAGTCAAAACATATAACAAGCATTATTTCACAGGAATTTTTTCTAGCAAATATGCTTCCTTTAAGCAGTTCAACACATCAAACACCAGCAGTCCGCAAAATTCCCTTTAGTCAATAATCATCCTTTACAGTATTTCTTGACTAAAATAGCACTCCAAAAGATAAGTGGTCATTTTTATTCTCACTGTCGCACTATAGTCAATAATTTGTTTCACAGAGTGACAAGTTATGCCTAGTGACGAGATTTCACGATGAGCATAGTTTAAGAGAGTTCACACTGTATTAATTACGGTCATGGATATGTTATGTTATGTTTATGAAGATCATTACTTCTTATTTTTAAAATTTTTCTTGCCTCCAGCTTTTCAGTCTTCTCATATTCTTTTCAAATAAAGTTTGCTTAATGTTTTCCAGTAGATTAGCTTCACATTATATATATTAATCAATTTTCAAATTCAGTTCAGTTTCTTTTCAATATCACAGCTTTGTTGTCCCCCTGCCAGTATCTAGTTCAAGACCTCTTATTATCAATGTCATTAATACTGCTATCATCAACCATGTATTGGATGTCTCAGACATTCAGTTAACAACTTAGTAAGTGTTTAATGAACGTGAGAATCACTTCATGTGCGCTCATTTTAGTTTAGTTTAAAGTTTTCCATCTTGAATTAATACTACTATCACCAACTATGTATTGGATAGCTCAGACATTCAGTTACCAACACAGTACGTGAAAATCACTTCATGTGAGCTCATTTTTAGTTTAGGATAAGGTTTTTCCATCGTGAAATACTATTATCATTAACCAGGTATTGGGTGCCTCTACCATTCAGTTTGCAACTCAGTAACTGTTTACTGAACATTGTTATCCCTCCACGCGACCTCATTTTTTAGTTTAAAGTTTCTCCATCGTAAAAAATAAAATATTACTATCACAAACCTTGTATTGGCCGGCTCCGGCATTCAGTTTACAACTCAGTAACAGTTTACTGAACATAGATATCCCTCCATGTGACCTCATTTTTTAGTTTAAAGTTTCTCCATCGTAAATAAAAATAAAATATTACTATCACAAACCTTGTATTGGCCGGCTCCGGCGTTCAGTTTACAACTCAGTAAGTGTTTACTGAATGCAAAATCGCTACATGTGTGGTCATTTAGTTTAAAGTTTCTCAATCTTAAAATATTACTATCATCATCAACCATGCATTGGCTGGCTTAGTCTTTCAGTTTACAACTCAGTGAGTGTTAACTGAACGTGGAAATTAACACATGTGTGAGCATTTAGTTTAGTTTTTAAGTTTCACAATCTTAAATTAAATACTATCATCAACCCCGTATTGGACTGTCGGGCATTCAGTTATCCACTCGGTAAGTGTTTACTGAACCTCGAAATCATTTCCTGTGTGCCCATTTTTTACTTGAACCCGTCTCCACTCCAAACCAGTCAGGACCTAGGGTCCCGACTCGGACCACAGGTCCGGTTTGGAGTTGAGACGGGTTCAAGTAAAAAATGGGCACACAGGAAATGATTTCGACGTTCAGTAAACACTTACCGAGTGGATAACTGAATGCCCGACAGTCCAATACGGGGTTGATGATAGTATTTAATTTAAGATTGTGAAACTTAAAAACTAAACTAAATGCTCACACATGTGTTAATTTCCACGTTCAGTTAACACTCACTGAGTTGTAAACTGAAAGACTAAGCCAGCCAATGCATGGTTGATGATGATAGTAATATTTTAAGATTGAGAAACTTTAAACTAAATGACCACACATGTAGCGATTTTGCATTCAGTAAACACTTACTGAGTTGTAAACTGAACGCCGGAGCCGGCCAATACAAGGTTTGTGATAGTAATATTTTATTTTTATTTACGATGGAGAAACTTTAAACTAAAAAATGAGGTCGCGTGGAGGGATAACAATGTTCAGTAAACAGTTACTGAGTTGCAAACTGAATGGTAGAGGCACCCAATACCTGGTTAATGATAATAGTATTTCACGATGGAAAAACCTTATCCTAAACTAAAAATGAGCTCACATGAAGTGATTTTCACGTACTGTGTTGGTAACTGAATGTCTGAGCTATCCAATACATAGTTGGTGATAGTAGTATTAATTCAAGATGGAAAACTTTAAACTAAACTAAAATGAGCGCACATGAAGTGATTCTCACGTTCATTAAACACTTACTAAGTTGTTAACTGAATGTCTGAGACATCCAATACATGGTTGATGATAGCAGTATTAATGACATTGATAATAAGAGGTCTTGAACTAGATACTGGCAGGGGGACAACAAAGCTGTGATATTGAAAAGAAACTGAACTGAATTTGAAAATTGATTAATATATATAATGTGAAGCTAATCTACTGGAAAACATTAAGCAAACTTTATTTGAAAAGAATATGAGAAGACTGAAAAGCTGGAGGCAAGAAAAATGTTAAAAATAAGAAGTAATGATCTTCATAAGCAAAACATAACATATCCATGACCGTAATTAATACAGTGTGAACTCTCTTAAACTATGCTCACCGTGAAATCTAGTCACTAGGCATAACTTGTCACTCTGCGAAGCAAATTATTGACTATAGTGCGTCAGTGAGAATAAAAATGACCACTTATCTTTTGGAGTGCTATTTTAGTCAAGAAATACTGTAAAGGATGATTATTGACTAAAGGGAATTTCGCGGACTGCTGGTGTTTGATGTGTTGAACTGCTTAAAGGAAGCATATTTGCAAGAAAAAATTCCTGTGAAATAATGCTTGTTATATGTTTTGACAATCTAGCTAATAGCGTATTGCCTGGCTAATAATGAAATGTCACATTTTGTCTGTCTCACTTATCACAAGTGAAGAGAAAACATTGAAAAACTGGCAAAGGTTAAAAACTCTGTGAAATCATCTGTTATGTTAAGTTTTGACTAGCTGCAAGCTATGTTTGCCTTCTCTCTCTTTCTCAATATGGAAGTGGGTTGGTGTGGGTTATTTGTGTAGACTCGGGAGATATGATCACTACTTATAAGTTTCTCAAAGAAAATGATAAGCTATGTAAGGATCTTTTATTTAACACACACACACACACACACGACATCCGTGCAGTAGTGAGATCCCCCTTTGATGGCTGTGCACGTGACAATGTAAAATTAAAATGTGCAAAGATGATTCGGAGTGCTATTTAGTAGAGAAATGATACAAAATTGTGTTTATTGACTAGTGAAAGCCCGTAGCATGTATGGTGTGGGATATTGCGGTCCTTAACCTAGTCAAGCGATAGACAGGCAGACAGACAGACAACAACAATTTATAGTGGCCCTCGTGTCTATTTGATTTGATAGAAGAAAAAAATGAAGACTAGTAGCCCCTGTTTTTTAAGATGAAAAACTTTTAACTATAAAAATGTTTGACTGAGTGACTGACTGACTGACTGCTTTTCTGGACAGGTCTGCAAGAAATAATAGTAATGTAGGTAGGGAACATGTCTTGTCGGAAAATCCGACACCATTTAATATCATACAGATAATAGCTGTATTGTATAAACAAGTTACCCATAGAAAACGTAACTTGTAGTGGAATTACCGTCTAAAGAAAACGGGATATCACCACCACATACCATTATAAATTCACCAGCTATTCTGCTGGGAATTATTCTTAAATACATTAGTCTTTGGACTTTACCATCATAAAACATCTCATATAAATTAACTTAATTATCAATATTAAAGTAGAGTAAATGTGACCCTTCTATCACTTTCTGAAATCTGGACAAAGTAGGCCAGGCGTCAGGGAGGAAGGAGGGAGCCATTGTTGTGTCACCTCCGAGACGTGTGGAGCAAATTCGGCTCCTATCTTATCTGGACAATGTCGGCCAGTAACGTCAATAGTATGGAGTGTTAAACAGCCATTGTTTATAACGAGACCAGAGGCTCACACGGGAGCAAATTCGGCTCCTGTTAATTTTACTTGGACGTAGTGTTATGGATACCAAAGGTGTACCATCTGTCAACACGCTGTCAACAAATCAAGTTAAGTGTTCTTTCCGAAACCCATTATTTATCATTAGTGGCCATTAATGTCATTATATAGGGTGATCCGGTTAGATCACATGGAAGCCTCAAACTAAAGGTAATTAAGCCAGGTCTTCATGTTCCATGTACTGTTTTCTCTGATATACTTGTCATATATAGGTATCTGGCTTCACAGCTAGCGCACTTTTGACAGGTCAAGACGAGGATGCAAGATTTGTGCACCAGTTACTGGGTGATATGGAAGCTACCTCAAAGAGGATAATTTGGTGTCTACACCCTAGTTATACCTGGTGGACTAACCTGCTGTACTATAAGATAAGGAACCTCTTTAATGTATGTAGTTATTTCTGTAGTTTGATTGGCTGCATATATAAACTAATAAACCCCCCCTAATGTGTAGAGGATCGATTTGTGAGATTATCAGATTATTGCAGAAATACAGTCCACTTATCATTATACAAATTGCTATCGAAGTATATAAATTAACGTAAATATAAATTCATATAAATTAAATAAATATAAATCTCACAGGTCGGTTCCCACATTATTTGGACCTTCGGAACCGGAATATTCGGTCCTATGAACCCACATTTGGTCATCTTAGTACCGGATGAACCAGTTAACCAGTGGATTCATTAAATATACTAGTGCAGTGTTATTTAAACAAAGGCCAGCAGTCAAAGACGGAAGCGTAGCCTCGTGGGAGCTCAGGAGCCTCCCTCAGCCCAGATCAGCTTCGTCAGCGGTTTCATGCACACCCACAGATTTGGTGGAGTGTTATTCTGTGAAATGACAGCGCTAATATAGAAGCCAGCCAAATTAGTGACTGTGTCGCGAGATTGTTCACGGATTTCATGGTGTTACATTTCGCGAGAGATTATCTACGAATTTTGTGGAGTTTATTTCGTGAGGTCACTAATAATATTTAATACTTCTAGATAATATTAGAAGTTTCATAGAGCTAATTAAGAGGCTATTATCAATAATTGTGTATATTATTTCTCCAAATAGAGAATTATTTAATATAAATTGCACTAGTGATCACAGTATATTTACTAATTGCCAACCCACAACAGGGTAGGATATTAACCATTGACTAGTTGAACTATTATCGTTCATCCTAGTCCTATTATTACCATAGTCAGTTGTACTATATTCAACAATCTAACACCATTAATGAATGGTCCAGACCCTATTTTGGGTGTAATTTTTATCAACTCGAATTGAGTTGTATATATAATAATTTACTTATGATCATTACACCTTTGAGTGATTAATTAGTGTCTCTTCCATCCTAGGGTGATATAGAAGAGCTAACCTAAAGGTACTTCCAGTGACACTGGTTTATCACTCAAATCATTAGTGTGTATGATTGTATATATATAATGTGTATTAATTTTAAGTGCTAACCTCTAGTAGAGGTAGGATTATTGCCTAGTGAGTGCATTTTACCCTAGGCTACCATTAGAGTTTGTTCAGTATTATGAGCAGCCCAGGTACAAGTCCCACAAGGCTTCACCAACGAGCCAGTATGGATAATGCAGGGAGAATGAAAAGAACCCTTGCAGGTCTTAAAGGCCACTTAACAAGACAGATCAAGAAATATGAAGATTTGTCACAACAATCAACAGTTGATTATGCTGACCTGGAAAGCTATTATCAAGCAGCTGCAGGTAAATTTGAGCAAATCAAATGCCAAATGGCTGTCCTTGTGGGGACAGACTACTACCATCAATTCATTGGTAGCCCTACTAAATATCAGGGTATAACCATGTTAAACTCTGCAGGAGGTAAATTACTCTCAGGCCCAGTATCAAGCCTGAGGAGACCTATGCCTGCAGATAAACAATACCAGTAGAAATCTAAATTTGTCAGCTGATTATATTTCTCCAGTAGCATTATACTAAGGAGATTACAGCTGACTATACCAACAGAGGTTGATGTTAGTATCATCATTTGAAGCTGAAGATGAGTTCATGAGGCCTCAGTGGCAAATCAGTGAACAGTAGCCTAAACCAGCTACAAGTCACTGCGACCAATGTCACTGAACCCACTGCAGTCTCAGAACCATACTTTACTTTAATGATGAGCTATTCAATCTTCTGAATCAATTAACTAAATTAAACCCTAATAAATCTGATGACTGATTTGATACATTTATTATTTAATCAAGATGTATTCCATGGGCCTCAGTGTTTATATATCAGTGACCAGTTACCTGAAGAAACTTCAAGTTATATCTAATGTCACTGATCTCACTGCAGTCCCTGAATCATACTTGACTGTAGTACTTGATCACATCCAGTCTTCTGGGTTAAATAATATGTAATTAGGCTTGAATATTAGCCTTTCAAGAGTTGACAGGGAAATGAAATCGCATTAGACTTCTAACCCCTGCAACTCTAGTACGGGACATCCGTCCTGTACGAACAGACACACAAATGTGTGATTACTAACTACTAACATCAAATTAATGTAATAATTCGATGGAGGAGTATCAGTGTCCGTCTGTTCTAATTAGGACTTCGACCCGTGAGCAGCCCCCTGGGGAATTATGTCGGAAAATCCGACACCATTTAATATCATACAGATAATAGCTGTATTGTATAAACAAGTTACCCATAGAAAACGTAACTTGTAGTGGAATTACCGTCTAAAGAAAACGGGATATCATCACCACATACCATTATAAATTCACCAGCTATTCTGCTGGGAATTATTCTTAAATACATTAGTCTTTGGACTTTACCATCATAAAACATCTCATATAAATTAACTTAATTATCAATATTAAAGTAGAGTAAATGTGACCCTTCTATCACTTTCTGAAATCTGGACAAAGTAGGCCAGGCGTCAGGGAGGAAGGAGGGAGCCATTGTTGTGTCACCTCCGAGACGTGTGGAGCAAATTCGGCTCCTATCTTATCTGGACAATGTCGGCCAGTAACGTCAATAGTATGGAGTGTTAAACAGCCATTGTTTATAACGAGACCAGAGGCTCACACGGGAGCAAATTCGGCTCCTGTTAATTTTACTTGGACGTAGTGTTATGGATACCAAAGGTGTACCATCTGTCAACACGCTGTCAACAAATCAAGTTAAGTGTTCTTTCCGAAACCCATTATTTATCATTAGTGGCCATTAATGTCATTATATAGGGTGATCCGGTTAGATCACATGGAAGCCTCAAACTAAAGGTAATTAAGCCAGGTCTTCATGTTCCATGTACTGTTTTCTCTGATATACTTGTCATATATAGGTATCTGGCTTCACAGCTAGCGCACTTTTGACAGGTCAAGACGAGGATGCAAGATTTGTGCACCAGTTACTGGGTGATATGGAAGCTACCTCAAAGAGGATAATTTGGTGTCTACACCCTAGTTATACCTGGTGGACTAACCTGCTGTACTATAAGATAAGGAACCTCTTTAATGTATGTAGTTATTTCTGTAGTTTGATTGGCTGCATATATAAACTAATAAACCCCCCCTAATGTGTAGAGGATCGATTTGTGAGATTATCAGATTATTGCAGAAATACAGTCCACTTATCATTATACAAATTGCTATCGAAGTATATAAATTAACGTAAATATAAATTCATATAAATTAAATAAATATAAATCTCACAGGTCGGTTCCCACATGTCTCCTCGGCTCCTTTATCTTCCACAAAGCCTTTCCTCCTATCTCAACCCTATTTGTTCATGCTCTCGTGTTTCACTTTTGTTAAAACTAAATCTACACACACGATATGAAATGTGAAAAAATCTTACATTATGCTATGTTAACAATGCTTGAATAAAATTATTAAGAGTGCTAGGGTACTGTTGCCCGCAGTCATCTCGCTAAGGCAGGTCGGTGACAGAATTGTCAAAATGATGTACCTTGCATACATCAAATCTTTAGTGGTTTATGCGGCACCTCTGCTTGTTTTGATGACTGAAAGGAGTTTGATGTGTGGCTTATTGTGTGGACTCTGGAGATATGATCACCACATATAAGTTTCTCAAAGAAAAGCGGTAACATTTTTCTTTGTGTTTGGATGTAATGGCTAAACATGGTTGACATTTTCAATAATGTTATTTGGTCATCAGACAAAGATGATTTTCCAACTTACGTTACAATGTGTTACATGGTCTAAAACTGTTAGACGCCAATATTTATATGGTAAGAGATGTAATGGAGATGGACTAAGCCTCACTTTTCGTTTCAAAATGACATTTTAGGCTGCAGAAAGTTGATATGCGTTTCGTTACAATATGTTACAGAGGGCTAAAACTGTCACACAGTAATAATTTATATGGTAGGAGATGTAATGGAGATGGACTAAGTCTCACTTTCATTTAAAAATGTTATTTTGGTCTGTAGAAATTTGATTTGCGTTACGTTACAATGTGTTACAGAGGTCTAAAACTGTCACACAGTTAGCAGTCTCTGTTTTTTTTTTCTGCTGGATCGAACGATCACTAATGGCTGATGGTGAGTGAAAACTCGCGCTATGGAAAGACACAAGGTCAGACCCTAACGAGACGGAATGAGTAACCACGCATACATTTTCAAATGTTATAAGAACTGAAAACAGACATAACCCAGAGCTATTTCACTATCGTCTCATCCGGTCTGTTTACATTGGATAATGTAGGTCTTAGAGAGAAAGAGAGTGTGTGTTGAACTCAAGGATAATGAACAAGTCAATTTAATAATAGTCTCAAAACTATGTTTTTCCGCATTGCCTTATATGTTTACTTTGCTTGGAATTTGTATGTGGGGAACATTTCTCACCTAAGGGAGAGAGAATGAACGGCGCGTTTGAGGTATAGCGAGGACTCACCGTGATGTGTATGTTTGTTTGTTTTAGCACAGTGAATATGAAGCTACATTATGTTATGTCTACCAGTTGTTGAATAAATGTTACGTTACGTTATGTGATACAAGAACTAAACAAGCTTGTGGTAATCTTTTATTGTGTTTGGATGTAATAGCTAAACATGGTTTACATTTCATTATTCAGACATCGGACAGAAAGTTGCTCGTTACTCTTAAAATGATATTTGGGCAAAGAACGAAGTTACCATATTGGTCACGTTACATTAATGATATTTGGGCAAAGAACGATGTCATCATGTTGGTCGTGTTACCTTACAAGGTTATAAGGGTGAGAGTGATGGGGGCTCGAAAATTGACATTAGTCGTCCATCCTCTGGTGCGCTGTCAGTCTAAGTGAAATGAAAAAAAGATACGTGAACAGCGGCGGCAGGAGAAAGAAATTGGTGTTACTTTCCCCAACTATTAAATGATCTGGAGAGAGAGAGAGAGAGAGAGAGAGAAACCATTGACTGCTATGTATATCCCATGCAGTTGTGTTTACAACAAATTATGATTTGTTATAATAAGATTGAAGACCAGCTTATGACTGGATATTCTTAAAAAATGCTATTTGAGAAAAGAATGATGATACCATGTTGGTCACATTGCGATACAAGGTTACACATATGATCAGAAATAATACTAAAGGCTTTGCTCAGAACATCCGGTCTGGGAAGGGTGTAGTGATGCTTGATGGCTTGGGCTTGGAAGGGGGTGGGAAGGGGGTAGGGGTTTGGTAGGGGTGGATGGTGAGAGGGTAAGGCCATCCCACTACCTAGTCCATCTCACAACGCCTCAAACCGCCACGAAGGTTAGACCTTAACGAGACGGATTGCTGTTTCATTCATTCAAGAGTCATGAACATTCTGTGACATTGTCTTGCTATGATAACGCCGTTGTGTGTTACAAGGTCTGCACAGCAGTAATGGCTGTAGGAAGAAGAGGTGATGGAGATTGAGCAAACATACATACATTTCAATGATCACAGTTGACAAGAACAATTTGTAGGTAGAGATCGCGTCTCCGTGACGATGTGAAATGTTTCCCTCTTTTAGTAAACGCTAACCTACTGACTTTGACTGAGTTTACTAAGTGATGTGCCATGTGGTGACACTTCTCAGGTCGATGTGACGGTATGTGATCCTGGTCCGTACCACTCTAGAAGGTAAGGGGGAGAGGGGTGCCCCACTCTAGAAGGTAATGGAGGGGATGGAGAGGGTGTCCCTGATGGTATGGGAGAGGAGGGGGATGAGGGGTGGGAGTGATTGACGATTACAGGTGAGGCCCTGCTGGCGGAAGTAAGGGCGAGGCCTGTTAGGGTGCACATCTCCAGACCACTCTGAAGACATCGAAAAACCATTAAGGTAAAGGACCACATCCCTCCTGCTGCAGCTCTCATCTCCTGGTCTCTGCTCTCTCGAAGAAAAACCACAAACCACAAATGGCCCCTAAGCACTCTCACGCCGAGGGGAAGCCCCCTCACTCTTCCAACACCCCTCCCTCACCCCTCCCCCACCCCAAACAACATACCTATGTTGGGATCCCTCACACTCAGCCTCTACATAGCTTACTTACTATCATCAAAACTATTATCTACACACAGGATTAAGTCTACGGCAAACACACATACATATTCATTTACTCTTTCCTCATATTCCACTCTTATCCTTGTATTTCTTACTCTACCACATAACCCACATACTCTCCTACACCCCCAACAACATGACCTCCCATCTTTCCTGACCGCATACCCAAACACCGGACGCTCACACGCGTCCGACATGCCACAACTTCCGGGAAAATCCCCCAAAACCCATTGTGCTCCACCTGGCCAGATGCCGCGCGTCGCTCTAGTCGCGGGGGTCCCCACCCGCCCAGATGGCGCGCGCAGTCGTAGTCGCGGGGGGTCCCATCCCCGCCAGATGGCGAGCGTCGCTCTAGTCCTCAACTTCACTACTTGTATCTACGTCTGACAACGCCGGAACTTGCTCAAATCTTTACGTAATATTTAATTATCTTTAAAATATTCGATCTACACTTTACATGATATTTAATTGACTTCTACTTACGTAGTTTTCACGCCTAATTTCACCTTAGCAACGGTTTCTCACTATTCCCGCCTTACCAACGATATAAAACAAGCTCCAAGGTGCGGCTCGCTTGGCCCACCCATCGCTTGGCCTGCACATGGCCGCACATGGCCCACACTGGCCCACATTCACCCGCGCTAGTTTACCTCGCCACGCTGTATAATCCGCACTACGAACACTGTATAATCCACACTACGAACACTGTATAATCCGCGCTACGAACACTGCACTTGTTTTGGATCCCGATGCTTCAGTGGTCCAGATTTGCCTCTTAGCCGTCTCTCGTTGCGGGAATCTGGAAAGAAAGAAATAAACCCCACATGTGCCCCACAATGGCCTAGTCCCTTTAATTAACTAACTCCTCTGACCTGGTCTCACCGGACCCTTCTTTCCTCCGTCTAGTAACCACCATTCTCACCACAACCCGACGTCTACCATTTCCCGAACATTCCCTCACCAACTAAACCAGAACCACACTTCCTTCATCTCGCACAGTGTTCCAAAACCTGTTTGCACTGCCATCAGATATGTCGTCTACCAATTCCCTAACATTCCCTCACCAACCAAACCAGGAACACTATGAAGGGACATATCGAAGGTCTTTAAAGGCCGTCGGGTTTTGTCATTTAAGTACAAAGAATAGACTCTGACAAATAATAACATATTAACATACTCTATTAGGTCAATACACTTCCAATACCCATAGACCACTTGACCTCCGCGGTCACCACCCACACTCGTAACTTCCGCCTAAGTCCCTAATACGAAATGATTACTAAAATGCTCCACACCCGGTTAGTCTTTCATTCAATACTCACATACTGCAGACTTAACTTGGTCACTAAGATCACATCAGGTTCTTGCATAGCCGTCTGCTACACTTCGCTGCTGCCACAAACGGAGATCCAGAGGACTTCTCAGTTCAACTACCACAGTCTGGCTCCAATCAGCCATCTACCTCAACCATTTCACCCCGCCTCTCAAGGAAGGTATAATCCGATTAACCTTATCCCTAGAAGCGGTAATCTTGTTCCCGGAAGCCTGAAGAAGAATTCCTCTTTCCAGGAATTATTAATTTGGCTAAACAGCTTCGGTCTTAATCCATTGACCTTTCTTAGATATGTGATCCATAGTCTGTCTACTTAACATGTACTTCCAATCATCATTCGTTAAGTGTTGTAGTAATGATCCTCTAGCTAATAATTCCTACTAACTTGTGGATTACAACAAACTCCCCCTTTCCGTTTTTGTGTGTGTTAGGAAGTGGAGTGTTAAGTGCAGTGCTGCGTGCTCGTGCACAACATAAAGTGTAAAATGGCAGAGAAAAAGACCATCGACATCCTGGATGATGTTCAGGAATTGCTGAACCAGGAAGACTCCCCGTCAGAACTGAAGTACCTGGGAAAGCCTGAACTCGTGTTGATAAGTGCTTATTTAGGGATCAAGGTGAGTGATCGGGATTCCCGTGTTGAGATCCTCTCGATGGTCCTTAAGCATTTAAAGACCGACAAAAAGCAGGAAAGCGAGGTACAGAGTAAAATGAAAAGTAGTATGGCTACCACTGTAAAGGAAGACCAAGGAAGTGACGGTAAGAGTGACACGAGTGAACTGAATATAAGTATACCTCTGTAAAAATGCGTGAGTTGGAAATCCATCGGGAAATAGAATGGGAAAGCTAGAACTAGATAGAGAGAGAGAAGAGAAAGCAAGGGAGAGAGAAGAGAAAAAGCTGCACTTTGAAAGAGAGAGATGAGAAAAAGTTAGAACTGGAAAGAGAAAGACAGGAGAAGAAATTGGAAATGAAGTGTTTAGAATTACAAGAAAAGGAGAAGGAAAGACAATAAAGAGAAGGGAAGAGTAGAAAGGTAAGAAAGGGAAAAGCGAGAAAGACAAGAAAAAGAGCAAGAATGACAACATGAATTGGAAGTACTAATATTAGGTGGTAGGAGGAAAACAAGTAGTTACGACCCAGTGAGGAACATTAAAATGGTTCCTAGGTTTCATGAAAAGGAAGTCTCAAAGTTCTTTGCCGCTTTCGAGAAAGTGGCAGCATCATTGGATTGGCCAAGAGAAAATTGGGCCATTATGATCCAATCCGTTCCGACGGGAAAGGCCCAAATCGCATACTCCATATCGTCGGTGGATGATTCCAGTGATTATGACGCTGTTAAGGTGGTGGTGCTGATGGCTTACCAGTTGGTGCCAATCAGCAATCACAGTGCCAATAAGTGGCCGTAACAACGACCAATAATTTTCTGAGTTTTGGGAGGTCTCTGAGGGCTTGTTACTACATTTACATTGTCAGAGGGTGTCAAAAGTTGAGCAGTTCGGGGAGGTAATTTATCTGCAGCATTATTCATAGCCTCAAACACTTCCCCAATTTCGTGTTGAGACCAAAAATTTTGCTCTTCAAGGATAGGTTTGGTGTGTTCTGGAGGAAAATGCATTAATGTCCCAAAAGCTATCATTTTAGCCATTGCCACCGGGTCAGATTTATTTTTATCCGCCTATGTTGAACTCAACATCGCAGTCTCTAAAGCGTACAAATACTGTTCTAGACGGCTAGTAAATGCATTATACAATTCACCACGTTGCATGGTGGCAATAGCAATTTTCTTAACTAATCCCTATGGGTCCAGGTCTTCTTTGTTAACAAAATGATGGGGGATTTTTGTTTAAATTCTGTCCATGACTGGAGGCTAACAATGGCTTCCTCATCGACAACAACACGTACATCACCTTTAGTGTTGCCCATAGACGACCAGCAAATGCTTAATGATCATTATCAGAAGCCTCTGTTCCTCGGAAAGCCTCGGAAAAATGATCTTTGGTTTTCTCCCCAATTTGGCTAAACCATGATTCCATTAAGTGAGATTCTCCAGCAAAAGTGCAATAGCCTGCACTGAACGCTGGACATTATTACGAGCAACTGCTCCATTTGAGTCAGAAGGAGCTGCAACAGGGTTAGACATTGTCACTATAGTGGAATTTACTTGCGAATGTAGAGTTTAATTACCTACACTAGGCATAAGAAGAACAATTACAAAATACACTATAACACAACACTCATAAGTGACAAAACTAGGCTCGAGTAAGTAAATGGCAAAAATAAAAATTTAAAATGTACTTAGGAAAACACACTAATGGAAATTAAACAAAATTTTAAATTAAATTTGCAAAATGGTATGAATATGATCAGTAAAAGTTTGAATCAAATGGACTGTTGAAAATAATGAATTACTTTGCAATATTATAACAACTGTTGTAATTAGCAAGCAAAAATACTAGAACACAAGTAATTTGTGGAACACTTAAATTGGTAACATACTAAAGTACCATTTAATGTAAAATACTGAAAGAATTAACTTCAAATTAAGGTCTGGGGAGAGTATAAAAAATTATACAGTACACTTCCTACTGCTGGAAAACAATTATTTTTTACTTAATGCACTTAATCAGAATGTACTTGAAATACTGTATATCGCTAATAATATACAATGGAATTGTTGGGAGAAGAAATGTTGAAAACACCACAGAAAAGCTGTGTGTGGGGTGGGCAGCAAACTCCTCTGTTATCAAGTTACTGAAGGTGGCAATACATTCTATACAGGGTTATTTCCCTCTTAAAACACTGTTATTGTATTCCAAACTAAGTACCAGCTATCATCTACTTTACTCGGGGGTGCAGGATATGCAGTTCAGCAGTAGCCAATTAGGAGAACGGAGTCAAAGTGTGTAAAGGAGATACTCGGATGGTTTTTTATGTGGGGCGACAGTAGCGCACCTTGCGGTAGTGATACGAAGCTTGGATTGATGACACAGGAGTGAAGATGAAGTTGACAAGGATTGGCGATGTTGCAGAGACGATGATGTTACAATGATAACGGCAAAGAAAAACACATGTGACATTCACTAGTTTGGCAAAGTTCACTAATGGGTGATGGAGAAGTAGCGATGTTAGTGGCGGTGCTGGTGACGTAACTGTTCAAGCCCCAGGTTAACACAGAATTGTTCTTAATTAAAAAATTGGACAACACATGCGGAGATGAGTTGGAGCTGGAGGCGATGGTTGATGACGATGACACTAGCTGGAACAATACAGATGAGCACACACAAGGCATGTGGTGAGTAGCCCAGGAGGTTCGAGAATGGCACTTGAAATTCAAAATGGCTGGCACGGGAATTCTCCTCTCCCCTCACAGATGAGAAATTGTGCTTGCTGCAAAATATCGTGCCTAAACTTATGAGAACGTTGACCTACAGCAGTGGTTGATGGTAGGACCCCGGACTGGTACAATATGATGAATATTGACGATGAATGAGTGTAGCTGTGGCGGGTGGCAGCTTTTGCTGTGATGGGATAGGTGGCCACTTGAGTTTCTGGCTCAGAAAAAAAAAATTATATCCCAGTGCTGCTACCAGTATTTGTACCAGTATTCGTTCTTGCTTGGTTGTTGAAGAGGTACACACTGTAGATCCCTACATGGACTTTATCGAGTTAGGTAACTAAGATAGATGTGAAGCACCGAGGTCCTACTATCTCTTGGTCTGTGAGATACTGGTGCGCCCTATTTGAGCAACCCTTCCTCTTAAAAATAACGTCACTTTTCGCTCGTATGCGCGCTATGGCCAAATTTGGACGTAATATGAAATGAAATCGACTCACAAAAGTGACGTACTGTTCCGTTTTCTGTTTGAGCCGTCCGGCTTACTCGGCAAGCTTAGAAGAGGATTCTTTCCATTAACGTTTTTCATAACGTTTTGAAACTTTGAGACTTTCCTGCCCACCTAACCTATTAGAGGACCCTTAACTTACTGTTGTTGAAAAAAAATCCCAAATTTATATTCATTTTTTTTCACTTTCAAATTACGTCCATATTCGGCAATACGGGCAAACGGCCAAAAGCGACGTTCTTTTTAAGAGGACAGGTTGTCAAATCGCGGGCACTGCCGCTCTATGAGAAATGACGTCAGAGGCCTAGCTGACTCAGAATTGGCTATACACCAACCATCTTACAATTTGAAAGCTAACACCAGCATATCCCTACCACCTGGCACATCCCTCCACCCCGGCACATCTGGAACATAACTGGAGAGTGTTTTGGGAGTGCTTCTATTCCGAGGCTGGCCTGAAGCCCGGCTCAACCTATGATAACTTGGTTCAACAGGCTGTTGCTTGAACGACCCACAGGCCCACATAACCACTACAGCCTGGTTAGTCTGGCACGTCTTGTAAGAATCTGTCCAAATTCTTTGGAATACGTCCACCTTTGTTCCGGCAAAATTCCTAATGCTTGCTAAAAAGGATTTTGAACAGCCGTGGACCCCTGATGATAAGACAGTCCTCTCTGATTGTGCGTAATGCACCTCTATTCCTCAATGTTCTATTTTGAATTTCCTACCGTATCTTTCGCTTTAGTACGTTTTAATTCTACTGTTCATATTTGGGACCTGTCTGTTCAATATCTTCCATGTATATATTATTTAACATCTGTCTCGTCTCGTTTCCAGAGAGTACATTTTGAGAGCTTTGAGAGGGTCTCAGTAATTCAGATGTTTTATCGTTTCTATGTGTGCCATATATGTTCTTGGTAGTTCCTCAAATTCAAAGATCTCTACTGCTTTGAAAAGGGGGAAAGTGAATACCGAGCATTACTCAAGATGGGACAGCACCAGTGATTTAAATAGTGCTAGCATTGCTGTGGAATCCCTGGATTTGAACGTTCTCCTAATCCATCCAATCATTTTCCTACCCACCGCTATATTTGTTCGGTTATGTTCACTAAATGACAGGTCGTCATGCATCATAATTCCCAGATCTTTTACATGTTGCTTTCCTTCTATGAGTAGGTATGATTGTGTCCTGTACCCTGTGTTTCATTTAACCCGTAAACTGTGCACATTATATATATACAATCTGAGAAACTGTCACCAAACCGCGCACATTGTATAGATACGATTATGGGTGCCGCACACGATTTAAAAGTCCCGTGCAGCAAAGAGAGCACCCATACACTAGCCACAGGCGGTAGTAAACAGACGTCATCTTGGAAGAAAATCCAGCGTAGGCCGCCATTGTGTGGAGGCCTCAGTTACCCAACAGAGATCATGGCGAGCACATCACATTCCAGCAGCCGACGTGCGTCAGACGCATCAGCAGCATCTCGCCCAGCCAAGCACCGCCGCATGGCACCACATGGTGACAATGAAGAACTCTTATCTACAAGTAAATTTCCATCATCGCCGGTTCCCACTCCTACTGTGCATAGACCAGCTTCAGTTCGTGGTCCATGGATTCCTCACCGTCGTACCAGTGTTGGGTCTCGCAAGACACCAGGTATATTTGCCTGGAGTGATAGTGAAGATTTTGTACTCCGGCCTTAGATAATGCAGATGTTGGGATTACAGACGTTTCCCGGGATACAGGTGACGACATCAGTAAAATGTAATTCTTTACTGCTTATTTTGATGAGGCGCTCATGAAACATATTGTTTAATAATTATTGTTTATATATAATAATGTTTATTATTGTTCATGTCAATAATAATGACATGATGGTGGGTGCTGTAGAGTGTGTACGTAAAACAATAAAGCAGGCCAAGAAGATTTTTTTCCACCTTCTTGACGTAACAATGCTGAATAGTTACAATATGTATCTTGTCAAAACAGGTACTAAACCAAATTACGGTGCGTTCAATTTTGTTGTAGTGACACAATTACTAGAAAAGTTTGGCAATCCAGTTCCTGGCATACAGAGGTCCATTGTGAACCCATTATTGCTTCATGCTCCTTACATGCTGGCTTTCAGACGGACAAATGCAATTCTTCGAAAAGGACGACGATCCTGATGGTACCAAACTGCCGAGGTTGCTCTGTTCAGATATAAAGCGTCGCTTTGCATATTAAACTGCAACCTGGCGACTAAGCGTCCTGCGGGCCATAAACTGCGAGCGACCATGAAGATCCCATCCATCCACAGATCTCTGGTATCAGGTATTGATACTGGTAATAGCTCCAAAGGGCTTCCACTTAAGGGCTATTCATGCCGTGCCACCTTTTGGGTGGTTTAATCTTTATCAATCAATCAATCTGCGGACTTTCAGGTACATGCAATAAGGAATTTACCACCAACTGGAAAGCATGCAGTAGGTCAGCGTGAGTGCATTGTGTGTACGACCACACAAAAGAGGGCACAGAAACGTAAATGGGTGCTAATATGGTGTTCAGCATGTGCCGTCCCTTTGTGCCATGTCACCTGTTTTGAGGAGTACCACACTGTTCAGGACTACTAATTGTCCAATAATGATGCACAAAGATGTACATATTGAGTGAGTGAGTGTATATATTGAAAATAGAGCAGAATACATTATATATATCTTCTAAAATAACACATTTGTGTGCGCATAATTGTGACACTAATATATGATAGTGTAATGAATTTATAACAGTTGTATTATAATACAACATCAAGTGACGATATATTGAACAATATCAGTGAAAAAAAAGGTTGTAAAATACGCAACAGATACTGTAAATAATGCCGCTAAAATAAATTCGCGGCAACTGGAGCTGCTTGAACACGCCGCCAGCTGCTCCCGGGACGCATCACGCATGAGCAGCTAACATCTGTGATGTCATCGCCCAACTTCTCAGCTCATTTACCTCATTGGCAAGTATGATTAATTATTAGTTTTTTTTACCATGCTCAGAGAACACAAATGAACATTTTTATCAGACGGAAAAAAGTTTGATTTTTGGGGGGGACTTGGCGGTGTTGAGACCATTTGTCCCGTAGCAGCTTAAGGGTTAACTTCCTCGTTTACACCATTCCTCAGTACCTGGAACTTATCACTGTAATCATAATGTTATTTTCAGTTGCTCAATCGAATACTTGATTTATATCTGCCTGTTGTTTTTCATTTTCTTATACAGTGGTAATTTTCATGCTGACTTTTGTATCATCTGCAAAGGATGACATGAAGCTGTGACCAGTATTTTTTGTCAATATAACACATACAAATGGGAAGTAACAGTGCTGCAAGGACTGTGCCCTGGTGTACAGAGCTTTTCACTGCACTTGGGCTTGATCTTATTTGATTGACCATCACTCTCTGCATTGTGTTTGACAGCAAGTTTAAAATACAATACCCCACTTTACCCGTTTTTCCTATTGAGTTCATTTTATGGACTATCATTCCATGGTCCTATATATCGTATGCCTTTACAATATCTGTGTATTCTACAATATCTGCTTATTCAACATCTGCATTTTGCTTTTCCTCTAAGGCTTCTGGGATTCTGTCATAGTGGTTGAGTAACTGTGACAGACAGGATCTTCTCGCTCTAAATCCATCTTGTCCTAGGTTGTGAAGTTCATTATTTTTCATAAAACTGGAAATTTTATTCCTAATCACTCCTTCAAAAACTTTGATGTGTGATGTTAGTGCAACTGGGATATAATTTTTGCCAAAGCTTTTCTACCTCCCTTGCGCAGAGAAGCTATATGTACTGATTTAAGTGCTGCTGGTATCTTCCCAGTATCCAAGGTCGTTCACCATATTACACTGAGTTACTACTGGTATTTTACATTTCTTTATGAAAATTTAATTCCATGAGACAGGACCTGGGGCTGAGGGCATATTGTCAAATTCTCTTTCAAAGTTTTCTGAGTTCTTGTTTATATCGGTTATATTATCTGCATCTTGGAAGTTATTTATAAAAAAACAATCCAGATCCTCAACTTTCATGTTGTATATGGGGGTGCTAAACATAGCCTCATACTGGCCTTTCAGAATGACAAAAATATCTTTGTTGTCTTCTTTGTATGAACATTCATTTGTAAGTAAAGGTCCAATACTGTTGGAGGGGATATTTTATTTTTTTTATCTCTTGTATAGATTGTCCCCAATAGGATTCCCTGTGACCCCTCCCCCCCAAGGAGAGGCATGGCCCCCAACAGGACCCCTCTGGGGACCCCGTGTGTTACATGATAACACCGCAGGAAGATGTGTGTCTTGCCATCGCTTGTGTTGCAGTGAGTGATGTGAAGGGTGACAGGGACGCTGGTTTCTTACGGCGCTGCTTCGTCACGGATACCAGATAACACCCAGGACACACTCTCTCTCTCTCTCTCTCTCTCTCTCTCTCTCTCTCTCTCTCTCTCTCTCTCTCTCTCTCTCTCTCTCTCTCTCTCTCTCTCTCTCTCATGTGTGTGTGTGTGCATTCACCTTGTTGTATTCACCTAATTATTCTTGCGGGGGTTGAGCTTCGCTCTTTCGGCCCGCCTCTCAACTGTCAATCAATCAACTGTAACTAACTACTAACTAACTAATTAATTAGTTTTTTCCACACACACACACACCTGGGAAGGAGCTCCGTAACACCTGTCTAACTCCCAGGAACCTATTTACTGCTAGGTAACAGGTGCATTAGGGTGAAAGAAACTTTGCCCATTGGTTCTGATCCGGGAATCGAACCCGGGCCACAGAATTACAAGTCCTGAGCGTTGTCCGCTCAGCTACCAGACACCGTCAGTTAACGTGTGTGTGTGTACTCACCTAATTGTGCTTGTGGGGGTTGAGCTCTGGCTCTTTGGTCCCGCCTCTCAACTGTTATCAACTGATGTACAGATTCCTGAGCCTACTGAGCTCTATCATATATACATTTGAAAACTGTGTATGGAGTCAGCCTCCACCACATCACTGCCTAATGCATTCCATCTGTTAACTACTCTGACACTGAAAAAGTTCTTTCTAACGTCCCTGTGGCTCACTTGGGTACTAAGTTTCCACCTGTGTCTCCTTGTACGTGTTCCACCCGTGTTAAACAGTTTATCTTTATCTACCTTGTCAATTCCTCTGAGAATTTTGTAGGTAGTGATTATATTTCCCCTTACTCTTGTGTCTTCGAGTGTTGTGAGGTACATTCCTGCAGCCTTTCTCCGTAACTCATGCCTCTTAGTTTCTGGGACTAGCCTAGTTGCATATCTCTGAACTTTTTCAAGCTTCGCCTTGTGCTTGACAAGGTACGGGGCTCCATGCTGGGGCCGAATACTCCAGGATTGGTCTGACAAATGTAGTATACAAGGTTCTGAAGGATTCCTTACACAGGTTCCTGAAAGCAGTTCTGATGTTAGCCAGCCTTGCATACGCCGCCGATGTTATTCTTTTGATGTGGGCTTCAGGAGACAGGATTGGTGTGATATCAACTCCTAGATCCTTCTCTCTGTCCGTTTCATGAAGGACTTCATCTACAATTCTGTATCCTGCGTCTGGCCTCCCTGTTTCCACTGCCTAAGTTTTCATTACCTTACATTTTATCTGGTTGAATTTTAGTAGACATTTGTTGGACCGTTCATTCAGTCTGTCTAGGTCATCTTGCGGCCTCATACTGTCTTTCTCCATCTTAATCTTCCTCATATTTTTGCATCATCAGCAAACAATGAGAGGAATGATTCTATACCATTTGGAAGATCATTTACATATACAAGAAATAGCATGGGTCCAAGGACTTAACTCTACGGGACCCCACTGGTGACGTCTCGCCAATCTGAGACCTCACCCCGCACAGTGACTCGCTGTCTTCTGTTACTTAGGTACTCCCTTATTCAATGAGTACCTTCCATTTCACTCCTGTCTGCATCTCCAGCTTTCGCACTAGTCTCTGGTGAAGCACTGTGTCAAAGGCTTTCTGGCAATCCAATAATATGCAGTCTGCCCACCCCTCTCTTTCTTGCCTGATTCTTGTTGCCTGATCGTAGAATTCAATTAATCCTGTGAGGCATGACTTGACATCCTGAAACCATGTTGATGTTGTGCCACAAAGTCCCTTCGCTCCACATGTTCCACTTGCTTTTTTTGCATAATTTTCTCCATCAGTTTGCAAGGTATGCAAGTTCGGGACACTGGCCTGTAGTTCAGTGCCTCCTGTCTATCCCCCTTCTTGCATATCGGGACTACGTTTGCTGTCTTCCAAATTTTTGGCAGTTAACCTGTTACCAGTGATTTGTAATATACCATGGAGAGTGGCAAGTACAGTGCTTCCACTCCTTCCTTAGTATCCATAGCGATATTCCATCTGGGCCTATAGCCTTTGTCACATCCAACACTAGGAAAAGCTTCCTTACATCCCCACTGGTAATCTCAAATTCTTCTAGTGGTGCCTGGTTAACTCTTCCTTCTCTTATCTCTGGAACTTCTCCTTGCTCTAATGTTAAAACTTCCTGGAATTTCTTATTGAGTTCCTCGCACACTTCTTTGTCGTTAGTAGTGAATCTATCTGCCCCATTCTCAGTTTCATTACCTGTTTCTTCATGGTTGTCTTTCTCCTGATGAGGCTGTGCAGCAATTTGGTTGAGTCTTAGCCTTGCTTGCTATGTCTTTCATATTGCCCTTCTGCCTCTCTTTTCATCCTGTCGTATTCATTCCTGGCTCTCTGGTATCCTTCTCTGCTCTCAAGTGCCCTGTTATTTCTTTAGTTTTCTCCAGGCTCTTTTACTTTTTGCTTAGCTATCCTACATCTCTGATTAAACCATGGGTTTCTCATCTGCAATTAATTTTTTATCTTTTAGGCCAAGATAACTTTTCTGCTGCCTCCTTGCACTTCTGCATGATGTATTCCATCATTTCCTGGTCTGTCTTTCCCCTTAGCTCTGTTTCGCATGTTATATCCATTAGAAATTTTCTCATCTCGTAATTTCCCTTATGGAATTCTAGCCTTTTGCTTTCAGTTCCCTTTCTCAAGTACTTTAACCCTTCTTCGACCAGATACTCAAACGGTAGTACACTATGGTCGCTCATTCCTACCTGGGCCTCGAAGTTAATTTCCCTTATGTCGGAGTCATTCAGATTGAAGACTAGGTCGAGTGTCGCTGGCACATCATTTCCCTTCATTTTTGTGAGTTCCCTGACATGCTGGCTTAAAGCGTTTTTAGTTGCCACCTCCAGTATTTTAGCTCTCCACATTTCCTCTCCTTCATGCGTTTCCTTGTTCTCCCAGTCTATCCTTCCGTGATTGATGTCCCACATGATGAGCAGATGGGAGCAATTTCCACAGGCAGCAGAGGCTGCCCTCTTAATTATGTTGTTAACTGCCATATTGTTTCTGTCATACTTTTGCCAGGGTCTTCTGTCATTAGGTGGAAGATTATATATCACTGTTACTACTACTCTTGGTTCTTCATTCGTTATGGTGCATGTTATGTAGTCTCTAAACCCTTCACAGCCTGGGATAACTATCTCCTTGAAACTCCATTCCTTTCTCATGAGTAGGGCCACTCTGCCTCCTCCACTACCCTCCCTATCTTTCCTTATTACAGTGTAATCCTGGGAGCACCGCATTCGTTATGATTCCTGAGAGTTTTGTTTCCGTGAGTCCAATTACATCTGGGTTTACTTCTTGTGCTCTTTCCCTAAGTTCACTCGCCTTGCTTGTAATCCTGTCTATGTTCGAGTACATCACCTTGAAGCTGACTCTTTTCTGCCCATCCTCCGTTTCTGTTGATTCCACAGGAGTAGGTAAACATGGAGAGTTTGGGATGGGGAGGGGGAAGGAGGGGCCCTAGGTTGTGAGGGGGGCTGAGGGTGAGGGGGACCTGGGACTGGGGGGACTGGGAAGATCCAGTTTGGAGAGGGTAGGGGTGAAGTGAGGGCTTGGATGGGTGGGGGAGAAGGGAGGGCTTGGGGTGGGGAAAAGAGGGGTGTTTGGGGGGGGTGGAAGGGTTGGAGGGAGGGCTTGGGGAAGGTGGGGGAGAAATGAGGGCTTGGGGAGAGGGGGAGAAAAGAGGGCTTGTGGGGGCAGGAGAGGAGGGAGAGATTGGGGAGGGTTAGGGAGAAGGAAGGGCTTAGGGTGGTGGGGGGAGCGTAGGGGCTTGGGCAGATAGGGCTTCTATTAGGTGGGAGTTGGGTGTGATCCTCCTCCCACTGGGGTTGTTGAACTGCCTGTGGAGGGTTCCCCACTCCCTTCTGGGATCATAGGGTTCTGGGCTGTGGTTCCCTGTTTCCTGTCCCTCTCCTTGCGCTCCTTAATCGCTGCTGCTGCCCTCATGCTCTCCTTTCTGGTCATATCTCTCTGCAGGAATACCTTTTTGAACTTTTTCAGTAGGCTGCTCTTCTTTGCTAAATTTCTTCTTTTGTGTCCTTGCTTTTGAAAACCACTTTTATCAATCGATCTTTGTCCTTGTACCAGCCAAGCCTGAAAACCTTTTCTATATTCTGTTCTTCTCTCTCCATCTGTACCCCTTCAAGGATCTCTTTGACTGTGGCTTTGTCCATATCTCCCCTCTCCCCTGGAGTGGCCCCTATTTGCTCCTTAATACCTACTATGATTACTGTTCTTTTCCTCTTTATTAGTCAGCTAGTGCATCTTGCTGCTTCCTGAGAAGTAGCAACTTTCATGGCAATTTCCTGTTCTGCAGAGACAACTTCCGGGGTCCTTCTAAGTATGTCTGCAAATGCGGGTTGTAATGTAGAAGTTCTTTCTATAGATACATTACCATCTTCCTGAGGGCTGGTTCATGTCTGATATTGGGGATTCTCTTTCAGGCTTTTAATCTCCTCCCTTGCCTCAATCAGCTCACACTGCAGCCTGGTTACCTTTTCCCTCATTACTTGTAGTTCCACCCTGATTTCACTCAACATTTGAAAGAGTGCATCCTCAAGCGAGACATCTTGTTCTCCTCCTCCTCCCGCTGTGTTGTGTCTGCTCTCTGCCATATTTGTTTCCAATTCCAGTTCTCCAATCCAATGTGTGTGTGTGTGTGTGTGTGTGTGTGTGTGTGTGTGTGTGTGTGTGTGTGTGTGTGTGTGTGTGTGTGTGTGTGTGTGTACTCGTCTAGTTGTGTTTGCGGGGGTTGAGCTCTGACTCTTTGGTTCCGCCCCTCAACCGTCAATCAACAGGTGTACAGATTCCTGAGCCTATTGGGCTCTATCATATCTACACTTGAAACTGTGTATAGAGTCAGCCTCCCCACATCACTTCCTAATGCATTCCATTTGTCAACCACTCTAACGCTAAAAAAGTTCTTTCTAATATCTCTGTGGCTCATTTGGGTGCTCAGTTTCCACCTGTGTCCCCTAGTGCGTGTGCCCCTTGTGTTACATAGCCTGTCTTTATCTACCCTATCAATTCCCTTGAGAATCTTGAATGTGGTGATCATGTCCCCCCTAACTCTTCTGTCTTCCAGAGAAGTGAGGTTTAATTCCCGTAGACTCTCCTCGTAGCTCATACCTCTCAGCTCGGGAACTAGTCTGGTGGCAAACCTTTGAACCTTTTCCAGTTTAGTCTTATCCTTGACTAGATATGGACTCCATGCTGGGGTTGCATACTCCAGGATTGGCCTGACATATGTGGTATACAAAGTTCTGAATGATTCTTTACACAAGTTTCTGAATGCCGTTCGTATGTTTGTCAGCCTGGCAAATGCCGCTGATGTTATCCTCTTGATATGGGCTGCAGGAGATAGGTCTGGCGTGATATCAACTCCCAAGTCTTTTTCTTTCTCTGACTCCTGAAGAATTTTCTCTCCCATATGATACCTTGTATTTGGCCTTCTGCTCCCTACACCTATCTTCATTACATAACATTTGGTTGGGTTAAACTCTAACAACCATTTGTTCGACCATTCCTTCAGTTTGTCTAGGTCTTCTTGAAGCCTCAATCAGTCCTCTCCTGTCTTAATTCTTCTCATAATTTTGGCATCGTCCGCAAACATTGAGAGAAATGAATCTATACCCTCTGGGAGATCATTTACATATATTAGAAACAAGATAGGACCGAGTACAGAGCCCTGTAGGACTCCACTGGTGACTTCACGCCAATCGGAGGTCTCACTCCTCACCGTAACTCTCTGCTTCCTATTGCTTAGGTACTCCCTTATCCACTGGGGCACCTTACCAGCTACACCTGCCTGTCTCTCCAGCTTATGTTCCAGCCTCTTATGCGGTACTGTGTCAAAGGCTTTCCGACAATCCAAGAAAATGCAGTCCGCCCAGCCCTCTCTTGCTTGCTTAATCTTTGTCACCTGGTCGTAGAATTCTATTAAGCCAGTCAGGCAAGATTTACCCTCCCTTAACCCATGTTGGCGATTTGTCACAAAGTCCCTTCTCTCCAGATGTGCTACCAGGTTTTTTCTCACGATCTTCTCCATCACCTTGCATGGTATACAAGTCAAGGACACTGGCCTGTAGTTCAGTGCCTCTTGCCTGTCGCCCTTTTTGTATATTGGGACCACATTCGCCGTCTTCCATATTTCTGGTAGGTCTCCCGTCTCCAGTGACCTACTATACACTATGGAGAATGGCAAGCAAAGTGCCTCTGCACACTCTTTCAGTACCCATGGCGAGATCCCATCTGGATCAACAGCCTTTCTAACATCCAGTTCCAGCAGGTGTCTCTTGACCTCCTCTCTCGTTATTTCGAACTCTTCCAAGGCCGCCTGGTTTACTTCCCTTTCTCCTAGCACAGTGACCTCACCTTATTCTGTTGTGAAGACCTCTTGGAACCTCTTGTTGAGTTCTTCACACACCTCTTTGTCATTCTCTGTATACCTGTCCTCGCCTGTTCTAAGTTTCAATACCTGTTTTTTCACTGTTGTTTTCCTTCTGATGTGACTGTGGAGTAGCTTTGATTCGGTCTTGGCTTTGTTTGCTATATCATTTTCATAATTTTTCTCTGCTTCTCTTCTCACCCTGACATACTCATTCCTGGTTCTCTGGTATCTCTCTCTGCTTTCTGTTGTTCTGTTATTCCGGAAGTTCCTCCACGCCCTTTTGTTCAGTTTCTTTGCTTCCATACATGCCCAATTATACCATGGATTCTTCTTTTGCTTCTCGGATTTTTCCTTTTGGGCCAGGATGTATCTGTTTACTGCCTCCTGACACTTTTGGGTGACATAGTCCAACATATCTTGTACAGACTTAGCTCTGAGGTCTGTGTCCCAAGGTATTTCCCTTAGGAAGCTTCTCATCTCTTCATAATTTCCCTTTCGGCATTCCACCCTTTTGTTTCCTAGTTCTTTTTCGGGGTGGGGGGGGGGGGATAATTCCTAGCTCTAATAGGTACGCAAAGTTCAATACACTGTGATCACTCATTCCCAAGGGTGCTTCCATTTTGACTTCTCTTATATCCCACTCATTTAGGGTAAATATCAGATCAAGCATTGCTGGTTCATCTTCTCCTCTCATTCTTGTTGGATCCTTGATGTGCTGGCTTAGAAAGTTTCTTGTTGCCACGTCCAGCAGCTTAGCTCTCCATGTTTCTGGTCCTCCATGCGGGTCTCCGTTCTCCCAATCTATCTTCCCATGGTTGAAGTCACTCATGATTAGTAGTCCAGATCCATTCCCGCTAGCAACAGAAGCTGCTCTCTCTATTATGTTAATTAATGGTGGCCATATTGTTTCTATCATATTCCTGTCTGCGTCTTCTGTCATTTGGTGGTGGATTATATATGACTATGACTATAATTTTTTGCCCTCCATTTGTTATTGTTCCTATTATGTAGTCACTGAAACCTTCACATCCCTGAACAACCAACTCCTCAAAATCCCAGCCTTTTCTTACCAGCAGAGCTACACCACCACCACCTCTTCCTTGTCTCTCTTTCCTCATAACATAATAGTCCTGTGGACTATTATGTGGGCCTGGTCGCCCACCCCATGAGCTTGGGTAAGAGAAGTCGTGTCGTCATCCATGCAGCAAACAATATCAAAAGTTTGGGACCTGGAACCAAGGGATACCACCTCACACACACACATACACTGTGTGTATGTGTGTGTACTCACCTAATTGTGCTTGCGGGGGTTGAGCTTTGGCTCTTTGGTCCCGCCTCTCAACTGTCAATCAACTGGTGTACAGATTCCTGAGCCTACTGGGCTCTATCATACCTACATTTGAAACTGTGTATGGAGTCAGCCTCCACCACATCACTTCCTAGTGCATTCCATTTATTAACTACTCTGACACTGAAAAAATTCTTTCTAACGTCTCTGTGGCTCATCTGGGTACTAAGTTTCCACCTGTGTCCCCTTGTTCGTGTCCCACCCGTGCTGAAGAGTTTGTCTTTGTCCACCCTGTCAATTCCCCTGAGAATTTTGTAGGTGGTTATCATGTCTCCCCTTACTCTTCTGTTTTCCAGGGATGTGAGGTTCAGCTCCTTTAGCCTTTCCTCGTAGCTCAATCCTCTCAGTTCCGGGACGAGCCTGGTGGCATACCGCTGAATCTTCTCTAACTTTGTCTTGTGTTTAACTAGGTATGGACTCCAGGCTGGAGCTGCATACTCCAGGATTGGTCTTACATAAGTGGTATACAGGGTTCTGAAAGATTCCTTACACAAGTTTCTGAAGGCAGTTCTTATGTTGGCCAGTCTAGCATATGCCGCTGATGATATTCTTTTGATGTGGGCCTCTGGGGACAGGTTCGGTGTGATATCAACCCCCAGATCCTTCTCTCTATTTGATTCTTGCAGGTTTTCCCCTCCCAGATGATACCTTGTGTTCAGCCTCCTGCTCCCTTCGCCTAATTTCATCACCTTACACTTTCCAGAGTTAAACTTCAGCAGCCATTTTCTAGACCATTCCTCCAGTTTATCCAGGTCATCCTGTAGTCTCTGCCTATCTTCATCCGTCTTGATTCTTCTCATAATTTTTGCATCATCAGCAAACATCGAGAGGAATGAGTCTATACCCTCTGGAAGATCGTTCACATATATTAGAAACAGGATGGGTCCAAGTACTGAGCCCTGTGGGACTCCGCTGGTGACATCTCGCCACTCTGATGTCTTCCCCCTCACCGTTACTCGCTGTTTCCTGTTGCTTAAGTACTCCCTTATCCACTGGAGCACCTTCCCTTTTACTCCTGCCTGTTGCTCAAACTTTTTTAACAGCCTTTTATGGGGTACTGTGTCGAAGGCTTTTTGGCAATCCAGGAAAATGCAGTCGGCCCACCCTTCTCTTTCCTGCCTAATTTTCGTTGCCTGGTCATAAAATTCTATTAACCCTGTGAGGCACGATTTACCATCTCTGAACCCATGTTGGTGGTGCGTTACAAAGTTATTTCCCTCCAGATGCTCTACGAGCCTTTTCCTCACGATCTTCTCCAGCACCTTGCATGGTATACAAGTTAAGGAAACTGGCCTGTAATTCAGTGCCTCTTGCCTGTCACCCTTTTTGTATATTGGGACCACGTTAGCTGTCTTCCAACTTTCTGGTAAGTCTCCTGTTTCCAGTGACCTGTTATACACCATAGAGAGTGGCACACTTAGTGCTTCTGCACCTTCCTTTAGTATCCATGGTGAGATTCTATCAGGCCCAACAGCCTTTGTCACATCTAGCTCCAGCAGACACCTTTTGACCTCATCACTGGTGAGGTCAAATTCCTCCAAGGTTTCCAAGGTTGCCGCCTCCTCATTTAGTGCAGGGGCTTCTCCTTGTTCTATTGTGAAGACCTCCTGGAATCTCTTGTTGAGTTCTTCACACACCTCCTTGTCATTCTCTGTGTATCTGTTCTCCCCTTTCCGCAGCTTCATCACTTGTTCCTTCACTGCTGTTTTCCTCCTGATATGGCTGTGGAGCAGCTTTGGTTGGGTCTTGGCTTTACTCGCGATGTCATTTTCAAACTGTCTCTCTGCTTCCCTCCTCACTCTGATGTACTCATTTCTGGCCCTCTGGTACCTCTCCCTGCTCTCTGGTGTTCTGTTATTTCTGTAGTTTCTCCATGTTCTTTTACTCAGTTGTTTCGCTACCTTACATTCCTGGTTGAACCATGGGTTTTTCTGTTGTTTTTCGTTTTTCTCCTTTTGGACGGGGATAAACCTGTCTGCAGCTTCCTGGCACTTTTGGGTGACAATATCCATCATGACCTGCACATTCTTGTCTCTAAGTTCTGTTTCCCATGGTATTCCCATTAGGAAGTTCCTCATCTCGTCATATTTTCCTCTTCGGTAATTCAGTCTTTTCCCCTCCACTCCCATCCTTGGATAGGTTATCCCTACCTCCACCAAGTACTCAAAGGTCAGTACACTGTGGTCACTCATTCCTATGGGGGCTTCAACTTTGACTTCCCTTATTTCTGACTCATTTAGGGTGAATATTAAGTCGAGTCTAGCTGGTTCATCATTGCCTCTCATTCTTGTGGGTTCCTTGACATGCTGGCTCAGAAAATTCCTTGTTGCCACTTCCAAGAGTTTAGCTCGCCACGTATCTGCACCACCATGTGGGTCCCCATTCTCCCAGTCTATCTTTCCATGGTTGAAATCACCCATGATTAAGAGTCTTGAGCCATTCCTGCAGGCAACTGAAGCTGCTCTCTCTATTATATTAATAGTTGCCATGTTGTTCCTATCAAACTCCTGTCTAGGTCTTCTGTCATTTAGGGGAGGGTTGTAAATGACTGTCACTATTATCTTAGGTCCACCCATTGTTATAGTTCCTGTTATGTAATCTCTGAATCCGTCACAGCCCGGAATTTCCATCTCATCAAAACTCCAGTCCTTCCTTATCAGCAGGGCCACTCCTCCACCTCCTCTCCCTTCCCTCTCTTTCCTTACTATATAGTAGTCCTTTGGAAACACAGCATCTGTTATGACTCCTGACAATTTTGTTTCTGTTAGTCCTATTACATCAGGGTTTTCTTCTTGCACCCTTTCTGCCAGTTCACTTGCTTTATTGGTAATCCCATCAATGTTTGAGTACATTACCTTGAAGCTCACTTTCTTATATCCAATTTCACCCACACTCCCTACAAGTGTAGGAGGTTGTTCTATGGTCCTTGCTACTTGGGTAGGCTCCTCCTCCTGTGAGGTAGTTGCCAGGGGTTCAGGGGGAGGTGGGGTGGGGGGTGGAGGGCTTAGGTCTTCCTCAGGCCTGCTTGGGTCAGGAAGAAGTCCTGGGGGTGAGGGAGCAGGGATTGCTTGGGGAGAGGGCACGCCCTCCTGCGGTGTAGTTGACAGGGGTTTGGAGGGAGGTGGAGTGGGGGATAGAGGGCTTTGGTCTTGCTCAGGCCTGCTTGGGGCAGGGAGAAGACCAGGGGTTGGGAAAGCAGGGGCTACTTGGGGTAAGGGGAGGGGGAGGATTTGGGTTTCATGATGGGCATTATGCAGGGGCAAGGAAGGGTTTGTGCTGTGGGGTAGAGAGGGCCCTATTGGGTGGTGGACTGGGGTGTTGCATTCCCCCCTGGGGTTCCTGGGTTGCTGGATTGGGGTTCCCCACTCCCCTCTGGGATTGCTGGGTTGGAGGCTGAGGTTCCCTGGCTCTCTTCCCTCTCCTTGCGCCTTTTCCTTGCATCTGCTGCCCTTACTATCTCGTCTCTGGTCATGTCCCTCTGAACATATACCTCTTTGTAGTTCCTTGCATGCCTCAGTTTGTTCTTCCTTACTAGAATGTCCTCTTTGATGTCCTCGCTCTTGAATACTACCTTGATCAATCTTTTTTTGTCTCTGTTGTACTGGCCAATCCGGAAAAACTGTTCTATGTCTCGTTCAGCCCCTTCCATTCCTATCTCCTTTAATATCCCTGCCACTGCAGCTTTGTCTTTAGTCCTCGTTTCCTCCCTTGTGGAGCCCTCTTGTTCCTTCACACCTACCACTACTACAGCTCTTTTCCTTTCCATTAGCTGGCTTGTGCATCTAGCTGCCTCCTGTGAGGTTACTGCTTTCATTACAACATCCTTGACTGTGGACATTGCTCCTGGGCTTTTGAGCATTTCAGCAAAGGTTGGGCCAATTGTAGGGGTCCCTGCCATAGCTACATCTCCTGGCACCTGGGGGTTGGTCCCCTGGGCCAGAGTCTGAGGAGGGCCTGTTTTTAGGCTTTTTATCTCCTCTTGTTCTGCACTTAGTTCTATCTGCAGCTTACATATAGTTTCCCTCAGGTCCTTCAATTCCCCACTGACTTCCTTCCATGCCTTAGCAATCATCTCCATGAATGACTCGTCCAGTCCCTCTCCTCCAGCTTCATTCTGTTGTCTTACCATCCCGCTTGACCTGTGTGTGTGTGTGTGTGTGTGTGTGTGTGTGTGTCTGTGTGTGTGTCTGTATGTGCGTGTGTGTGCGTGTGTGTGTGTCCGTGTGTGTCTTTGTGTGCGTGCGTGTGCGTGTGTGCGTGTGTGTGCGTGTGCGTGTGCGTGTGTGCGCGTGTGCGCGTGTGCGTGTGCGTGTGCGTGTGTGTGTGTGTGTGTGTGTGTTGGGTGCGGGGGTGTTTGTGTATAGGGGGAGGGGTAGGGGGGTGTCTTGGGGCAGTGTAAGGCGTGGGAAGGTGTGGGGTGAGATGGTGAGCGGTCACCAGGGTATCATGTGTCAAGCCCCACCCAAGTACCACCCAAGTGAGCCACGGAGTTGTATATTTGAGATATTGAGACCTACTTTAAATTAGGTATTTTAAGTCACTCTGTACACCTTATTGATGACCTAGAGAGGGGTACCTACCGTCAGCTCACCCCGAGCAAGCACGCCTAGGTGAGTTTGAAGAGATGTCCTTATGACGGGGTTGGTCGCTTGCCCTCTCCTCTCTCTGGTATCAATGTTGTCTCCACGTGCTACTGTTGTCTCCACGTGCTCCTGGTAACATTCGTTCCTATCTTCCTCACTGGTCGTCAGCCACTATGTGCACTTAGCATACGATCCTAAACGGTGCACACACTTCGGGGGATCAATCACTAAGTATGCTACAAACCGCTTCACAACACATTACTCAGCAAAACAAAACGTAGGTCCTGCTAGGCTGGGTGGCTAGGCTGACCCAACGGTACACACTGATCTTGCCACTCGGCCTTATTTTTGTTTCTTAATTGCTCTACCGCTGTAGGAGCTCACTATACACTTGATCACTGCGTTTGCGTACACTTCTGTGACAAAAAACTATGTTTCTTGTCTCGGTGACCCTTCAATGTCTCGAGATAATTGATGTTATTCGCGGACCCTACGGACACAACGTGTGACTCTCTCCAGAGCTGTGTGTGTGTGTGTGTGTGTGTGTGTGTGTGTGTGTGTGTGTGTGTGTGTGTGTGTGTGTGTGTGTGTGTGTGTGTGTGTGCGTGCATGTGTGTGTGTGTGTACTCAGCTATTTGTGCTTGCGTGGGTTAAGCTTTGGCTCTTCGGTCTCACCTCTCAACCGTCAATCAATTGATGTACAGATTCCTGAGCCTACTGGGCTCTTTCATATCTACATTTAAAACTGTGTATGGAGTCAGCCTCCACCTAATCACTGCCTAATGCATTCCATCTGTTAACTACTCAGACACTGAAAAAGTTCTTTCTAACGTCCCTGTGGCTCATTTGGGTACTCAGGTTCCACCTGTTTCCCCTTGTTCATGTACCACCAGTGTTGAATAGTTTATCCTTGTCCACCCTGTCAATACCCCTGAGGATTTTGTCGGTTGTGATCATGTCTCCCCTTACTCTTCTGTCTTCCAGTGTAGTCAGGTGCTATTCTCAACCCTCCTTGGTGCCTCCTTGCCTTGGTGAGAGGCTCACATACACCTTCCTGGGACCAGTGTGGGTTGCCTTTGCCCCCTCTTTGGGTTGTGTACGTGCTGAAGGGCACCATGTAGGGGCCTTGTGAGCCATCGGACCACCAGCTGGAGGGGTCGCCTGTGAGGGGCTGCCCTAAGGGGATGGTTGGGTGTCCAGGCTGGGGCGATAGGGGTAATGGGGTCTTAGCACCAGTGTGGGAGAATGGACGATGTAGTAGGACTCCCCTGTTGAAAAGGGGGAGCACCGCTGGGGACGACACACTCTTCCTGCACTGGCCCGCGCTCGGTCTCCCTGGCTGCCCTGGTAGGTAGTATCCCTTGGTTCCAGGTCCCAAACTTTTGATATTGTTTGCTGCATGGATGACGACACGACTTCTCTTACCCAGGCTCATGGGTTGGGCGACCAGGCCCCTGAGTCGGACCATCCTGGAAGACCGGGTTCTGTAGCCCCCACTACAGGGGCCCGGTTTAGGCCCAGACCGGACTCTCCTCCCTGCTCCCCTCCCTTCTTTGTGGTTGGGTCGAGCCCCAAGCCTGCTGTGGTGACCGCATCGTCCCCTTGCACGGCTCCATCTCTTATTGTGACTACAGCGCCTTTTGACCCGTCTCTCTCTAAAGGTTCTTATCGCTGTCCCCGCCATGGCCGCTCTCGTATGCTCCCTTCCCATACTTATTCATACCATGCTTTGTTTGGTCCTGCTACGTGGACTAAGTACTTTGACCTCCAACCTTAGGATTCAACTCCTCCTGACGATTTTTCCCTTTATAGGCATCTTGTAGATTCCGTGGATGCCTCTGTTACCTTCAACTCCACTCGTCTCGGTACACGTGTCGTTGCTGCTCCTTCTCAGGTTGCAGCCACCCACTTGGCTGCCTTCTCCTGCCTTGGCGAGATTCCTGTTCGGGTCTCAAAGAACGCTCGGTTAAATGCCAGTGTTGGCACTGTTCTCCTTCCACACCATGTTGCAACCATCCCCTTACTTTTTTCCTCGCCTCTCCACTGTTCTGCTGTCCATGTCTTTGTTCGTAAATGGTACACGGTTTGTTCCATTTATCTACCCACACGGTCTCACTTTCTCTTCCCGATCTTAAACACCTCCTAGACTCCTTGCCGGAGCCTGTGTTCCTGCTGGGGGATTTGAATTGTCATAATGCCCTTTGGGGTGATGTGCTGACAAACATCCGGGGTCGCCTCTTTGAACCTTTCTTCCTCTCTTCTTCCCAGTCCCTTCTTAATTCTGGTGAGCCCACTCATTTGGACTCTCGGACTCGCTCCCTTTCCTGTCTCGATCTTTCTCTGTGCTCCTCATCACTTTCCTTAGATTTCGGGTGGCGGGTCCTTGATGACCTCCATGGCAGTGACCAGTTTCCTATCCTTGTTCCTTTTTCACTCTTTTCACCCTCCTCTCTCCTTCCCTAGGAGGCGGTTTGCCGAGGCTGACTGGCGCCTCTTTACTCTCCGTGCTACTATTTCCGACCTCTCCATTCTGCCTCTCCCTCGCACTCTCCTTCTTTTTCATGACTCTGTCTTCGACGTTGCCCTCCTCTCTATCCCTCGCTCTTCCTGTCGGGGAACGCGGAAGTGCGTTCCCTGGTGGAATGTGGACTGTGCTCGGGCTGTCCGCTGTAAGCGTGCAGCCTGGAAGAGACATTGCCACCGGCAGACGGTTGGGTCTTTACATTTGTTTCAGAAGGCAAGTGCGGTGGCCCGTACCATCCGTGCGGCTAAACGTTTTTGCTGGATATCTTATGTCTCCACCGTTACATCCGAGACTCCTCTACGACTGGTCTGGAAGCGTATCCACAACATTGCAGGGAAGTTCGTTCTCGATGTCTCGCTGGTCCTTCGTCTCCGTGCTGCTCTTGTGGTGGACCCGTTGCAGGTCGCGACTGAACTGGGTTCCCACTTTTCATCTGTGAGTTCTGGTTCTCATTTTCCCTAATCCTTCCTTCTTCGTTAGCCTATTATTGAATCTCGTCATTTAAATTTTTGTACTCATTTTCGCCTTCCCTATAATGATCCCATCTCTCTCTCTGAGCTTCAGTCTGCCCTAGCCCTCTGCGGTTCTACGGCAGCGGGCTCCGATGGCATTCATTATGAAATGCTTCGCCATCTCCCTCCGTGAACGTCTCAGTATTTACTGAGTCTGTACAATCGGGTCTGGGAGTCGTCGTCAGTCCCTGAAGACTGGCTTGACGCTGTTGTCCTCCCTGTTCGGAAACCAGGGTCTCTCGGGTCATTCTCAAAGGATTTCCACCCTATTGCCCTCACGAGTTATGTCTGCAAGCTTTTTGAAAGTATGGTTAACGTTCGTTTGCTGTGGTTCTTAGAACTTTATCACCACGTCTCCCCTTCTCAATTTGGTTTTCGCAAGTGCCGCAGCACAACGGATGTCCTGGTGAACTTGGTGGTTTATATTCGAACTTCTTTAGCTGCGTAGACCTCCGTTGTTGCCATCCTTTTTGACCTGGAAAAGGCTTATGTCACAATCTGGCGGTATCATCATTCTTTTGGCCTTCGTGGGAATCTCCCTCTCTTCCTCTAGAGTTTCCTCTCTCGTCGTTCCTTTCGTGTGTGGCTTGGTGCCACTCTCTCTGTCCCTTTTCGGCAGTATGAAGGTGTACCCCAGACTAGTATTCTGAGCACTACTCTTTTTCTAGTTGCCCTCAACGGTCTTCTTTCCTCTCTTCCTTCTGATGTCTTCTCCGCTCTCTATCTTGACGACCTTACCCTTTGCTGTCAGGGTGATGATTCACGTCTCCTTCAATGGCGGCTTCAACTTGCGATTGGTGCCATGTCGTCTTGGGCCACCGATCATGGCTTCAAGTTCTCTGCGTCTAGGACTTGTGCTATGACTTTTACTCGGAAGCATGTCGTTCTTCGTCCCTCTTTGTTGCTTTATGGTCATCCCCTTGTGTACAGGGATTCCGCTAAGCTTTTGGGGTTAACACTCATTTGTCTTGGTCAGCCCATATCTCTTACCTCCGAGTTGAATGCTCTAAGGACCTTAACCTACTTAAGGTTTTGTCCCACACTTCTTGGGGAGCGGATAGACGCACGCTCCTCTATTTGCATTCCTCTCTCATCCTGTCTAAACTCGATTATGGTTGCCCTACATACTCTTTTGCTTCTCCTTCTACTCTTCACCATCTTGATGCTTTGCACCATGCTGGGTGCGTCTCACCTCTGGTGCATTTCGTTCGACTCCCGCCCTCAGTTTGAATGTTGACACTGGCTTCCTCTCTCTCCAGGACCACCATGATCGCTACTCTCTTCGCTATCTTGCGCGGTCCTTGCAACATCCTTCCTCTCGCCTCTGTCGTGCTTTAACTTTTACCCCTTCTGTGGTTCCTGTTCCTCTTCATCGCCTCCCTCTTTCGTTATCTCGCTTACAGGATTCTCTTTCTGTTAATATTTCTAATGTTTCTCCTCGTACTGTTCCTTCCTTGCCTCCGTGGAAATTCCTCTTCCAAAGTTTTGTACGTCCTTGACTCGCTTCACTAAAGCTTTTATCCCTCCTACGGTTCTGAAACGCCTTTCCCTTGAGCACTTTTCTTCACACTCCCACTCTATTTCCGTCTTCACTGATGGGTCTAAGTCTCCGGACGGTGTGGACTACTCTGTTGTTTTTCCCGACCGCACATATGTGTGTCGCCTCCCTTCGGAGGCTAGCGTCTTCACAGCAGAACTTTATGCTATTCTCTATGCTCTCCGTCTCTTGCTTTCTCATTGTCTTTCCTCCTTTGTGGTTGTAGTTGACTCTCGTAGTGCCCTCATGGCTTTAGGGTGCTTTAATCCTGTCCATCCGGTGGTCATCGAGATTCATCATTGGCTGTTTCTTATTTCTAGTCAATTTAAATCAGTAGAGTCTTGCTGGGTTCCCAGCCATATTGGGGTTTCTTTAAATGAGCGTGCAGATGCTGCCACTTGGGAAGCTATCCGTTTTTCTCCCATCTCCCATAAAGGTATTCGTTATTCCGATTTTTATCCTGTTATTCATTCCTCCATCCTTGCCCGTTGGCAGGGTTGTTGGCCCTCTGTAGTTAGTAACAAGCTGCGTACTCTCAAACGTAGTGTGTGCCCGTGGCATTCTTCCTACCACCATAACCGTCGGTGGGAAACTGCTTTGGCAAGGCTGCAGATTGGCCATACTCGCTTAACCCACAGTCACTTAATGGAGCACCACCATGCTCCTTTTTGTCGAAATTCCGTTGTCCCTCTTACAGTTGTGCATATCCCTGTTGAATGTCCTGACTTCCAGGACGAGCGTATGTCTTGCTTTCCAACCGTCCCTCGCGGTCTCTTGTCCCTTGATAGAATTCTAGGTGAATCGGATACTTTTTATATTGTTCGCCTTATTAGTTTCAGTTCTCGTATTGACATTCGTGGTGATATTTAACACCCTCTGATTATTTCGCACTTTGATGGTGCTACATAGCCTTTCCGGTTTGGTGCCTTCTTTTGATAATTACTTTACCTTAGGTGCATCTCTCACATCCTTTCCTCATAACTTATGCTTCTTCGTTCTGGGACTAGTCCAGTGGCATACCTCTGAAACTTTTCCAGCTTTGTCTTGTGCTTGACATGGTACGGGCTCCATGCTGGGGCCGCATGCTTCAGGATTGGTCTTACATATGTGGTATACAAGATTATAAATGATTCCTTACACAGGTTCCTGATTGCTGTTCTGATGTTAGCCAGCCTCGCATGTGCCGCAGACGTAGTTCTTTTTATGTGGGCTTCAGGAGACAGGTTTGGTGTGATATCAACTCTTAGATCTTTTTCTCTGTCCATTTCATGGAGTACTTCCTCTCCAATTCTGTATCCTGTGTCTGGCCTTCTGTTTCCGCCGCCTAGTTTCATTACTTTGCATTTACTCAGGTTGAACTTGAGCAGCCATTTATTTGACCATTCATTCAATCTGTTCAGGTCATCTTGTAACCTCCTACTATCTTCCTCCGTTTCAATCCTTATAATTTTTGCGTCATCAGCAAACATTGAGAAAAACGAATCTATACCCTCTGGGAGATCATTTACATATATTAGAAACAGTATAGGTCCAAGGACTGACCCCTGCGGGACTCCACTTGTGACGTCTCGCCAATCTGAGACCTCATCCCTCAGTGACTCATTGTCTTCTGTTGCTTAGGTACTCCATTATCCAATGGAGTACTTTCCCTTTCACTCCAGCCTGCATCTCCAGCGTTTTCATTAGTCTCTTGTGTGGTACTGTAGCAAAGGCTTTCTGGCAATCAAAAATATGCAGTCTGTCCACCCTTCTCTTTCTTGCCTGATTTTTGTGGCCTGGTCGTAGAATTCAGTTAACCCTGTGAGGCAGGACTTGCCGTCCCTGAACCCATGTTGATGCTGTGTTACAAAGTCGACTTCGCTCCAGATGTTCCACTAGCTTCCTTCGCACAATCTTCTCCATCAGCTTGCATGGTATGCAGGTTAGGGACACTGGCCTGTAGTTCAGTGCCTCCTGTCTATCTCCTTTCTTGTATATCCGGACTACATTAGCTGTTTTCCAAATTTCTGGCAGCTCCCCGGTTGCCAGTGATTTGTTATACACTATGGAGAGTGGCAAGCACAGTGCTTCTACTCCTTCCTTTAGTATCCAAAGGGAGATTCCATCTGGGCCTATAGCCTTTGTCACATTCAACTCTAGTAAACACTTCCTTACTTCCCCACTGGTAGTCTCAAACTCTTCTGGTGGTTCCTGGTTAACTATTCCCTCTCTTATCTCTGGAATTTCTCCTTGCTCTGATGTGAAGACCTCCTGGAATTTCTTATCCAGTTCCTCACACACTTCCTTGTCGATTGTAGTGAAACCTTTTGCCCCTATCCCTAATTTCATTACCTGTTCCTTTACTGTTGTTTTTCTCCATACATGGCTGTGCCAAGTCTTTGCCTTGCTTGCGATGTCATTTTCGTATTGTTTTTCTGCCTCTCTTCTCATCCTGACATATTCATTCATGGCACTCTGGTATCTTTCTCTGCTCTTAAGTGTCCTGTTATTCCTATATAGTTTCTCCATGCCCTTTTACTTTGCTGCTTAGCTAGTCTACATCTCTGATTAAACCATGGGTTTCTCATCTTCATGTCGTTGTCTTCCTTTTGGACTGGGACAAACATGTTTGCTGCGTTCTTGTACTTCTGCGTGATGTGGTCCAGTCTGATGTAGTCTTGGGCCGTCATATCCCTGAGCTCTGTTTCCCATGTTATATCTGTTAGAAATCTTATCTCCTCGTAGTTTCCTTTACAGAAAGCCAGCCTTTTGTTTTCAGTGCCGCTCCTCAAGTTCATTAACCCTTCTTCAACCAGATACTCAAACACCAGTGTACTGTGGTCGCTCATTCATACTGGGGCCTCAGAACCGATTTCCCTTATGTCGGAGTCGTTCAGGGTGAAGACTAGGTAGAGTCTTGCTGGTTCATTATTACCTCTCATCCTAGTGGGTTCCTTGACATGTTGGCTTGGAAAGTTTCTTGTCGCCAACTCCATTAGCTTGGTTCTCCATGTATCCTCTCGCCACCTCCATTAGCTTGGTTCTCCATGTATCCTCTCCTCCATGCAGATCCTTGTTCACCCAGTCTATCCTTCCATGATTGAATTTCCCCATGATGAGCAGATGGGATCTATTTCTACAGGCAGCAGAGGCTGCCTTCTCAATTATAGTGTTAATTGCCATGATGTTGTTGTCATACTCTTGCCTTGGTCTTCTGTCATTTGGTGGAGGGTTATATATCACAGCTATGACTACTTTTGCTCCTCCCATTGTCATGATGCCTGTTATGTAGTTTCTGAATCCCTCGCAGTCCAGGATGGCCATCTCCTTGAAACTCCATTCTTTTCTCATTAGTAGGGCCACTCTACTTCCTCCCCTTCCCTCCCTCTCTTTCCTTATTACAGTGTAATCCTGGGGAAACACCGCATTCGTTATGATTCCTAAGAGTTTTGTTTCTGTGAGTTCGATTACATCTGGGCTCACTTCTTGTGCTCTTTCCCTTTGTTCACTTGCCTTGCTTGTGATCCCATCAATGTTTGAGTACATCACCCTGAAACTGACTCTTCTGTCCTTTCTCAGATCCTTTTTGCATACCCTGAAGCAGTGAAACATGGATGGACTGGGATGGGAGGGCCTATGAAGGGGGACCTGGAGGATCTGGTTTGTGCGGGGGCTGGGAGGATCCGGTACGAGGAGGTTGGTGTAGGGGGTGTGGAGGCGGGGGAGGCTTGGGGGTGTGGAGGCGGGGGAGGCTTGGGGGGTGGGGAGGAGGGAAGGCTTGGGGGGTGGGGAGGCAGGGGAGGCTTGGGGGAGGTGGGTAAGAGGGGAAGGCTTGGGGGAGTGGGTGAGAGGGGAAGGATTTGGGGAGTGTGGGAGAAGGGGAGGCTTGGTGGGGTGTGTGAGGAGGGAGGGTTGGAGGGATGGGGGGGAAATGGGGGGCTTGGGGGTGTATAACAGGAAGGAGGGCTTGGGGGTTGAGGTTGGGGGGAAAGGGAGTGCCGAGGGGGTTGAGGAAGAAGGGAGGGCTTAGGAGAGTGGGGGAGCAGGAAGGGTTTAGGAGAGTGGGGGAGAAGGAAGGCCTCAAGCGGGTGGGGAATACTGGAGAGTTTGGGGGGGGGGGGAGGAAAATGGAAGGCTTGGGGGTTGGGGAGAAGGGAGGGCATGGGGGATTAGGGAGGGCCTGGTGGGGTGGGGGAGATGGGAGTTCCTGGGGAGGGGGGAGTGGGGGGAGGGTACCCAAGGTGGGCACCATGGGCACCAGGGGTTGAGGCACGTAGGTCATCTATTGGATGGGGGATGGGGGAGGTGCTTCTCTCACTGTGTCTGTTGAGCTGCTTGTGGAGGGTTCCCCGCTCCCCTCTGGGATTGTAGGGCTTGGGGTTGTGACTCCCTGATTCCTTTCTCTCTCCCTGCGCTCTCTCCTTGCGGATGCTGCCTTCCTTCTCTCGACCCTTGTCATATCCCTCTGTACGAATATGTTTTTGACCTTCTGTACATATGCTAGCCCAATCTTCCATACTAACAAGTCTCTTGCTTGTGAATACCACCTTTATCAGTCGGTCTCTGTCCTTGTTGTACCATCCGATCCTGAAAACCTTTTCGATAATTTGGTGAGCCCTCTCCATCTTTAGTCCTTTAAGGATCTCATTAACTTCATTTTTGTCCTTGTCTCTCCTGTCCACTGGACCGGTCCCTGTTTGCTCCTTAATGCCTACTATTACTACTGCTCTTTTCTGCTCTATCAGCTGGCTAGTACCTTTAGCTGCTTCCTGAGAAGCCACTTCCATGGCAACTTCCCCAACTGCAGACTTAGCTTCAGGGTTCTTTTTAAGCAGTTCTGAAAAAGAAGGTTGTGGTGAAGAATTGCCCTCAACAGTAGCATTCCCATCTCCCTGAGGCACAGTTCGTGTCTTTATTGAGGAGAGAGTCTCCTTCAGGCTTCTTATCTCCTCCTTTGCTGCCCTTAGTTCATCCTGCAGGTTGGCTACTGTCTCCCTCATTACCCTCAGTCCTTCACTGAATTAATCCCACATTTGCTGGAATTTTCCCTTAATCCAGGCTTACTGTTCCCCCCCATCCTCTTAGTTTGTCCCTCCCCATGTCTGTCTTCCTGTGGCTGCTTCCCCGAGTCAGTCTCCCAGACATGTTTTCTCCCTATGAGAGAGATAGAGGTGCAAGATAGTTGAGAGACATGAGAGAGAGAAGGGGGATGAGGAGAGATGAGACAGAAGGAGGGAGAGGGATGAGAGAGAAGGGGGGTGGGAGAAGGGGGGGGGAGAGAGAGAGAGAGAGAGAGAGAGAGAGAGAGAGAGAGAGAGAGAGAGAGAGAGAGAGAGAGAGAGAGAGAGAGATGGGGGGGGGGTAGACAAGTGTGAGTGAGAGGGGGGGAGGGAGTGGCTGAGAGGGAGAGAGTTAGAGAGAGAAGGGGAGAGGAGGGCGTGAGAGAGAGGGAGTGTCAGCTAGGAGGGGGAGATAGGAATGGTCGCTTCTCGCCAAGATGTCAAATCCTGTTTGTGATTGTGTACTCACCTATATGTACTCACCTATATGTGCTTGCAGGATCGAGCATTGACTCTTGGATCCCGCGTTTCTAGCTATCGGTTGTTTACAGCAATGACTCCTGTCCCATTTCCCTATCATACCTAGCTTTAAAAGTATGAATAGTATTTGCTTCCACAACCTGTTCCCCAAGTGCATTCCATTTTTCTACTACTCTCACGCTAAAAGAAAACTTCCTAACATCTCTGTGACTCATCTGAGTTTCCAGTTTCCACCCATGTCCCCTCGTTCTGTTATTATTACGTGTGAACATTTCATCTATTTCCACTTTGTCAATTCCCCTGAGTATTTTATATGTCCCTATCATATCTCCTCTCTCCCTTCTTTTCTCTAGTGTCGTAAGGTTCAGTTCCTTCAGCCGCTCTTCATATCCCATCCCTCGTAACTCTGGGACAAGCTTCGTCGCAAACCTCTGAACCTTCTCCAGTTTCTTTATGTGTTTCTTCAGGTGGGGGCTCCATGATGGCGCGGCATACTCTAAGACGGGTCTCACGTAGGCAGTGTAAAGCGCCCTAAAAGCTTCCTCATTTAGGTTTCTGAATGAAGTTCTAATTTTCGCCAGTGTAGATTACGCTGCTGTCGTTATCCTATTTATATGTGTCTCAGGAGTTAGATTAGGTGTCACATCCACTCCCAGGTCTCTTTCTCGAATCGTTACAGGTAGGCTGTTCCCCTTCATTGTGTACTGTCCCTTTGGTCTCCTGTCACCTGATCCCATTTCCATAACTTTACATTTACTGGTGTTAAACTCCAGTAGCCATTTCCCTGACCATCTCTGCAGCCTGTTTAAGTCCTCTTGGAGGATCCTACAATCCTCGTCTGTCACAACTCTTCTCATTAATTTTGCGTCATCTGCAAACATTGACATGTATGATTCCACTCCTGTAAACATATCATTTACATAAATTAGAAAGAGGATTGGTCCCAGCACCGATCCTTGAGGTACTCCACTTGTTACTGTTCGCCAGTCCGACTTTTCGCCCCTTACCATTACCCTCTGGCTCCTTCCTGTTAGGTAGTTCTTCACCCATACTAGGGCCTTTCCGCTTACTCCTGCCTGCCTCTCAAGTTTGTATAGCAGTCTCATGTGCGGTACCGTATCAAAGGCCTTTTGGCAGTCAAGAAATATGCAGTCTGCCCAGCCTTCTCTGTCCTGCCTTATCCTTGTTACTTTATCATAGAATTCTAAAAGGTTTGTTAGGCATGATTTCCCTGTCCAGAACCCATGCTGGTGCTTGTTTACAAACCCAATGCTCTCCAGGTGCTCAACAAGTCTTAGCCTAATTATTCTTTCAAGTATTTTGCAGGGGATGCTTGTCAGTGATACGGGTCTGTAGTTAAGTGCCTCCTCCCTATCACCTTTTTTGAAAATCGGTACGACATATGCCTCCTTCCAGCAACTGGGCAATTCTCCCGACATAAGTGACTCATTAAAGATCATTGCCAGAGGCACGCTGAGAGCCTGCGCTGCCTCTTTAAGTATCCACGGTGATATTTTGTCTGGTCCAACAGCTTTATTTGCATCCAGTGTTGTCAACTGTTTCATTACATACTCTGCTGTCACCTCTATATCTGATAGTCTTTCATCTTGGGTAATCTCTTCTAACAATGGGAGCTGCTCAGGCTCGGTTGTGAACACTCCATGGAATTTTGCATTCAGTACCTCGCAGATTTCCTTGTCGCTTTCTGTATATGCCCCTTCTGTTTTCCTCAGTCTTGTCACTTGGTCATTTACCGACATCTTCCTTCTTATATGGCTATGTAGTAATTTTGGTTGCTTTTTCGCTTTGACTGCAATATCATTCTCATAATTTCTTTCCGACCCTCGTCTTATGTTAATGTAATCATTCCTAGCTCTGTTACATCTAATCCTGTTGTCCTCTGTCCTTTGTCTTCTGTACTTCCTCCACTCCCTCCTGCTTCTCACCTTTGCTTCCTGACACTGTCTATTAAACCATGGGTTATTATATTCCCTCCTGCTTTTTTCCTTTATTGTTGGAATAAATCTATCTTCAGCCTCCTTGCATTTCAATATGACTTGGTTCATTATACCTTGCACTGTTTTTCCTCTAAGTTCTTCCTCCCACTGCACTTCTCCCAGGTAGTCCCTTATCCTTCTGTAGTCCCCTTTTCTGTAATCAAGTCTCCTTTCCCGGACCTCTTGTCCTTTGGTCACAATTTTAAGCTCCATCATGTAGTCAAAGACTAGGACACAATGGTCACTAGCTCCTAGTGGTATTTCATGTTCCAACTGCTCGATGTCTTCTACATTCTGAGTGATAATGAGATCTAATAGGCTGGGCGTATCCCCTCCTCTTTCCCTAGTATCTTCTTTCACATGCTGTGTTAGGAAATTCCTGTCAATAACGTCTACCAGCTTCGCTCCCCAGGTCTCCTCCCCGCCATGGGGATTCCTCGTTTCCCAATCTATCTCTCCGTGATTTAGGTCCCCCATGACCAGCAGCTTCGCTCTCATTCTATGCGCTAAAGTTGCTGCCCTCTGCAGTTCATCCATACATGTCTTGTTGCTGTCCTCGTACTCCTGCCTGGGCCTTCTAGTGTTTGGTGGGGGATTGTAGAGTATCAAGAGTATCAAGATGTAGATGTCAGAGTTCCCCCTTTCACCAGGGGTCTGGGGGGAACTGGGGGGTGTCTGGGGGGCAAGTGGGGGCTGTGGGGGTGAGTGAGGGGGTGCTAGGGGGGTGCCTGGGAGTGCCTGGTAGGCGAATGGGGTCTGGGCATCTAGGGAGGTAGGAAGGTCATAATGGGTCTGAAAGTTAGGGGTCTGAATAGCATAGGGGGGTTGAGAAATAGAGTGAGACTGAGAGTCAGATAGAGGTTGAGAGGTTGGGGGGGAGAGGGACACTGAGAGCAGAGAGCTGAGATGAGAATGGAGCATGGGTGCTGGGAGTGGAAGAGAGGGTATATTAGTTAGGGGGGAATCGGGGGTAGGTGGGGGTTTTGGGGTAGAAGAGGGGAAGAGGGAGATGGGGGAAGGTGTTAGGGGGTCACAAGGTGAGGGGGTTAAATGTGGGCTGGAGGTGCATAGGAGGGGTGAGGGTTGGGTGGGGTTTGGGGGTGAGTGGAAGAGGGGTGCAGTGGAAGCTGGGATGGAGTAGATGGAATTGAAGTCAATGGGGTAGAAGGGGCAGGGGAGTAGGAAGGGGTATTTGGGGAGGGGGGATGGGAAGGTGGGTTTGGGGAGGGCATGGCTTGACCCACTGGGGTCGCTGACAAGTGTGATGTAGCAGGGGCAGGGGAATCGTTGGGGAGGTGCAAATGTGGAAGGGACAGGGGGGTTTTGGGAGGCTGAGGCAGGGGGGATGTATAGGAGGGCTGAGTTGGGGAGGATGCGACCTGGGAGGTGACCTGGGAGGTGGCCTGGGAGGTGACCTGGGATGTGACCTGGGAGGTGAGACTACCTGAGAGGCTAGTTCGGTGTCGTTGTTGCCATCTATTCTTGTGGGCTATTTGCTCATCTTTCGTCATAAACCTCTCTATAAACACATTGTAATGGGTTTCACTTCCTCTGAGTAAATGCTTGGTCCTCATTATGTACTCCACAGCCTCCTCATTGGAGAATTGCACCAGAACAGGTCTATTCTTGGTACAATTGTAAGGTCCAACCCGGCGACTGATATCCACCTCGTGTTCTGCCATTCCTGCTCCAATACACCTCAATATCTCGTGCAATTCGTATTTTTCTGTTTCTATTCTCTCTTGTCTTGTTGGTGCCCCAGATTCGAATAAGCCATGTATTATAATAGACCGTCTCCTCAGTAATTCATTGTCATGCTGGTAGCCTGTCCCCTGGGGATTCCCCATCCCAACCGCAGTCACTAACCCATCCCCCACTAATCCTCTGTCCTTAGCCATGCTGCTAATCCTTCCTAATTCGTTTGTGATACGAGCACATTCCCTCTCCCAGTCCTCTCTTCCCTTCCTAATCTCTTCCTGAACATAGAGCATAAGTTCTTGTTTCTGCCTCTCTACCGCATCCTGTATTTGCTGAAATACCTCACTTTTAATCCCCTGGATTAGATCCTCCAACCAATCACTCCTTCTCTCTACAAATTTCCCTATTAATTTGTCTATAAATCTGTCCTCCTCCTCATCCCTGCTGGTGATTGACCTTGAACCCCTTCTAGTCATTGCAGTAACAATCTAGCCAAAAAGGCGCTCCTCAATACCTTGCACAATCTGCTAACACAATAGGTGAGTGAATCTCCAATCGTCGTCTCACGTGGTGGTAGAAGGGTTGCTGCCGGAGGTGAGGTCACGCGGTCAGAGGTCGGTGAGGTCTGCTTCCACACTGCACACTGCCACAGTACTTCCTCAACTATTTTGAATAACGCTAATTAAACTGTTTTTCTTCACTACCTTATGGCTCTGGTCAAAACCCAAGGTTTTTTCATTCACTTGTACACACTTTTTCACTTCGAGGTTGCCTGATTTCCCCTCCCACTCTACTAGTGAACCAGGAGCTCCCAACCCCACGTCCACCCAACACGATGGTCACAAGACGTGTGTGTGTGTGTACTCACCTAGTTGTACTCACCTAGTTGTGTTTGCGGGGGTTGAGCTTGTCTGTGTGTGTGTGTGTGTGTGTGTGTGTGTGTGTGTGTGTGTGTGTGTGTGTGTGTGTGTGTGTGTGTGTGTGTGTATTCACGTAGTTGTATTTTGCGGGGGTTGAGCTTTGCTCTTTCGGCCAGCTTCTCAACTGTCAATCAACTGTTTACTAACTACTTTTTTTTCTCCACACCACACACACACACACTCACACTAGGAAGCAGCCCGTGACAGCTGACTAACTCCCAGGTTCCTATTTACTGCTAGGTAACAGGGGCATTCAGGGTGAAAGAAACTTTGCCCATTTGTTTCTGCCTCGTGCGGGAATCGAACACGCGCCACAGAATTACGAGTCCTGTGCGCTATCCACCAGGCTACGAGGCCCCCTGTGTGTGTGTGTGTGTGTGTGTGTGTGTGTATGTGTGTGTGTGTGTGTGTGCGTGCGCGTGCGTGTGCTTGTGCGTGCATGTGTGTATGTGTGTGAATGTGTGCGTACGTGTTTGTATATGAGTTTGTGTGTGCGTGTTCTCACCTTTTTTGTGCTTCCGGGGGTTGAGCTTTGGCTCTTTGGTCCCGCCTCTCAACTGTCAATCAACTGGTGTACAGATTCCTGAGCCTACTGGGCTCTATCATATCTACTTTTAAAACTGTGTATGGAGTCAGCCTCCACCACATCACTGCCTAATGCATTCTTCCGTTAACTACTCTGACACTGAAAAAGTTCCTTTTAACATCCCTGTGGCTCATGTGGGTACTCAGTTTCCACCTGTGTCCTCTTGTTCGCGTACCGCCAGTGTTCAATAGTTTATCCTTGTTTACCTGGTCGATTCCTCTGAGGATTTTGTAGGTTGTGATCATGTCTCCCCTTACTCTTTTGTCTTCCAGTGTCGTAAGGTGTATTTCCCGCAGCCTTTCCTCGTAACTCATACTTCTTAGTTCTGGGACTAGTCTAGTGGCATACCTTTGTACTTTTTCCAGCTTCGTCTTGTGCTTGACAAGGAACGGGCTCCATGCTGGGGCCGCATACTCCAGGATTGGTCTTACATATGTGGTATACAAGATTCTAAATGATTCCTTACACAGGTTCCTGATTACTGTTCTGATGTTAGCCAGCCTCGCATATGCCGCAGAAGTTATTCTCTTTATGTGGGCTTCAGGAGACAGGTTTGGTGTGATATCAACTCCTAGATCTTTCTCTCTGTTCGTTTCATTAAGTACTTCATCTCCTATTCTGTATCCTGTGTCTGGCCTCCTATTTCCACTGCTTAGTTTCATTACTTTGCATTTACTCGGGTTGAACTTCAACAGCCATTTGTTGGCCCATTCACTCAGTCTGTCTAGGTCATCTTGTAGCCTCCTACTATCGTCCTCAGTTTCAATCCTCCTCATAATTTTTGCATCATCGGCAAACATAGAGAGAAACGATTTATACCCTCTTGGAGATCATTTACATATATCAGAAACAGTATAGGTCCAAGGACTGACCCCTGCGGGACTCCACTCGTAACGTCTCGCCAATCTGAGACCTCACCCCTTACACTGACTCGTTGTCTCCTGTTGCTTAGGTACTCCTGTATCCAACGGAGTACCTTCCCTTTCACTCCAGCCTGAATCTTCAGCTTTTTCACTAGCCTCTTGTCTGGCACTGTATCAAAGGCTTTTTGACAATCCAAAAATGTGCAGTCTGCCCACCCTTCTCTTTCTTGCCTTATTTTTGTTGCCTGGTCGTAGATTTCAAGTAACCCTGTGAGGTAGGACCTGCCATCCCTGAATCCATGTTGATGCTGTGTTATAAAGTTCTTTCGCTCCAGGTGCTCCACAAGCTTCCTTCGCACAATCTTCTCCATTAGCTTGCATGGTATGCAGGTTAGGGACACTGGCCTGTAATTCAGTGCCTCCTGTCTATCCCCTTTCTTGTATATCGGGACTACGTTAGCTGCTTTCCAATTTTCTGGCAGTTTCCCTGTTGCCAGAGATTTGTTATACACTATGGAGAGTGGGAGGCACAGTTCTTCTGCTCCTTCCTTTAGTATCCAAGAGGAGATTCCATCTGCGCCTATAGCCTTTGTCACATCCAACTCTAGTAAACACTTCCTTACTTCCCCGCCGGTAATCTCAAACTCTTCCAGTGGTTCCTGGTTAGCTATTCCCTCTCTTATCTCTGGGATTTCTCCTTGCTCTAAGGTGAAGACCTCTTGGAATTTCTTATTCAGTTCCTCACACACTTCCTTGTCGTTTGTAGTGAATCGTTCTGCCCCTATGCTTAATTTCATAACTTGTTCCTTTACTGTTGTTTTTCTCCTGATGTGGCTATGCAGCAATTTAGGCTGAGTCTTTGCCTTGCTTGCGATGTCATTTTCGTATTGTCTTTCTGCCTCTCTTCTCATCCTGACATATTCATTCCTGGCATTCTGGTATCTTTCTCTGCTCTCCAATGTCCTGTTATTCCTATAGTTTCTCCATGCCCTTTTACTTTGCTGCTTAGCTAGCCTACATCTCTGATTAAACCATGGGTTTCTCATCTTCATTTCACTGTTTTCCTTTTGGACTGGGACAAACTTGTTTGCTGCGTCCTTGCATTTTTGCGTGATGTAGTCCATCATATCTTGGGACATCTTTTCCCTGAGATCTGTTTCCCATGCTATATCTGTTAGGAATTTTCTTATCTCCTCATAGTTTCCCTTTCGGTATGCTAACCTTTTGGTTTCCGTATCACTCCTCGAGTTCAATAACCCTTCTTTAATCAGGTACTCAAACACCAATACACTGTGGTCGCTCATTCCTACTGGGGCTCAAACCCGATTTCTGTTATGTCAGAGTCGTTCAGGGTGAAGACCAGGTCGAGTCTCGCTGGTTCGCCATTTCCGCTCATCCTTGTGGGTTCTCTGACATGCTGCGTGTGCGTGTGTGTGTGTGTGTGTGTGTGTGTGTGTGTGTGTGTGTGTGTGTGTGTGTGTGTGTGTTGTGTATGTGTACTCACCTAGTTGTGTTTGCGGGGGTTGAGCTCTGGCTCTTTGGTCCCGCCTCTCAACCATCAATCAACAGGTGTACAAATTCCTGAGCCTATTGGGCTCTATCATATCTACACTTGAAACTGTGTATGGAGTCAGCCTTCACCACATCACTTCCTAATGCATTCCATTTGTCAACCACTCTGACACTAAAAAAGTTCTTTCTAATATCTCTGTGGCTCATTTGGGCACTCGGTTTCCACCTGTGTCCCATTGTGCGTGTACCCCTTGTGTTAAATAGCCTGTCCTTATCTACCCTATCAATTCCCTTCAGAATCTTGAATGTGGTGATCATGTCCCCCTTAACTCTTCTGTCTTCCAGCGAAGTGAGGTTTAATTCCCGTAGTCTCTCCTCGTAGCTCATACCTCTCAGCTCGGGTACTAGTCTGGTGGCAAACCTTTGAACCTTTTCCAGTTTAGTCTTATGCTTGACTAGATATGGACTCCATGCTGGAGCTGCTTACTCCAGGATTGGTTTGACATACGTGGTATATAATGTTCTGAAAGATTCCTTACACAAGTTTCTAAAGGCCGTTCTTATGTTAGCCAACCTGGCATATGCTGCTGATATTATCCTCTTGATATGAGCTTCAGGGGACAGGTCTGGTGTGATATCAACCTCCAGGTCTTTCTCTCTCTCTGGCTCTTGAAGTATTTCATCTCCCAAGTGATACCTTGTATCTGTTCTCTTGCTTCCTACCCCTATCTTCATTACAATACATTTGCTTGGGTTAAACACTAACATCCATTTGTTCGACCATTCCTGCAGCTTGTCCAGGTCGTCTTGAAGCCTCAAACTGTTCTCCTCTGTCTTAATCCTTCTCATAATTTTGGCGTCGTCAGCAAACATTGAGAGGGATGAGTCTATACTCTCTGGGAGATCATTTACGTATATCAGAAACAGGATAGGTCCAAGCACAGAGCCCTGTGGGACTCCACTGGTGACTTCACGCCATTCTGAGGTCTCACCCCTCACTATAACTCTCTGCTTCCTATTGCTTAGGAAGTACTCCCTTATCCACTGGATAAGTGGAGTACTTCCTGGGAGCTGGGCAGACTGCATATTAGGTACTCCCTTATCCACTGGAGCGCCCTACCAGTTACTCCTGCCTGTTTCTCCAGCTTATGCATCAACCTTTTATGGGGTACTGTGTCAAAGGCTTTCTGACAGTCCCAAAAAATGCAGTCCGCCCATTCTTCTCTTTCTTGTTTAATCTTTGTCACCTGATCATAGAATTCTATGAAGCCTGTAAGGCAAGATTTACCATCCCTGAACCCATGTTGATGGGTTGTCACGAAGTCTCTTATCTCCAGATGTGTTACTTGGTTTTTTCTCACAATCTTCTCCATCACCTTGCATGGTATACAAGTTAAGAACACTGGCCTGTAGTTCAGTGCCTCTTGTCTGTCACCCTTTTTAAATATTGGTACTACATTAGCAGTCTTCCATACTTCTGGTTGGTCTCCCGTTTCCAGTGACCTATTATACACTATGGAGAGTGGCAAGCAAAGTGCTCCTGCACACTCTTTCATTACTCATGGTGAGATTCCATCCGGCCCAACAGCTTTTCTCACATCCAGCTCCAATAGGTGCTTCTTGACCTCATCTCTTGTAATTTCGAACCTTTCCATGGTCACATGGTTTGCTGCCACCTCTCCTAGCGCCTTGACTTCTCCCTGTTCTATTGTAAAGACCTCCTGGAACCTTTTGTTGAGTTCTTCACACACCTCTTTGTCATTCTCTGTGTACCTGTCCTCGCCCACCCTTAAGTTTCATCACCTGTTCCTTCACTGTTGTCTTCCTCCTGATGTGACTGTGTAGTAGCTTTGGTTCGGTCTTGGCTTTATTAGCTATATCATTTTCATACCTTTTCTCAGCTACTCTTCTCACACTAACATACTCGTTCCTGGTTCTCTGGTATCTCTCTCTACTTTCTGGTGTTCTGTTATTACGGAAGTTCCTCCATGCCCTTTTGCTCTGCTCCTTTGCTTTCATACATTCCCTATTAAACCACGGATTCTTCCTTTGTTTCTCTGTTTTTTCCTGTTGGGCTGTGACAAACCTGCTTACAGCCTCCTGACATTTTTGGGTGACATAGTCCATCATGTCTTGTACGGACTTGGTTCCGAGTTTTGTGCCCCAATGCATATCCCATAGGAATTTATTCATCTCCTCATAGTTTCCCTTTCGGCTCGCCAGCCCTTTGTTACCCAGTTCTTTTTTGGGGGTGATAATTTCTAGCTCAACCAGGTACTCAAAGCTCAATATACTATGATCACTCATTCCCAAGGGGGCTTCCAACTTAACTTCCGTTATATCCGACTCATTTAGGGTAAATATCAGATCAAGCAAGGCTGGTTCATCCCCTCCTCTCGTTCTTGTCGGTCCCTTGACGTGTTGACTTAGAAAGTTTCTTGTTGCCACATCCAGCAGCTTAGCTCTCCATGTGTCTGGGTCTTCATGTGGGTCTCTGTTCCCCCCAATCTATCTTTCCATGGTTGAAGTCTCCCATGATTAGTAGCCTGGAACCGTTCCTGCTAGCCACAGAAGCTGCTCTCTCTATTATATTGATGGTGGCCAAGTTGTTTCTATCATATTCCTGTCTGTGTCTTCTGACATTCGGTGGGGGGTTATATATGACTACTACTATAATTTTCTGTCCTCCAGTTGCTATGGTGCCTGATATGTAGTCACTGAAACCTTCACAGTTCTGAATTACCATCTCTTCGAAACTCCAACCTTCTCTTAGTAGCAAAGCTACACCACCTCCTCCTCTCCCTTCTCTCTCTTTCCTCACTACATAGTAGCCCTGTGGAAACACTGCATTTGTTATGGTGTTTGTTAGCTTTGTTTCTGTGAGTGCTATTATGTCTGGGTTTTCTTCTAGTGCCCATTCTCCGAGGTCACTTGTTTTATTTGTAATTACATCTATGTTAGTGTACATTGCCTTGAAGCTCACTTTCTTCAGCTCATTTTTTTGTCCCTTTCTTGGCGAGCATTCTGTTGGTGTGGGAAGCTTTTCAGTGGGTGAGATGATCTGTGAGGTGGTTTGCAGGGTCTCAGAGGAGTTTGGGGTGAGGGGTCGGGGTTTCAGGGAAGGGGGGACAGGTAGGGGTGTGGGTTAAGGAGATAGGGGGGGGACATGGAGGATACGGGGTGAGGGGGGAGGAGGGATAAGAAGGGTATGGGGTGAAGGGGGAGGGGGGGACAGGGGGGGAAAGGTGGGAGGGGGGACATGATGGGAATGGGGAAGGGATGACAGGGTAAGAATGTAGGGAGGGTTGGGTGGGGGCAGGTAGGGTGAGGGGAAGGGAGGGTTTCTATGCAGAGGGGGGGGGGTGGTGTTGCCCTCCCCTCTGGTGTTGCTGGTATGCTGGTTTTGGGTTCGCCTCTTGTCTCTAGGACTGTTGTGTTGGGGGCTGTGATTTCCTGGTTTGCTCCTCTCTCCCTGCACTTCCTCCTTGCCTCTGCTGCCCTGGCTCTCTCCTCTGTCCTGTCCCTCTGCAGGAATACTTTCTTGTATCCCTCCACAAGCTGCAGTCTGCTCTTTCTTTCGAGAATATCCTCCTTCGTGGTTTCGTTTGTAAACACCACCTTTACAAGTCGGTTTCTGTCCTTGTTGTACCAGCCCAACCTGAAAACCTTCTCAATGTTTCGTTCAGCCCCTTCCATCTGTAACCCCTTCAGTTGCCCCTGTACTGCCTCTCTATCCTTGCTATTCCATTCTTGCCTGTTGGATCCTTCCTGTTCTTTGATGCCTACAACTACCACTGATCTTTTTCTCTCCAGCAGCTGAGTGGTGCACCTTGCTGCTTCCTGTGAGGTGGCTGCTTGCATGGCTACCTCCCTCACTGTGTCCATAGCTTCTGAGCTCTTTTTCAGTATGTCTGCAAATGTTTCAGGTACAGAGGCATTTCCTTCCAATGTAACATTCCCACCTTCCCTTTGGATGATAATCTGATGCTCGGTCTCTTTATTTTTTTCTGTGAGGGATTTGATCTTTTCCCTTGCTGATGTCAGCTCACTTTGCAGGTTGTTAATTGTAATCCTCATTTCCTGCATCTCCTTCCTGAATTCCTCCAAAACTTGGGTTAACATGTCCCTTGTTTGGTCACTTTGGCTGTTCCCTGTGTCCCTGTTGCGTCCACCTGCAATTTTGCCCTTGTCAAGAGAGAGAGAGCAAGAATAGTCCTAGTGTGAGTGGGTGTGGTGGGGGGGGGGGGGGAGTGTTTTGGGAGAGTGGGAGTGGTGGGGCAGGGGGGGGGGGAAGTGTGTTGGGCGAGTGAGATGGGGGGTTAAGAGGAAGTGGGTGAGGTGTAGTCTTCAGATTACGGCGGGTGGGGGGGGGGGGATTAGCGGCTTATCTGGGTTCCCAGTGAGCTCACAGTTGCTGTCCCTGTTACCTGTCTACCACGATTGTATTTTTATGATTGTATTATTGAATGGAATGCAGTAGTGTCTATGATATGATATTATATAAACCTTGCACATTGTTGGAGACTTATGTGAGAGACACTTACCAGCCAGCCCCCCACAAGCACTCTAGGTGAATACATGGCGTGTCGTCGGTATTCCTGTGAGGTCTTCAGGTCTCCACGTGGGTCCCGGCTGATGCGACTGATGCTGCCTCAAGAAGTCGATCTTCACTAGCTATCTTCTCTAAATTCACTAAGATAATTCACCACGAGATGTGATCAATGTGTTGCATTACAATGCCACTGTTCAATTTACACTGTCCCGATTCTCACTGCACAGTACACCCGCTCCCTTGAACCCTATTGTTCCCTCGGTTAACGCGGCCCGCTGACCCTACACGTCTGCGTGTACGTGAGGGTGTTGTCTTCAGTTTACTGTGGGGGGGGGGGGGAGGGGGGGGGGAGATCTAGAGGACTTAGCAGCTTGTCCGGTGAGGTCATATTAAGGTCCTAGCTTCCTGTCTACCAATTTCTCTTGTACCATTGAATGGAATGCTTTAGTCACTTTGATATGTTATTATATAAACCCTTCACTCTGTTGAAGACATAAGGGTACTGTTGGAGTACTGTACTGTTGGAGGTGCTACAGTGAGGGGGGTGGGGGTAGGGGTGAGAGAAGGTAGGGGGTTGTGTAGTTTTTTTTTTCCCCACTTGGGTGCCACAAAACGAGAACCCACGTGAGCCGTATACGGTGTCTTGAGGTTCGTTTATGTTTGTTACTTATATCCAAGACTAACTATTATAATACATTAAGTCTGTACACTAGTGGTGTACTGACTTATTGAGAGGCCTCACCATCAATCCACTCCCCCCCCCCCACAACACAAACAGATGATAGAAGTACTGTTGACGTCTCGTAGGCCTGCTGGAGTCCACGCTGCTGCCAGGCGTAGATACCTCCCTCTTATTCCTTATACTACCAGTAATCAGCTTCTTGTTCCCCTTAGCACCGGTATAGCTCTAATGCTGCACGTTTTAGACTCACTTCCTCACTATTCTATTCACTATTAGTTTTCGTCTTCACTGTCACATCAAGTTGTGTACCCTCTGACCAATCAGTGGCGCCACGTGCTTGTCTTGACACTGATGTCGTACCCCTGGTCTTGACTAATTTGCACTATCGGACGCAATCCATGAATTTTGTAGTTTCTAATCGGTGTGTTGTACTTTGTATAATCACTAATCAACGAATTTTCCGTGTATCCTCTAATGTCCCGAAATATGAAGCTTAATCGAACGAGCAACGTGTCTACCATCCCATGACCCGGACTGTGTGTATCAATGTGTGTACACATTGATACTCACATGTACACGTGATAATCTATCAAATTCATATAACATTAACAGACACACACACACACACACACACCTAGGTACACATGTGCCTATGGTGAATGGTACACATGGATTATCACCCATACCAGGCCATTCTCCATTAATGTTTATACTCGATAATAATCAAATACACACATGTTAATCGATCAGATTCATGTAAAGCAAACAAACAAACAAACAAACACACACACATACACATACACATACACACACACTCATAGGTACACATGTGCCTATGGTACATGGTACACGTGGATAATCACCCATACCAGGCCATATCGTGTATAGAGTGTATCGTGACCCGGCTTGCACTCCTCTTGACATGCCAGAAAGCATACTGAGGAAACTCCTCCAGGCCTGCACTAAAAAGGCACCCTTCGTGAGCCCAGATGGGCACATGTATAAGCAAGTAGATGGAGTCGCCATGGGTTCTCCCCTAGGTGTCCTGTTTGCGAACATCTACATGGGCACCATCGAACAGAGGGTCTTAGTTGACATGGGCTGGAAACCCGCCATATACTGCAGGTATGTTGACGACATTTTTACACAGGTACCTGATGCCAGAGATCTGCAGCAGCTGAAGGAGGCATTTGAGCAGAATTCTGTGTTGAGTTTCACGTTCGAGATGGAGAACAATGGGAAGCTGCCCTTTCTGGATGTAACTGTCATGGAAAGGAGCGGAGGCTTCCATACTGCAGTCTACACCAAAGAAACAAACATAGAAATGTGCCTCAATGTCAATAGTGACTGCCCAGACAGGTACAAGAGGAGTGTTGTCAATGCTTACGTCGACCATGCTATAAGCCACAGCTCAGGATGGAAAGAAGTCGATGAAGAACTCTGTAGGATGAGGCAAGTCCTAGTCAACACCGGCTTCTCTAATGGTTTCGTTGAAGATATCATAAAATGAAAAGTTAAAATGCCATGCAACTTCTGAAGAGTCAACAACACAACATTTTACCCCCAATTAGACTATTTTACAGGAACTTCTTTTCGACGGCTCATAAAACGGAGGAAAGGGTCCTGAAAGATATTGTTCATAGGAACGTCATCCCTACAGACAAAAATCAGAATATACAATTGATAATTTATTATAAAACCAAAACAACGGCCAATCTACTCATAAAAAACTCGCCTGACACCAAGCAGAACGCTTTGAAGGAGACCAACGTCGTCTATGCCGTTAAATGCCCACTTGGGGACTGTAAGCCCCAAAGAACTCAGTATATAGGCAAGACAACAACGTCTCTTTCTAGGCGACTAACAATGCATAAGCAACAGGGAGCCATCAAGGAACACATAATCGCTTCTCACAACCAGATCATCACCAGAGAAATCTTAATAAAGAACACAGAAATCATCGATAGGTACGGCGATAGCAGGCGGCTTGACATCAGCGAGGCACTACACATCAAAAAGTCAACACAAGCAATCAACAGCCAATTAATGCACAACTATATTCTACCTACTTCAAGACCCCAAACCAATATGGAAGGAGCAAGAGGAAGTATGGGCCAATAGACCTTCTGCAGTTACTTCCATTCATATGTTCACTTATCCAATTTATACATATTGTTCCGTGTTCTGTCTTGTGTTTGTCACCTCACCCAAGACTTTTGTACCATATCACCTCATCCAATAGAGTATAAATACAAAGAATTTGTGTGTAAATTAAGTCTTTGAAAATGTAATACGAATTACGAAACGCGTTTAGGCATCAGACAATTACAAAATTAATTTTGGAGAATTGTTATTTATATTACCACCGACAGTGAAGAAAAACATAAGAAATATTCAGAAGATTCGTGTTAGAATTATTAATCTTACCTTTTCGGTCATATATATATATATATATATATATATATATATATATATATATATATATATATATATATATATATATATATATATATATATATATATATATATATATATATATATATACACACATATGTCGTACCTAGTAGCCAGAACGCACTTCTCAGCCTACTATGCAAGGCCCGATTTGCCTAATAAGCCACGTTTTCAGGAATTAATTATTTTTCGACTACCAAACCTACCTAACCTAACTTTTTCGGCTACCTAACCTAACCTATAAAGATAGGTTAGGTAGGGTTGGTTAGGTTCGGTCATATATCTACGTTAATTTTAACTCCAATAAAAAAAAATTGACCTCATACATAATGAAATGGGTAGCTTTATCATTTCATAAGAAAAAAATTAGATAAAATATATTAATTCAGGAAAACTTGGCTTATTAGGCAAATCGAGCCTTGCATAGTAGGCCGAGTACGACGTTCTGGCTACTAGTTACAAAACATTATATATATATATATATATATATATATATATATATATATATATATATATATATATATATATATATATATACGAGAAATGTAGGTGTTAAGGCAGTCTTCGTTATGGCTGGTGTAAATGCAAATCACATTAAAAAAAAGAGAAACAAAATGTTGACTGTTTGGTGGTTGTCTCCTGTGGTAAAGTGAAAGGGAAAGACACGCAAAACAAATCTTTTAAATAATTAATTTTAAACAAATATAAACAAAATAAAGATAATCCCTTGGCTATGTACAGTGCGGATCAAAATATATACAAAGACAAAACACAATATAAAATAAAATAATGATTACTCTACAATAAGCAAGACAAAAATTAGTTAAAGGTGCTGAGAATAGTGGGCTGGCTGAAACCTCTACTAATATACAGGACGTAGGCTTAGATAGAAGCGTCAGCTCGAGAGCACAAGAATATTCTGAGGCCAACTGCTCGTGCGAGATTAAATAAAGATGATGCAGATGGCGCTGGAGTCGCGTGAAGTCGCTGATTCACTAATGGGGAGAGTGTTGGTTTGAAGTGGTCGTTTGGTGATCGACGAGGTGGTGCGGCGACAGAGAGGGAGGGGGGGTGAGGAGAATGAGAGTAGGTAGTGTACCCCCTGTAGAGAGGTCTGTTATTCCACTTATATGCTATTCTTGAATGTGGTAACATGGTGTTGCAGAAGTATAGAAGTAACGCGATGTAGGAAGGAGCAGGCTAAAACTCTCTTGAAAGAGATTACTGTCACAGCTCTCCCCCGAAGCCTGCTCTTATGGGTTATGTTACTTCATTAGACGGTAGAGTGGTAGGAGTAGCTGCTTCTACCTCGTAGACTCTGGAGAGGGCGTCTGCAATGATGTTTTCCGAGCCCTTAATGAAGAATATCTCCAGGTTAAAGTTCTGTAGGTACAGAGCCTAGCGTAGAAGACGTTGATTGCTGAATTGGACTTGTTGCAGAAATCGTAAGGGATTGTGGTCTGAATAGATGGTAATGGACCGATTACCTTGTAGGTAAGGTTCGAAATGTTGAAGGTTCAGGACGATGGAGAGGAGTTCTTTTCTATGGTGCTATAGTTCTTCTGATGAGGCTTCAATTTGTAGCTGAGAGGAAGAACCTCTTCGCCACGCTGTTGCATTAAAACGCCCCCGATGCCGGTGCTACTTGCGTCGACATTGATGATGAAGGGCTTCGTAATATCTTGAGAGGCGAGAATGGGATTAGAACATAGCAGAGACTTTAGTTGTTCAAAGGCAACGGTCTGTTGAATGGTCCAATGGTACCGTTGCTTGGGGCTGGTCAGATTAATCAGTGGTGTCGCTACCGTACTGAAACTTTTTACAAACCTACGATAGTAAGATGCAAGGCCAAGGAAGCGCAGGAGCTGCTTCCTGGTTGTAGGTTGTGGGTAATGCTGAATGGCTTGAGTGTGAATGTCTAAAAGAGCTAGGCTGCCATTTTCTATCACATGACCAAGATAACGCACTTTACCTTTAGCAAAGGCGGACTTGCCCAAGTTGATGGTATGGCCAATTGTCAGGAGCTTGGAGAACAATCGTTGCAGCTGGAGCAGATGTTCGTTCCAGGTGTCGGTTGCCACAAGGATGTCATCCAAGTAGGCGTGATCTAGGCCGTAGATGACGTGGTTGACAGCTCGCTGGAAGGTGGCCGGGGCGTTACACAGTCCAAAAGGAAGGCGTTCTTATCTGTACAGGCTAAAAGGAGTGGTGAAGGCAGATATTTCCTTAGCCCGCTCTGTGAAACTAATCTGATAGTAGCCCTTTAACAAGTCAATCTGGGAGAGATAAGTAGCATTACCTACGGCGTCAAGGATATCATCTATACGAGGTAAAGAGTAAGCATCCTTGATGGTCATGAGGTTCAGTTTCCTATAGTCTGTACATAATCGTACTTTACCGTGAGGTTTCGGCACCAAGATGCAGGGTGAGGCCCAAGGGGACTCACAAGGGGTGGCCAGCCCATGATCCAGAAGGTACTGTACCTCAGCACGCATAACTTCCTTTTTGTACGGGCTGATGCGGTAGAAGGGTTGACGAATCGGCCGCGTATCAGGAAGTAGCTGGATGTCGTGTTGAACCACATTACACTCCTGGGGATCATCACTGAACAACTTCTGATGTTCTTGGAATACTCTGATGAGAGGAGCACTGTTACAGTCCTGCAAATATTTAGGAAGATCTGTAAGAATTTCCGAGTTGGAAGGTACTAACTCAGAGTTAGTGCTTCCAGGAGGAGAAGCAGGGAAGGTCTCACTGTGGAGGTATGGATCTAGAAAGGTGGAGAGAGATACTAATACAGTGGGGGTGTACATTTATACTTCTTCAAAAGATTGACCTGGCACAACTGGGTCCTCCGCCGCCTATCTGGAGTCTCATGAACGTAGTTGTGGTTGTTTCTGCACTCCTTGATGCGGTAAGGTCCTGAAAACTTATTTTGCAATGGAGAACCAGGGATCGGAAAATATGCTAAAACGATGTCTTCTGCTTTAAATTTCCTGATTTTACTGTGTTTGTCAAAATGAGTCTTCATTCTATCTTGAGCTTTTAATAAATTATCGTTGGCAAATTTATGCACTCGCTCTAGAATGTGCTTTAAGTTTTGAAGAAACTGGGGCGCATACTGAGAGTCACTGAAGGTGGCATCAGGTAGAGTCTTTAAAAGCTTTAAGAGGAGTACGGCACTTACGTCCGTAGAGCATCTCATAAGGAGACACTCCTACAGACTCATTGGGGAGACTTCTGAAAATACACATGATGATGTCAAGTTGTTTATCCCAGTCTTTCATAGTTTCATTGCAAAATTTCTTAAGGAGTTATTTTATAGTTTGGTGACTACGTTGAAAAGAACCCTGTGAAGCAGGATGATAGGGGCTGGACAATACCTGAGTAATGTTGAATTCTTCCAGTGTCTTCTTGAAGAGATCACTGGTGAAGTTGGTGGCACAGTCACTTTGAATCTCCCGAGGAAAACCATATTGTGTATAGATCTTCAACAGTTGCTTCACCACAGTAGCAGCCGTAATGTTCTTTACAGGAACTGCTATTGGGAATCTGGTATTTGGACACAGGATGGTTAGTATATAAGCGTTGCCAGAACTGGTCCGGGGTAAAGGACCAACACAGTCTATGATGAGTCTGCGAAAGAGGTCCGACGGCACCGGGATAGGAATCAAGGGAGCCTTGGGAAAAGAGATGTTGGGTTTTCCTGACATCTGACATGTATGACACTGTTGTACATAAGTTTTTACATCTTTAATCATACCTGGCCAGTAATAGTCTTGTCTGATGGCGTGATAGGTTTTATTAAAACCGTATTGAGAAAGCGCTCCATGGGCCAGGTGTAGAATATCGGGCCGTAGGTTGGTGGGAACTACTAGTTGGTCGACATTAGCCCAATCGTCATCCTTCGTTAGTTTACTGGGTCGGTACCTGCGGTAGAGCAATTGGTTCTCTATAAAGAACCCAGGAATACTATCAGATTGAGTCTTGGCCTGGAAGAATAATGGTGTTAATGAGAGATCCTCCCTCTGCAACTTACGGAACTCCAGCATAGTGAGATTCGGTGGCAGATTATGATGGACAAGGGCAAACACCAGCAAATTTGAATACATTTACTGTACAAGGCACATGGACAATACATATACACGTATAATAATATATATATCCAACACTCTACACTATTGTAGTTAAGTTGCACTCCAATACCATCAGGACTCTATTATCTGCTTATCATGTTGTATCCTAACTCCTGACTCACCACCTAATAATACCAACCTCATCAAGTAGGTCAAGTCTTATAAGACAATATTGCACTATCAGCCTCACCAAGTGGGTAAATCATGCAGTACAATATAATATGGTGCTACCAACTCTGGAACATATCAATATCTGCAGGCATTTCAGCCTATGGCTATAATTTTATAAACATCAACATAAATATTCCCTGATAAACAACAATGATCAATCAATCACCCTATCAGTCCTAGAACACATGTATGTCATTGCAGGTAATCCAGCCTGCGGTCATAACTCTATATTTAAGTAAAAGTACTTCTTGGCACAAAAATAGTAATCAATCATACACCTTTCACTGCGTCTTGCACGCTAATGACAACCAAACACTCTACCAACTCCCTACAATTAGTCAACTAGAACTTCCCGTCCACATCTGGAAGTTCACTACCCTGACATCATCAGGTTCTTCCGGGTTTATCTTCCAGGATCCTCCGCAGCTCTTCCAGGCCGCTACACCATGAAGTCTTCCTTGAGCAGCAATGGTGCATCACCATTGGTATCACAAAAGCGTGTGAAACTTCATTCTACTACTCCTCTTCTCACAGCTTGAGGTTCTTTTCCTCACTATATGCCTGCTCTCCCACAGAGCTTAGTACCTTCCACAATCTTGGAGTCTCATCAACTACTCCCTCTCTGCTGGCTTCGACGTTCTCAGCAACTTCTTCCCTAGACAAACCTGCAACCCATTGACACGCCAATAAAAATGTTTCCCTATGAACACATGAACGAAATTAACCACACAATATGTTTACACCCAACATCTCTCTGCTCTCTTCATGCTGTGAGTGTGGACTGACGTTTGGGCTGGTCCATCCTCCGCCCGGCCCAGCGGCCCTTGAGGCAGCTGTCCTTCTCAGTTGCCCTCCAGTGGTCGGAGTGGACAAACATAGCTCCACCCTCCAGGATGTTCTTCCATCTTTACTCTCTTATTTTAGGCCTTGTGCCTTAATAACATATGCCTAATGTATCAATAAACATTCGTTACGACCGCTGGGCACACTATCAACTATAGGCAATCACTGTAAACTGGTTAAAATTATGCTTACCACAAAAAGGTCTCCTGCAGGGCGCTCCTCGATGGGGCGGCGACACTTAGGGCGCCTCAGGCTACCCCCAGAACTGCTTTAACTGCTCCCTCAACACCTTCTGCAGTTCCTGACTTGAACTGACATGCCTCCGAACTTATTCCTCAGTCGAGACGTCTGTCCACTTCCTTCCTCTTGAAGGTATATCAAACAGGGGGTTCCTCTCTAACAAGGGGTCAAACGGAGCACGCCCTCCCCTCACGATTTCTTCAGCTCAAGTGAGCTCAAGCTCCTCTCAAGCGAGCCTAACGCATCCAGCAAACTCGCCACATCTTATATCAAGTCGTTTACTTATTTTCTTGTTCACTGTCCACATTCTTAAATTATCTATTAAATCCAACCAATTTTTTTACATATGAACCTTCATGTCTATATTTCTTTGACCTCCTAGTCAGGCCTAATAGAATAATTCTCAAAGGGGAGACTCGTTTTTCGGCTACCTAGGATCATAACACTCCCTCCCCCTTGTTTTTGAAAATTATTCCAGTGGCTAGGCTCGAGATAACGCATCAGCCACTACATTGTCTCGTCCTCTTATGTGCTTTATCATCAGGTCATACTCTTGGAGCAATAAAAAACACCTGGTTAACCTCTGGTTCGCATGCTTCACTTTTCTCAGGAAAACTAGGGAATTATGGTCTGTATACACCGTCACTGGGTCTCTTCCCTCCTCACATACACTTCAAAATGTTTCAGTGCTATCACCAGTGCCACGGTCTCTTTCTCGACCATACCGTACGACCTCTGGTGCTTAACGAACTTCTTCGAGAAAAAGGACACGGGGCAATAAATTCCATCACTTTGCTGCGTCAATACAGCTCCAGCCCCTATATCACTGGCATCTACAAATAACGTATACGGCACTCCAAAATTTGGCGACACTAGTACAGGCGCCTCGGTCAAAAGTCTTTTGGTCTTTTCAAACGCTTCTTGCGCTGTTCCATTTCACTCTCACTTCATGCTCTTTGATAGCAAACTCATCATAGGAGCGGCTACAGTGGAGAAATTTTTGCACAAGGTATCTCAACAATTCTTTCTTACTCCTGGGTACTGGGAAGTTGTCGATGGCCTCTACCTTTGTTCTTACCGGAACACGCAACCTCACCTTGCCCTACTATATATCCAAGGTACTCCAGGCGGGTTCTTCCAAACTCTCTTTTTGCTAAGTTGATCGTCATGTTGGCCTTCTCCAATCGATCGAACAAATTTAAAGGTCAATCCACGTGATCCTTCCAGGAATCAGTGATCACTATGATATCATCGATGTACACTGCACATCCTTTGTAATACCTAATTCATTACTCGTTGGAAACAACAGCCACTATTCTTCATTCCGAACGATACCACTTTATACTGGTACAAGCCGTCGGGTGTCGCGAACACTGAAACCCTCTTGACTTTCTAGGACAGGGAAATCTGGTAGTATCCCTTCAGCAGGTCTATTTTCGAGACATACCGCGCACTCCCAAACCGATCTAGGCAATCATCTATGAGTGGTATCAGGAACGAGTCAGCGACTGTGACTGCATTCACTTTCCTGTAATCGGTGCAAAACCAGTACGTACCATCACTCTTCTTTACGAGGAGACACGGTGAGCCCCAGTCACTGTCGCTAACCTCTGCCTAGTCGTTATCTAGCAAATACTTTACTTCTGCTCTCATCGCCGCTGCTTTCTCCAGGTTAACTCTGTAAGGGTGCTGCTTGATGGGGTCAGCACTCCCTACATTTATTTCATGCACAGTTCCGCGGTGTTTTCTGGGCATGTCCGTGAATAACGACTTATTCCTCCGGAGGATCTCCACTAGTTCCTGGCATTGGTCATCCTCCAAATGACCCAGATGCTCACTAATCTTGGCCAGGCTTTCCGTATTCGATATCTTCGCTCCATCGGCCCTCTCTAACTTACCGTTATCCTCCTCTATTCCTTTGCCGTCTCCCACCCCATCGCAGACGCACAGTCGTCTGCGATGGGGTTTCCATCTGTTCATCTTCGCCTAGAGGTAATCTCTGTCATAGTACCTCTTTATCATGTTCACGTGGCAAACCTGTGACTTCCTCAGACGATCTGGCATTTGTATTACATAATTCACGTCCCCTAGCGCCTTCTGGATGGTATACGATTTTGCTTTCACAAAATCTCAACTCGTATATACTTCCTTTCACCGGCAGGAGGACTAACACCTGATCTCCTTTATGAAATCTCTTGTCCTTTGCCTTCCTGTCGTGATATCTGACCATCTCCTCTTTGGACGTTGTCAGATTTCCCTTGGCCAAATCTCTGGCCCTAGAGAGTCACTCTCTAAAAGTCTTTTCATATTGACCTATATCCACCTTCTGCCTATCTTTGGTGAGCTGCTCCTTCAGTGCACCCATTGGGCTCCTCACTTAGTGTCCGTACACCAAATGAAATGGGGTGAATCCCAGTGGTTCCACTACCGCATCCCTGATGGCAAACAACACGGATGGTAATGCCACGTCTCACTTACTCCCTTCTTCAGCGCAGTATACCCTCAACAAGCTCTTTAGCGTTCCATGGAAATGCTCCAACGCTCCCTGCGACTAAGGGTGATGCGGTGACGAGCGCACTTGCTCTACCCTCCATCCTTTCACAGTTTCCCTAAACAGCTTCTACTGGAAGACGCTCCACTGGTCCGTCTGGATTACCTTGGGCATGCCTACCCACGCAATGTAGTTCTGTAGTCTATTCAGAACGGCTCGTGACGTCACTCTTCTCAGGGGGATCGCATCGGGGAAACGGGTGGCTGTGCACATTATGGTCAGTAAATACTCGTAGCCTTTTCTGGTTCTTGGCAACGGACCTACACAGTCTATCAAGACCCTCTGAAAAGGCTCAACAAACGGCGGTATGGGCTTTAAAGGTGCCTTCGGTATAGCTGGAGCCGGCTTACCTGCACATTGGCATACCTAACATGTCCTACAATACCTCTTTACATCCTTCCACACGTTCGGCCAATAGAAGTGCTCCTGCACCTTATTTAAGGTCTTCTTCACCGCTAAGTGCCCTGCCATATCTACGGAGTGGGCTAGTTCTAGCACTGCCATCTTGAACTCCTTTGGCACTAACACTTGGTGCTTCTCTAACCATACCTTATCTGCGTCGGCTTTGTCGGATCGCCACTTGCTCATTAGTACGTCATTGTCTAAGTAGTAATACACGGGGGACTTCGGACATGAGTTTCCCCCTTTCGCCTCCCTGATTAGATCTATAAACCTCTCTTTCTGTCCCCTAATCAGGTCCGCTCGGTTCACGCTGAACCGTTCAGGTAGGGTCATCTTCACTTCCTGTCTCCTCAAATCTTCCTTTTTCTGAGCTGGACCTTCACCGAACACTCCCAACATCACCTCCGCCGACAAATAATCTAACTTCAACTGGACAGTACACACGGGCATGTCACTCTTAGACAACAACCCATGAACCTTTATCCTCCTACTGCCAGCTAACAGTCGATTGTTTCCGATTAGACCTCTCAGAATCAAACTCTGATTGGCTCTAGTATCTCTGAGGATACTAACCTCCACCTCAGGCTGACCCTCTATACCGACCCATCCTTTGCTAATGAACGGCCTATAACGCTCATTCATCAAATCTAACTTCTGTGGCTCGTCTTGTTGTACATCGACGTACTTCTTCCGGGGGATCACACGTGGTCAGGGTCACGACTCTCTTGCCCTGCCGACAATGTCGCATCATGTGACCTAATCTGTTACACTTGTAGCACTTCATTTGGGAGAAATCTTTCCTATACGCCCCTGAGTGGCTCTGACTCTGCCAACTCATATTGGAGTTCCTCGGGCCAGACGTACTACTCGTACTCTGTGAAGCTTCACTGGACTCTTGTCTCCTCTGCACATTTTTATTTGTCTGCTTACCTCCAGCAGGCAGACTCGGCAATTTTCCTTCTTGGGGCTTAAAATTAGCTGATCTGCTTGTCTGTCCCTCAAAACTTCTTCCTCCCCAGACTCCACTGGGTCTGCCGTTACTGCGTCTCACCTCATTTTTCACTCTGTTTTCCCTTAAATCTCTTGTATGCTTCCGTAATCATATCCGCCCTATCTGCAGCATGTCTCAACTCCTTTATCCCTGCTTCTTGGATCTTGAACTTTGTCTCGGGATGCATCATTTCTAAGACTTTTCCATGACCATCAATTGCTTCAGGTCAGTGTAAGATCAAACTCCGTCAGCTTCAATCCATTTCTGATATCGTCTTTCCAGATCCCTTGCTGTCTCGGCAAACGTACATGCTCCAACTTTCATCATCTCTCTGAAGCGCTTCCTATAAGCTTCTGAGGTCAACTGAAATGAGCGCAATATGCTGTTCTTCACTGTGGCATAATCATGGCACTCTTCCAGTGACAATTGGGTGTATGCCTCTCTGGCAGCACCGGTCAATCTTAGCTGGACCAGCTGGGCCCATTCCTCCTGTGGCCACTCTTTAACACTTGTTACTTTTTCAAAATGCTCGAAGAAGCTCTCTGCCTCTTCAGGCACAAACAAGAGAATGTCCTTTTCCCTAACCCTATTATCTGGTGGACTTCTGATGTTCATACTTCTTCCAGACATTCTCGTTGTCGAGTCACCGGACTGCACTCTCCTGGGTACCCCCATTGGCCCACAAGCAATGGAAGAGGTCCTGGATGCAAAAATCACTGATCTAAAGAGAATGATGGACAGGATTGACAAGATTGATTCCCATGATGCTCTCTTTCTCCTCACAAGATGCCTATCTCTGCCTAAGTTGACCTATTTTCTGAGATGTTCTCCATCCTACAGCAGCCCTAAGTTAAATGTGGTTAACACCCTTCTGAGGTCCATGCTGGTGAAAGTCCTGAACCTGCCATTGGACGATTCTCAGTGGGAGCAAGCAACCCTTCCTGTAAGACTCGGCGGCCTTGGTGTCCACACAGCCTCCCAAATTGCTCTACCAGCCTTCCTTTCCTCTTCCCATGCATTGCACGACCTCAAGATCTCAAGAAGATAACCAACACCAAGCCCAGTAAGGCCACTAAGAAAGATAGCACACCTATCAGGATTAACCCAACTAGCTAGGCCAGCAACAGGAATTGTGCGGTTGTCTCCCCGACTTTCCCCCTTCACAACAAAAACAAACCATCACAGCTGGGTGGAGCGACGTCATCGGCGTCTCCGACACGGACCATGCAACAATTATGTAACCATATGGAGCTACTTAAACCAGCTGCCGCAACTTGTTCCGACTTCAAGCGCTTCGCTGATAACCCATAACTCAAGTTATTAACCCAGATACATGAAGACTAAATATCAGTAATCAAAGAGCAGTCGGCCATAATAATGAACCTACAAGGTTAAGCTATAGTCATGCTCAAGAATAATCAAGATCTGTCTACCAGAGCCGGCCTCCTCGAACTGGAATTAAGCTCTCTTAAGAACACAGTTACTAACTTTCAACCACCAGAAATCACTAGAAAACAGGAAGAAATGCTACAAAAGTTTGAGAACCATCTTAACCCCCTACAACAGCAACACACTGTTACCCAAGACGAATCAGACCAACATAAGTTCCTTGATTCTGTCATTATCTCCTCACATGAGATAATGTGATAATGAGATAATGATATCCCCAAGAAACCGACGGAAAAGACTGCTGCCATCCTGATCCGATAATTGCACAATAAGATGAAGTATTCAATTCAAGCAAGAAACATCAAATCAGCTTATAGAGTGGTACCAAATCATCTGGTGAAAATAACAGAAAAATTCGTGTGAAATTAGATAGCTGCTCCTGCAAGTCAAACCTTAGCAAAGGTGTAGTCTCTAGTCAAACCTCTGTTTATGTGAATGAATGTCTGACCAGGACCACACAAAGTCTCTTCTTTGAACTGCGTGGAGTCCGTAAAAATTCCATTCGATCAATTAAACATTGTTTTGTGCGAGATGGTAAAATTCTAGCTTAGAAGACTGACGCTGGGAAAACACTTACGAAATAACCACTGAGGCACACTTCAGGTCTTTCCTCGATGACTGTGGGATAACAGCCGAATAATCAGATTATAAATTATATATTTATTATTTATTTATATGTATACAAGAAGGTACATTGGGGTTGTGAGGAAACATAGCATGGTGTTAACATTTTTGTAAAGCCACTAGTACGCGCAGCATTTCGGGCAGGTCCTTAATCTAACGTATTATTTTAAGTAGGTAAATTCTAGCAAAATTTATAAAGTGATAACAGGTACATTGTAAGGGAAAAAATTAGATGAGGGAGATTAATAGGTATATTAAAGCACATCGGTAGCTCTGATTGATTGCATTGACAGCTTGAATGGTAATTTAACAAAGATTAATAAAGATTAATAGTTTCATCTAATAACCAACGTGGGCTTTAAGGCGTTGAACTTTGCCTTAAGACGAAGCTTGGGCTGATCTCTAACATGTTTCTTGGGTGGAAAAGGAGGGATTGAAATTGGAAAGGGTGTAATCTCCCACGGTGCAGGAAAGTGCCGTTGTTGTCTCTCTTGGTACAAATTATAAATCTGATGCATTATGAGTTTAGTTCCAGTTTTAGTTATCCATCTGGAACAATGCTGACCTTCAATAAAGAAATTCTGTAGGGCTTCTGTGCCAGGGTTAGGATAAGTTAGCCATTTTTAAACCAATTTGACAGTTAATTTCAGTAACACGATCAACAACGCTCGGAATATTAAACTCCTTTCTCATGTTAAGTATCTTTGTGGTACGAGGGCACCCAAGGATTATCCTCAAGGCTTCGTTCTGCAATTTTTCAAACCCTCCAAGCTTTCTTTCAGGCATCAAAACAAACACAGGTGCAGCATAATCCACTAAAGATCTGATGTATGCAAGGTACATCATTTTGACAATTCTGACATTGGCACCTTAGCCCGAGTGATAACCTGCAACAGCCTTGAGAGCTCGGAGCCTCTCTTTATACTGACGACAGAGTCTGAATACAACAGGACCATACAGTGGCACCTGAAGGCCAAGGTATTCGAATCTGTTTATATAGTCAAGCTGGGAGCTATCAGACAGTTGCATCTTGCGAACAGCTCCGCCCTGCCTGGGTGGGCGCCAATTTAGTATCTTTGTTTTCTCTGCTGAGATAACTAAACCTAGGTCCTGACATGAGTATAATACAGAGTTGAGAGTGTTCTGCGTGTTAGCATACCCAGTGGTGTGTATCATTATATCATCAGCATACCCAGTGGTGTGTATCATTATATCATCAGCATAGCTAATGATGTGGACGTTGGGTTTCCTCGGTACAAAGTTTAACAGCGTGTTTATTAAGATATTATATAAGGTAGGACTGAGAACACCTCCCTGCGGGGTACCTAGTTCGAAGTCTCTTTTTTACAATCCTATGCCTCTGGAAAAATACAGATGACTTCCTGCTGGATAAGTAACCCCTGATCCAACAAAGAAGCCGACCACCAATATTCATTCTTGCAAGCTCACTCAAGATAACATGTCGATTTGCAATATCAAAGGCAGACCTGAGATCTAGGAAGGTGGTATATGACATTTCAGTGTGCAGGGTAAGAAAGGTGGTGATGCAATGATGCACACTCCTTCAATGCATGAAGCCATATATCTGGGGGGAATAGCATGGTTCTTATTCTATGGAGAAGGCGGTTAAGGACCATTCTCTCGAATGTTTTGCAAATGCATCTAGTAAGGGAAATTGGGTAGAAAGCATTCTCTTGATTTGTCTTGGGAATTTGTAATGATTATACTGTTGGTCCAAGAGATAGGCAGTTCCCCAGTAACGTAGCTTATATTATACAGCTCAAGCAGGGGATTCCCTGGTACTAAAGGGAGCAGACGCAATATGTCATAAGTGATACCATCTTCAACGGGGAATGTGGCTTTACCTTTGTTTAGGGCCGCGAGTAATTCAAACTCAGTAAATGGCACGTTGCATTCATCTTCCTTGAGGAGCATAAAGTCAACGAGCCTTTCTCGATCTCCGTAACCAGCATTTAATCTGAACCCTGTGTCTGGGGTAAGACTATTGAAGCTAGAGGTGGTTGCCCAAGCATCGACTAACTCGTTTGATCTGTGTAGAGAGTAAGGGTGTGACACTTGGCCGATCGTATCGTCTATAATTCTTTTAATATCCTTCGATGCCTGGCTAAGGGAGGGGGGGGGGGGTGAGAGTTAAGACTATTAACAAAAGTTTTCCAGTTATCTTGCCTGAGCTCTGTCATGTGCTCCCTCGCCTTGACTAGGGCTTTCTGAAAGAACTTGAGCATTGCTGGTGTACGTGTTTCCCTATATTCAAGTCCAACTCTTCTGGCAGTGCGTTTCAAAGTACGCAGTTTGGGGTCATTTTAATAGGTATGGTGTTTATTATTTTTTATATCGTTCCGACTATTGGATGGTGCGGAGGTCCGACCTAAAGGGTCAGTGAACATCTGAATGCTCTTTACTAGACCGTCATTAAATGTCTGGACTGTGGAGGGATCATAAGTGCTGTACCACTCTGACACATGAGCAGCAAAGTCTTCACGTCGAGCAGGAGGAACACTGAGCCGTTTGCGTTTAAAAGTTCCACCGGGCAGGATGGTATTTCCGATACATTGAGTAGTCAATCTAGGGTGATGATCTAATAACAAATCTGTTTCAATAGATGATGTGCACCAGACGTGACAGACGTTGAAACCAACACAGAGGTCTAGAATGCCTCCACAAATATGCGAGAGTTCAAGGTCGCCCACAACCTGCACATCTTGGTGACTATTTAGTAGCGACAGCAGTTGATTCCCGTTACCGTTCCTGAAGCGAGAGCCACCAATGACCTTGTGTCTAGCATTGTAGTCACCAAGAATGATGGTTGGCTCTGTTTGAGCGCAGGCCGGAAGATCAATATAATTTAACTTTCCTGCTGGAGCATATAGATTAAATACATTGAGAACAGAGTTGCCCACATAGATCCTCACTCCATGATACTGTTGACCGGCAGTTTGTTTTTCTGGCAGAAGTTGATGGGGTAGGGATTGTTTGATGTATAGAATGCAAGAGTTACTGGATCTGAGGCTGTAAGAAACAAATGAGGGCAATTTCGGGGGTGAGGATCTTGCGGGAACTCTGCACTCCAGGAGACATACAATATCGATGTGTTCAGTTGTTACTTTGTGATGTAAATCCGAGAACCTTTTTTTGAGGGATGCAATGTTCCAGCTAAGGATGGATAACTTAGCTAATTTGTGCATTTACAGTAATCATTATACAGAATGATATTATTAGTCCACTTAAAATATATATTATTTATTTCAGTACGATATAAGTCCAGGAACATTTCTTAGCTTATTACCAATGTCACACATTTGCCTCCAATTGTCTAATACAATTTGTCTGTCATTTTCATCTATAGAGTTGTTTTGAACATACCTTAACACAAGGTTTGAAGATCACTTGAAATTTTCTCTGATTGGCAAGTGAACACATGTTTGGAGGGTTCAGGGGTGGAAGGGGGAGTGTGGCAGTCATTGCTTAAAAGTCCCGTCATACACGTGACCATCATCGCAATATCGCTGGTGGATTTTTTCTCATGTTGGAGTTGCTCTTGCAGCCGCTCCGTCTCCTGCTGTGACTGCTGCTGGTGTTCCAGCAACCGGTCACGAAGGGCAACCACTGCTTGAACAGTGGAGGGACCCAAGGTCGAGGTGGTAGGGAGGCTGAGGTTGCGATCTGTCCCATTTTGATCCAGTTCCTTATCCCCCACTTCCAGTTGACTGTGGGGTCCAGCTGTGGGTGGCCCCCTCACAGTAGGTGACATTATCCCAGAACCGGGGAGTGGCCACTCTACATCAAGGGCAGGTCCACCACTGGCAGAACCGGGGAGTGGCCACTCTACATCAAGGGCAGGTCCACCACTGGCAGAACCGGGGAGTGGCCACTCTACATCAAGGGCAGGTCCACCACTGGCAGAACTGGGGAGTGGCCACTCTACATCAAGGGCAGGTCCACCACTGGCAGAACCGGGGAGTGGCCACTCTACATCAAGGGCAGGTCCACCACTGGCAGAACCGGGGAGTGGCCACTCTACATCAAGGGCAGGTCCACCACTGGCAGAACTGGGGAGTGGCCACTCTACATCAAGGGCAGGTCCACCACTGGCAGAACCGGGGAGTGGCCACTCTACATCAAGGGCAGGTCCACCACTGGCAGAACCGGGAGTGGCCACTCTACATCAGGGGCAAGTCCACCACTGGCAGAACCGGGGAGTGACCACTATACATCAGGGGGCAGGTCCACCACTGGCAGAACCGGGGAGTGGCCACTATACATCAGGGGCAGGTCCACCACTGGCAGAACCGGGGAGTGGTCACTCTACATCAGGGGCAGGTCCACCACTGGCAGAAGGTCCAGCACCTGGTGCTTCAGGGGTAGCTGGGGTGATGGCAGGAGTCTTCGGTCTGGCACCGCTCACCTTGTGCACTTCGTAATTAACGGGTGGTGAGTTTGGCAGCCAGCTGGAGCGATCATCACCTCCAGATGGCTCTGGACAAGGAGTGGTGTTGGTGCCAGCAGTTGGCAACTGCTCTTCATGGTGGTGTGGAGGGGAAGGCGAGTGTGGTGTCAACACCTCCGGGAGGCAGGTTCCTGGCACCTGACGGGCAGCATCAGGTTGAACAGAAACCTGTCGTCTGGCCCCGTGGTGCTCTTGGTGATTGGCAGATGGTGAAGTATTTGGTATCCAACTGCTACGAACACTACGTTCAGGTGGCTCTGCACAGGAATTAGAGCCGGCAGCAGTACCTGGCAAACTCTCTCCCAGGTGGGCGCGGCCGGGCACCTGACAGGAAACAACTGGTCGTTTGACCCTGTCAAGGTGCCAGGCTTGAACACTGCTCCTGCCACAGTCAAGGTGCCAGGCTTGAACACTGCTCCTGCCACAGTCAAGGTGCCAGGCTTGAACACTGCTCCTGCCACAGTCAAGGTGCCAGGCTTGAACACTGCTCCTGCCACAGTCAAGGTGCCAGGCTTGAACACTGCTCCTGCCACAGTCAAGGTGCCAGGCTTGAACACTGCTCCTGCCACAGTCAAGGTGCCAGGCTTGAACACTGCTCCTGCCACAGTCAAGGTGCCAGGCTTGAACACTGCTCCTGCCACAGTCTAGGTGCCAGGCTTGAACACTGCTCCTGCCACAGTCAAGGTGCCAGGCTTGAACACTGCTCCTGCCACAGTCAAGGTGCCAGGCTTGAACACTGCTCCTGCCACAGTCAAGGTCCCAGGCTTGAACACTGCTCCTGCCACAGTCAAGGTGCCAGGCTTGAACACTGCTCCTGCCACAGTCAAGGTGCCAGGCTTGAACACTGCTCCTGCCACAGTCAAGGTGCCAGGCTTGAACACTGCTCCTGCCACAGTCAAGGTGCCAGGCTTGAACACTGCTCCTGCCACAGTCAAGGTGCCAGGCTTGAACACTGCTCCTGCCACAGTCAAGGTGCCAGGCTTGAACACTGCTCCTGCCACAGTCAAGGTGCCAGGCTTGAACACTGCTCCTGCCACATTCAAGGTGCCAGGCTTGAACACTGCTCCTGCCACAGTCAAGGTGCCAGGCTTGAACACTGCTCCTGCCACAGTCAAGGTGCCAGGCTTGAACACTGCTCCTGCCACAGTCAAGGTGCCAGGCTTGAACACTGCTCCTGCCACAGTCAAGGTGCCAGGCTTGAACACTGCTCCTGCCACAGTCAAGATGCCAGGCTTGAACACTGCTCCTGCCACAGTCAAGGTGCCAGGCTTGAACACTGCTCCTGCCACAGTCAAGGTGCCAGGCTTGAACACTGCTCCTGCCACAGTCAAGGTGCTAGGCTTGAACACCACTCCTGCCACAGCCAAGGTGCAAGGCTTGAACACCACTCCTGCCACAGTCAAGGTGCCAGGCTTGAACACTGCTCCTGCCACAGTCAAGGTGCCAGGCTTGAACACTGCTCCTGCCACAGTCAAGGTGCCAGGCTTGAACACCACTCCTTCCAGAGTCAAGGTGCCAGACTTGAACACCACTCCTGCCACAGTCAAGGTGCCAGGCTTGAACACTGCTCCTGCCACTGTCAAGGTGCCAGGCTTGAACACTGCTCCTGCCACAGTCAAGGTGCCAGGCTTGAACACTGCTCCTGCCAGAGTCAAGGTGTAATGCTTGAACACTGCTCCTGCCAGAGTCAAGGTGCCAGGCTTGAACACTGCTCCTGCCAGAGTCACGGTGCCAGGCTTGAACACTGCTCCTGCCAGAGTCAAGGTGCCTTGCTTGAACACTGCTCCTGCCACAGTCAAGGTGCCAGGCTTGAACACCAGTCCTGCCAGAGTCAAGGTGCCATGCTTGAACACTGCTCCTGCCAGAGTCAAGGTGCCATGCTTGAACACCACTCCTGCCACAGTCAAGGTGCCAGGCTTGAACACCACTCCTGCCACAGTCAAGGTGCCAGGCTTGAACACTGCTCCAGCCACAGTCAAGGTGCCAGGCTGGAACACTGCTCCTGCCACAGTCAAGGTGCCATGCTTGAACACTGCTCCAGCCACAGTCAAGGTGCCAGGCTTGAACACTGCTGCTGCCACAGTCAAGGTGCCAGGCTTGAACACTGCTCCTGCCACAGTCAAGGTGCCAGGCTTGAACACTGCTCCTGCCAGAGTCAAGGTGCCATGCTTGAACACTGCTCCTGCCAGAGTCAAGGTGCCAAACTTGAACACTGCTCCTGCCAGAGTCAAGGTGCCATGCTTGAACACCACTCCTGCCACAGTCAAGGTGCCATGCTTGAACACCACTCCTGCCACAGTCAAGGTGCCATGCTTGAACACTGCTCCATGCCACAGTCAAGGTGCCAGGCTTGAACACTGCTCCTGCCACAGTCAAGGTGCCAGGCTTGAACACCACTCCTGCCACAGTCAAGGTGCCATGCTTGAACACTGCTCCTGCCACAGTCAAGGTGCCATGCTTGAACACCACTCCTGCCACAGTCAAGGTGCCATGCTTGAACACTGCTCCTGCCACAGTCAAGGTGCCAGGCTTGAACACTGCTCCTGCCACAGTCAAGGTGCCATGCTTGAACACCACTCCTGCCACAGTCAAGGTGCCATGCTTGAACACTGCTCCTGCCACAGTCAATGTGCCAGGCTTGAACACTGCTCCTGCCACAGTCAAGGTGCCAGGCTTGAACACTGCTCCTGCCACAGTCAAGGTGCCAGGCTTGAACACTGCTCCTGCCACAGTCAAGGTGCCAGGCTTGAACACTGCTCCTGCCACAGTCAAGGTGCCAGGCTTGAACACTGCTCCTGCCACAGTCAAGGTGCCAGGCTTGAACACTGCTCCTGCCACAGTCAAGGTGCCAGGCTTGAACACTGCTCCTGCCACAGTCAAGGTGCCAGGCTTGAACACTGCTCCTGCCACAGTCAAGGTGCCAGGCGTGAACACTGCTCCTGCCACAGTCAAGGTGCCAGGCTTGAACACTGCTCCTGCCACAGTCAAGGTGCCAGGCTTGAACACTGCTCCTGCCACAGTCAAGGTGCCAGGCTTGAACACTGCTCCTGCCACAGTCAAGGTGCCAGGCTTGAACACTGCTCCTGCCACAGTCAAGGTGCCAGGCTTGAACACTGCTCCTGCCACATTCAAGGTGCCAGGCTTGAACACTGCTCCTGCCACAGTCAAGGTGCCAGGCTTGAACACTGCTCCTGCCACAGTCAAGGTGCCAGGCTTGAACACTGCTCCTGCCACAGTCAAGGTGCCAGGCTTGAACACTGCTCCTGCCACAGTCAAGGTGCCAGGCTTGAACACTGCTCCTGCCACAGTCAAGATGCCAGGCTTGAACACTGCTCCTGCCACAGTCAAGGTGCCAGGCTTGAACACTGCTCCTGCCACAGTCAAGGTGCCAGGCTTGAACACTGCTCCTGCCACAGTCAAGGTGCCAGGCTTGCACACCACTCCTGCCACAGTCAAGGTGCCAGGCTTGAACACCACTCCTGCCACAGTCAAGGTGCCAGGCTTGAACACTGCTCCTGCCACAGTCAAGGTGCCAGGCTTGAACACTGCTCCTGCCACAGTCAAGGTGCCAGGCTTGAACACCACTCCTTCCAGAGTCAAGGTGCCAGACTTGAACACCACTCCTGCCACAGTCAAGGTGCCAGGCTTGAACACTGCTCCTGCCACTGTCAAGGTGCCAGGCTTGAACACTGCTCCTGCCACAGTCAAGGTGCCAGGCTTGAACACTGCTCCTGCCAGAGTCAAGGTGCCATGCTTGAACACTGCTCCTGCCAGAGTCAAGGTGCCAGGCTTGAACACTGCTCCTGCCAGAGTCAAGGTGCCAGGCTTGAACACTGCTCCTGCCAGAGTCAAGGTGCCTTGCTTGAACACTGCTCCTGCCACAGTCAAGGTGCCAGGCTTGAACACCAGTCCTGCCAGAGTCAAGGTGCCATGCTTGAACACTGCTCCTGCCAGAGACAAGGTGCCATGCTTGAACACCACTCCTGCCACAGTCAAGGTGCCAGGCTTGAACACCACTCCTGCCACAGTCAAGGTGCCAGGCTTGAACACTGCTCCAGCCACAGTCAAGGTGCCAGGCTTGAACACTGCTCCTGCCACAGTCAAGGTGCCATGCTTGAACACTGCTCCAGCCACAGTCAACGTGCCAGGCTTGAACACTGCTGCTGCCACAGTCAAGGTGCCAGGCTTGAACACTGCTCCTGCCACAGTCAAGGTGCCAGGCTTGAACACTGCTCCTGCCAGAGTCAAGGTGCCATGCTTGAACACTGCTCCTGCCAGAGTCAAGGTGCCAAACTTGAACACTGCTCCTGCCAGAGTCAAGGTGCCATGCTTGAACACCACTCCTGCCACAGTCAAGGTGCCATGCTTGAACACCACTCCTGCCACAGTCAAGGTGCCATGCTTGAACACTGCTCCTGCCACAGTCAAGGTGCCAGGCTTGAACACTGCTCCTGCCACAGTCAAGGTGCCAGGCTTGAACACCACTCCTGCCACAGTCAAGGTGCCATGCTTGAACACTGCTCCTGCCACAGTCAAGGTGCCATGCTTGAACACCACTCCTGCCACAGTCAAGGTGCCATGCTTGAACACTGCTCCTGCCACAGTCAAGGTGCCAGGCTTGAACACTGCTCCTGCCACAGTCAAGGTGCCATGCTTGAACACCACTCCTGCCACAGTCAAGGTGCCATGCTTGAACACTGCTCCTGCCACAGTCAATGTGCCAGGCTTGAACACTGCTCCTGCCACAGTCAAGGTGCCAGGCTTGAACACTGCTCCTGCCACAGTCAAGGTGCCAGGCTTGAACACTGCTCCTGCCACAGTCAAGGTGCCAGGCTTGAACACTGCTCCTGCCACAGTCAAGGTGCCAGGCTTGAACACTGCTCCTGCCACAGTCAAGGTGCCAGGCTTGAACACTGCTCCTGCCACAGTCAAGGTGCCAGGCTTGAACACTGCTCCTGCCACAGTCAAGGTGCCAGGCTTGAACACTGCTCCTGCCACAGTCAAGGTGCCAGGCGTGAACACTGCTCCTGCCACAGTCAAGGTGCCAGGCTTGAACACTGCTCCTGCCACAGTCAAGGTGCCAGGCTTGAACACTGCTCCTGCCACAGTCAAGGTGCCAGGCTTGAACACTGCTCCTGCCACAGTCAAGGTGCCAGGCTTGAACACTGCTCCTGCCACAGTCAAGGTGCCAGGCTTGAACACTGCTCCTGCCACATTCAAGGTGCCAGGCTTGAACACTGCTCCTGCCACAGTCAAGGTGCCAGGCTTGAACACTGCTCCTGCCACAGTCAAGGTGCCAGGCTTGAACACTGCTCCTGCCACAGTCAAGGTGCCAGGCTTGAACACTGCTCCTGCCACAGTCAAGGTGCCAGGCTTGAACACTGCTCCTGCCACAGTGAAGATGCCAGGCTTGAACACTGCTCCTGCCAGTCAAGGTGCCAGGCTTGAACACTGCTCCTGCCACAGTCAAGGTGCCAGGCTTGAACACTGCTCCTGCCACAGTCAAGGTGCCAGGCTTGAACACCACTCCTGCCACAGTCAAGGTGCCAGGCTTGAACACCACTCCTGCCACAGTCAAGGTGCCAGGCTTGAACACTGCTCCTGCCACAGTCAAGGTGCCAGGCTTGAACACTGCTCCTGCCACAGTCAAGGTGCCAGGCTTGAACACCACTCCTTCCAGAGTCAAGGTGCCAGACTTGAACACCACTCCTGCCACAGTCAAGGTGCCAGGCTTGAACACTGCTCCTGCCACTGTCAAGGTGCCAGGCTTGAACACTGCTCCTGCCACAGTCAAGGTGCCAGGCTTGAACACTGCTCCTGCCAGAGTCAAGGTGCCATGCTTGAACACTGCTCCTGCCAGAGTCAAGGTGCCAGGCTTGAACACTGCTCCTGCCAGAGTCAAGGTGCCATGCTTGAACACTGCTCCTGCCAGAGTCAAGGTGCCAGACTTGAACACTGCTCCTGCCAGAGTCAAGGTGCCATGCTTGAACACCACTCCTGCCACAGTCAAGGTGCCATGCTTGAACACCACTCCTGCCACAGTCAAGGTGCCATGCTTGAACACTGCTCCAGCCACAGTCAAGGTGCCAGGCTTGAACACTGCTCCTGCCACAGTCAAGGTGCCAGGCTTGAACACCACTCCTGCCACAGTCAAGGTGCCATGCTTGAACACTGCTCCTGCCACAGTCAAGGTGCCATGCTTGAACACCACTCCTGCCACAGTCAAGGTGCCATGCTTGAACACTGCTCCTGCCACAGTCAAGGTGCCAGGCTTGAACACTGCTCCTGCCACAGTCAAGGTGCCATGCTTGAACACCACTCCTGCCACAGTCAAGGTGCCATGCTTGAACACTGCTCCTGCCACAGTCAAGGTGCCAGGCTTGAACACCACTCCTGCCACAGTCAAGGTGCCAGGCTTGAACACTGCTCCTGCCACAGTCAAGGTGCCATGCTTGAACACTGCTCCTGCCACAGTCAAGGTGCCATGCTTGAACACCACTCCTGCTACAGTCAAGGTGCCATGCTTGAACACCACTCCTGCCACAGTCAAGGTGCCATGCTTGAACACTGCTCCTGCCACAGTCAAGGTGCCAGGCTTGAACACCACTCCTGCCACAGTCAAGGTGCCATGCTTGAACACTGCTGCTGCCACAGTCAAGGTGCCAGGCTTGAACACTGCTCCTGCCACAGTCAAGGTGCCATGCTTGAACACTGCTCCTGCCACAGTCAAGGTGCCAGGCTTGAACACTGCTCCTGCCACAGTCAAGGTGCCAGGCTTGAACACTGCTCCTGCCACAGTCAAGGTGCCATGCTTGAACACTGCTCCTGCCAGAGTCAAGGTGCCAGGCTTGAACACTGCTCCTGCCACAGTCAAGGTGCCAGGCTTGAACACCACTCCTGCCACAGTCAAGGTGCCAGGCTTGAACACTGCTCTTGCCAGAGTCAAGGTGCCAGGCTTGAACACTGCTCCTGCCACAGTCAAGGTGCCATGCTTGAACACTGCTCCTGCCACAGTCAAGGTGCCAGGCTTGAACACTGCTCCTGCCACAGTCAAGGTGCCAGGCTTGAACACCACTCCTGCCACATTCAAGGTGCCAGGCTTGAACACCACTCCTGCCACAGTCAAGGTGCCAGGCTTGAACACCGCTCCTGCCACAGTCAAGGTGCCAGGCTTGAACACCACTCCTGCCACAGTCAAGGTGCCAGGCTTGAACACCACTCCTGCCACAGTCAAGGTGCTAGGCTTGAACACCACTCCTGCCACAGTCAAGGTGCCAGGCTTGAACACTGCTCCTGCCACAGTCAAGGTGCCAGGCTTGAACACTGCTCCTGCCACAGTTTATGCATTTTTCTCTTACTGGGTGACGTTCTAATATGAGTTTAAAACACACCTCAGATTTATGAGGTTCACAACACACGGCACAAAAAAAGTTTTTGCTTGTGCAGTACCTGGCTACGTGACGTCCCCATCGTTGACACTTATAACACCCACGAGGGGAAGTGTTGTAGAGTGCTATGTTATAGTGCCGACCTACAGCTGCTCTAGAGTAAATTCTGTCTGCTATAGGCGTGGCACCTTTCCATATGGCAGCTATGAGGCCATTTCTCGGACGTTAAGGGTTTACAACATTTTCATCACAGAGATATACAGGCTTAATGAGTTTATTAACATTGAATATGACAGTGGTTACTTTTGGACGCCTTGGTACTGCATTTTTCATCTTAATGCCTGCATACTCTGTGTTTAGCAACACATCTACAGAAGCACTGTCGTTTGTAACGAAGACATACTCACTTTCATCTCTAGGTAACTTAATGACCATGTCATAATATGTCGCAGAGGCTTCACAACCACTGCACTTTTCCCTCTACTGTGGTTCCCAGAGAAAAATCTAGCCGTAAATGTTTGGCAGCAGCCGAATTGGGTTGGCTAGATCGTGCCGTTCTCGAATGCTTACGGCGCTGACTTTTACTCATTTGCACCTTGTAACCTTATCATATGCACCGCCCTCTGATGTGTCGTGGGTCATCACTGAGGAGATCGCACCATCATTAGAGAACAATTTAGCATACGATGGTCCCCAAAGTCACTATCTGGCAACGGTGATGTGCTGCCCGGCATCTCGCCCAGGACAGTTGCCATGACGTCAAAGACACAACACCTATATGCAGGGTATTACGGTACACTTGCTCCACAGTGAACCACAAAGCAGCACACCAGTAGATGGGCTATTCACAGGGTGGAAGGGGCCGCGAACCATCAAACAAGATCAGCAGAAATAAATCGGCCAGTCTGCATATATGAGGCTCCACTATTTTCAAGGTCAGAGCGTACTTGCAGATCGGCGAACTAAATATAAAGTTAGTGACATTCGCATAAATACCTGGAGTCTGCCCAATACTCACAACAAAATTGAAATACACAGTCAACAAACCGTAGTACTTGAGAGCTGGTGGAGAGACATGCAATAAGCATGTTGATCATGAAGGCGTTCCTGGCACCATATCCTCCTTTCCTGGCCGGGCGAGGAGCTAGGTCTAGCAAAGCTATAGTTGATGCCACACCAATGCCCAATATTCCAACAGCTCCTTTGTTAATCCACAAAGTTTTTGTAATTAAAGTTTCTAACCCCCCTCAATCGTCAGAGCACTACTTCACATCAACTAATGTAGAAGTGGGAGAGTTAACGCATCACTCAAAGTATCTACACTGAAATGAGGCTGCATTGTTTCATGGTCACTAGCGTCTTCGATCAAAGAAAAAGGCAATCACGGCTCAGCGGTTGTATGGCGCAAGAGCTTCTTCGGGTACCTGACATGTTTGGTTTAGGCCCAATAGATGTGTGAGGAGGAGAGGCGTCCCTTCGCTGGCCAGCAACAAGGCTACAAATGTCACTTTTAATTTACAAGTGCATGTGATAACCAAGTTTCAGACCGACCTGGTGTGTGTGTGTGTGTGCGTCCCATATTGGCTATTAAGCTTCGTAAATGCAGCAAGTCCAATTACACCACCGACAACGAGCGCAAGCGCAGGGGAGGACCCCACAAACGTTCATCCTCTGCGCAGCCTAAGCATACACTGTCTCAGTAGAAAAAAGAAAGATCCTGAACCGACTCCCACCCAGATGGGGTTGGGTTGTCCACAAGATGCAGCTGCAAGATGGCTCTCTACTCGACTATGTAACCAGATGCAAATTCCTTGGTCTTGAGGTCCCACTGTACTGCAGTGTTGTAGCCAGACTGGGTCGCCAATGTAGAGAGAGGCTCTGTGCTCTCAAGGCTGTGGCAGGCTACCATCCAAGGTGTGGCACAATTGTGCCATACCTTGCCACAATTGTGAAATATTTACAATAGTGTCGCTTTCGCACAGGACACTCAAAACACACACAATGCAGTGTTCGTTAAGCCCAGTGTTTCCAACACACTCGGTACCTTTTTCCAATTGTACTGAGAAGCACTGGCGAGTTTCACCTTGTACGTGGGTCGATCCACAGACAGTGTCACGAGGTGCCTCTACCCCACTATAGCCCTCCAACTGCACGCTGGTAGAGGACTTCAACCACACGCTGCACAGGGTTACGCCACTATGTACAGGGGTAGTTATCCCCTGGCATACTCCAGGATTGGTCTGACATATGCGGTTTACAAAGTTCTGAAAGATTCCTTACACACGTTTCAAAAGGCCGTTATTATGCTAGCCAACTTGGCATATGCCACTGTGTATGTACTTACCTATTTGTGCTTGCGGGTGTTGAGCTTTCACAAATAGGTGAATACTCACACAGCAGCATATGCCAGGTTGGCTAACATAAGAACGGTGTGTGTGTGTGTGTACTCACCTAGTTGTGCTTGCGGGGGTTGAGGCTCTTTGGTCCCGCCTCTCAATCGTCAATCAACAGGTGTACAGATTCCTGAGCCTATTGGGCTCTATATCATATCTACACTTGAAACTGTGTATGGAGTCAGCCTCCACCACATCACTTCCTAATGCATTCCATTTGTCAACCACTCTGACACTAAAAAAGTTCTTTCTAATATCTCTGTGGCTCATTTGGGCACTCAGTTTCCACCTGTGTCCCCTTGTGCGTGTGCCCGTTGTGTTAAATAGCCTGTCTTTATCTACGCTATCAATTCCCTTCAGAATCTTGAATGTGGTGATCATGTCCCCCCTAACTCTTCTGTCTTCCAGCGAAGTGAGGTTTAATTCCCGTAGTCTCTCCTCGTAGCTCATACCTCTCAGCTCAGGTACTAGTCTGGTGGCAAATCTTTGAACCTTTTCCAGTTTAGTCTTATCCTTGACTAGATATGGACTCCATGCTGGGGCTGCATACTTCAGGATTGGCCTGGCATATGTGGTATACAAAGTTCTGAATGATTCTTTACACAAATTTCTGAATGCCATTCGTATTGTCGGAAAATCCGACACCACTTAATATCATACAGACAGATAATAATTGCTGCTGTATTACCAACAAGTTACCCATAGAAAACATAACTTGTAGTGGAATTACCGTCTATAGAAAACGGGATATCATCACCACATACTATTATAATTCACCACCTATTATGGTGGGAATTATTCTTAAATACATTAGTCTTTGGACTTTACCATCATAAAACCATCTCATATAAATTAACTTAATTATCAATATTAAAGTAGAGTAAATGTGACCCTTCTATCACTTATTGACATCTGGACAATGTAGGCCAGGCATCAGTGAGGAAGGAGGGCAGCCATTGTTGATACTAGATCAGAGGCTCACGGGAGCAAATACAGCTCCTGTTAATTTTACTTGGACGTAGTGTTATGGAAACCAAAGGTGTACCATCTTCAACACGCTGTCAACAAATTCAAGTTAAGTGTTCTTTCCGAAACCCATGTATCTTTCATTTATGGCCATTAATGTCATTATATAGGGTGATCCGGTTAGAGCACGTGGTAGCCTCAAACTAAAGGTAATTAAGCCAGGTCTTCATTGTTCCATGTATAGTGTTTTCTCTGATATACCTGTCATATATAGGATTCTGGCTTTACAGCTAGCGCCCTTTTGACAGGTCAAGACGTAGAAGCAAGGCTTTGTGCATCAGTTACCAGGGTGATGGAAGCTACCTCAAAGAGGGAAAATGTGGTCTACACCCTAGTTATACCTGGTGGACTAAGAACTGCTGTACTATAAGATAAGGAACCTTTTCAATGTATGTAGTCTAATTCTGTAGTTTGATTGGCTGCATATATATATTCAATTAATATAAACCCCCCCTAATGTGTAGAGGATCGATTTGTGAGATTATGAGATTATTGCAGAAATACAGTCCACTTATCATTATACAAATTGCTATCGAAGTATATAAATTAACGTAAATATAAATTCTATATATATTCATATAAATTAAATAAATATAAATCTCACAGGTCGGTTCCCACACGAATGTTGGCCAGCCTGGCATATGCCGCTGATGTTATCCTCTTGATATGTGCTGCAGGAGACAGGTCTGGCGTGATATCAACTCCCAAGTCCTTTTCTTTCTCTGACTCCTGAAGAATTTCCTCTCCCAGATAATACCTTGTATTTGGCCTCCAGCTCCCTGCACCTATCTTCATCATATTACATTTGGTTGGGTTAAACTCTAACAACCACTTGTTCGACCATTCCTTCAGTTTGTCTAGGTCTTCTTGAAGCCTCAAACAGTCCTCTTCTGTCTTAATCCTTCTCATAATTTTTTCATCGTCCGCAAACATTGAGAGAAATGAATCTATACCCTCCGGGAGATCATTTACATATATCAGAAACAAGATAGGACCGAGCATAGAGCCCTGTGGGACTCCACTGGTGACTTCACGCCAATCGGAGGTCTCACCCCTCACCGTAACTCTCTGCTTCCTATTGCTTAGGTACTCCCTTATCCACTGGAGCACCTTACCAGCTACACCTGCCTGTCTCCCCAGCTTATGTACCAGCCTCTTATGCGGTACTGTGTCAAAGGGTTTCCAACAATACAAGAAAATGCAGTCCGCCCAGCCCTCTCTTTCTTGCTTAATCTGTGTTACCTGGTCATAGAATTCTATTAAACCAGTCAGGGAAGATTTGCCATACCTGAACCCATGTTGTCGATTTGTCACGAAGTCCCTTCTCTCCAGATGTGCTACCAGGTTTTTTCTCACGATCTTCTCCTCACTTTGCATGGTATACAAGTTAAGGACACTGGCCTGTAGTTCAGTGCTTCTTGCCTGTCGCCCTTTTTGTATATTGGGACCACATTCGCCGTCTTCCATATTTCTGGTAGGTCTCCCGTCTCCAGTGACCTTCTATACACTATGGATAGTGGCAAGCAAAGTGCCTCTGCACACTCTTTCAGAACCCATGGCGAGATCCCGTCTGGACCAACAGCCTTTCTAATATCCAGGTCCAGCAGGTGTCTCTTGACCTCCTCTCTCGTAATTTCAAACTCTTCCAAGGCCACCTGGTTTACTTCCCTTTCTCCTAGCACAGTGACCTCACCTTGTTCTGTTGTGAAGACCTCTTGGAACCTCTTGTTGAGTTCATCACACACCTCTTTGTCATTCTCTGTATACCTGTCCTCGCCTGTTCTAAGTTTCACTACCTGTTCTTTCACTATTGTTTTCCTTCTGATGTGACTGTGGAGTAGCTTTGGTTCGGTCTTGGCTTTGTTTGCTATATCTTTTTCATAACTTTTCTCTGCTTCTCTTCTCACCCTGACATACTCATTCCTGGTTCTCTGGTATCTCTCTCTCCTTTCTGGTGTTCTGTTATTCCGGAAGTTCCTCCACGCCCTTTTGTTCAGTACCTTTGCTTCCATACATGCCCTATTATACCATGGATTCTTCTATTGCTTCTCGGATTTTTCCTTTTGGGCCGGGATGTATCTGCTTACTGCCTCCTGACACTTTTGGGTGACATAGTCCATCATATCTTGTACAGACTTAGCTCTGAGGTCTGTGTCCCAAGGTATTTCCCTTAGGAAGCTTCTCATCTCCTCATAATTTCCCTTTCGGTATGCCAGCCTTTTGTTTCCTAGTTCTTTTTTTGGGGGGGGATATTTCCTAACTCTACCAGGTACTCAAAGTTAAATACACTGTGATCACTCATTTCCAAGGGCGCTTCCATCTTGACTTCCCTTATATCCCACTCATTTAGGGTAAATATCAGATCAAGCATTGCTGGTTCATCCTCTCCTCTCATTCTTGTTGGATCCTTGATGTGCTGGCTTAGAAAGTTTCTTGTTGCCACGTCCAGCAGCTTAGCTCTCCATGTTTCGGGTCCTCCATGCGGGTCTCTGTTCTCCCAATCTATCTTCCCATGGTTGAAGTCTACCATAATTAGTAGTCCAGATCCATTCCTGCTAGCAACAGAAGCTGCTCTCTCCATTATGTTAATGGTGGCCATATTGTTTCTATCATATTCCTGTCTGGGTCTTCTGTCATTTGGAGGCGGATTATATATGACTACGACTATAATTTTCTGCCCTCCAGTTGTTATTGTTCCTATTATGTAGTCAATGAAACCTTCACAACCAACTCCTTGAAATCCCAGCCTTTTCTTACCAGCAGAGCTACACCACCCCCACCTCTTCCTTCTCTCTCTTTCCTCGTAACATAATAGTTCTGTGGGAACACTGCATTTGTTATTGTTTTCGTCAGCTTTGTTTCTGTGAGAGCTATTATGTCTGGGTTTTCCTCTAGTACCCATTCTCCAAGTTCATTTGCTTTATTTGTAATACCATCTATGTTAGTGTACATTGCCTTGAGGCTCACTTTCTTCTGTCCCTTCTCAAATCTCTTCCTTGGTGAATGTTCTGCTGGTGGAGGAAGCTGTGCCATGGGTGTGAGGATTTGTGAGGTGGATACCAGGGTTGCAGAGGATACTGGGATGAGGGGTGGGGGGTCAAGTGAAGGAGGAAGGACAGGGAGGGTATGGGGTGAACGGGGCGGGAGGACAGGAAGGAAAGGGGGGTTTTCTATGCAGAGGAGGGTAGTGGGGTAGCCCTCCTCGCTGGTGCTACTGGGTAGCTGGTTGTGGGTTCCCCCCCTGGCCTCTGGGGGTGATGTGTTAGGAGCTGTGGTTTCCTGGTTTTCCCCTCTCGCCCAGCGCTTCTTCCTTGCTTCTGCCGCCATGGCCCTCTGCTCCCTCGTCATGTCCCTTTGGAGGAATGTTTTTTTTAATTCTCCAGCATGTTGCAGGTGGCTTTTCTTTGTTAGAATCGTGTCCTTTGTGTTCTCGTTTGCAAACACTATCTTTAACACACGGTCTCGGTCTTTGTTGTACCAGCCTAACCTGAAAACCTTCTCAATGCTATGCTCAGGCCCTTCCATGTCTAGTGCCTTCAGTATTTCATTCACTGCCGCTTTGTCCTTATCATTCCACTCTTTCCTATTAGAGCCTTCCTATGCTCTAGAGCCTGTGTGTGTGTGTGTGTGTGTGTGTGTGTGTGTGTGTGTGTGTGTATGGGATACCCTTGGTAAGTGAGAGTGGCAGATAACCATAGAGGTTGTGTGGTCAACGTGTGTGTGTGTGTTTGTGGGGGGGCGGGGGGAAGGTCAAACCCACCCTCCAACATGTAGGCTGAACATCACCCCAATCATCAACACTCCCCCAGCCTCCAGCTGGTGCTTGTAGATGCCCCATCTAACACATGGCTCGCATAATCCTACAGTTCTTGAGATATTTAAACTCCTCATGACATTGGCGTCACACCAATATGAACTGCATTGGATTTTATCCCGAAATAACAATATACTGACTAGATGTATATGTATGTATGTATGTATGCATGAATGTATTCCTAATCACGCCAAAGACTGCCTCTCTATCATCTAGTTTAAGATAAAATAACAACTAAGTACTACATAATCAACTCCATGTAACCTACCTTATCTACTAAGTGTCAACCTATATAATTTAAATTCATGCTGTTGATCTCCGTTAGTCTTGTCTTAGTTTTTAAGTATTTTCTGAACCTGTCCTCTTACAAATTATGTTTGAATTTGACTGTTTGCCCGTATGTCCGAATATAGACGTAATTTGAAAATGAAACTAATTGAAAATAAATTTTGGAGTTTTTTCTTCCAAAACAGTAAGTTAAGGGTCCTCTGGAAGGTTAATAGGGCAGGAAGTTCTCCTAATGTTTCAAAACGTCATGAAAACCGTCTGTTATGAACCCGGATCCAGCGTCCGAGCCCGGAGCAGTGACGACCGCGCCATCTGTGGGTCAGCTCCCGAAACCCCCTCCAAACGGACGACGACACCTGGTGAGGACGACGTGTACTGGCTACGAGGGCCAGTTTCCAGTCCCGTTCAGCGCTCAACACAGCCACTGCTGCCCTCTGGTGAGGTGGTGCCCAGACAACAGCGCCATCTATGGAGTGGATATGACGGGCGTTTGTGCCTGAGCCCGTAAGTGAGGTGTTTTAGTGTGTCCCAGTTATTGATGACGTGTCTGCTTACAGAGTCGACCTGGGACTGCTGTGATGGAAGTTGAGTCAGTCTACTCAAGGCAGCCGTCTCCATACCTTGTGCTTTGCTGCAGCAGCTGTGAAGTTGTCCCCCGGAAGAACACTGTGGTGTTACCCTGCCAGTGGAGTGGCAGTAGAAGGATTACCCGGGACCGACTGCTGGAGACGATTATCCACTGGGGTACTGAGGACAGGAGAGTGATTGGTGGTATCACACGAGGCTCCTGTTTAGGGCGTTACCCTAATATCGTTCGTGGAGTGGCCTGACCAGCGTTGCGGGTCCAGAACCTGCCAGCAGACCTGCTGGATTTGTGGTTGACGGCCTCCACGGCGGTGCCCCCAGTGGACCTGTGTTTTGGCTGACCTGTGGCCAGGGTAGGCTCTGCTTCCCAGAGGATTCGTTGTGAGGCCACGAAGAAGCACCGAGGATTTAGCACCGAGAGCCTGTGTCCAGAGTCTTCAACAGAAGACAATTGTGTATTTCCCCTGTACAGTGTTAATACCCCTCCCCCTGTGCACTCTTTTATATATTATTTATTTGGTGATGGGAACAATTATAGTCTTAAGTTCTTAACTTTCTTTCCCTACCCCCTTTAAGTTACTTGCGTCACGGATCACATCCCTTTAAAGCCACTACTGGCTTGAGGTCGGATACAACTTCCTCTAACAACATCAGAGTAAGAACCCCGTTGCGTCCCGAGAGGGCCGTAACACCGTCAATTGAAAGTTTCCTCTCCTAACCTTACCGAGTAAGCCGGAGGACTCACAACAGAAAACGTGATAGTACTTCACTTTCGTGAGCCAATTTAATGTCAAATTACGTTCATTTTGGCCATAACGCGCATACAGGTGTAGAGAAACGTAATTTTATGAGGACAGGTTGGCCGCAAATGGTGTGGGTATTAGTGGCTTTAAGGATATTGTATATACTAGCTCTATCTAGAAATCCAACATGCTAATTGTAACTCAGTATGTTTGTATGTACTTTTCCCGACATAAACTATTTATTTATTCATATTATTGTATGCATGTACCTGACATGGGTGATGGAGCCATCATCCATGACCTATGACCTAAATGGATGTCATGGTGAAGGAAACCATTTAGGACCCCAATCCGTGACCTGTAGCTGACCCCATACCCCAACCCATGAGCTGTAGCTGACCCCATACCCCAACCCATGAGCTGTAGCTGACCCCATACCCCAACCCATGAGCTGTAGCTGACCCCAACCCGTGACCTGTAGTTGACCCCATACCCCAACCCATGAGCTGTAGTTGACCCCATACCCCAACCCAAGAGCTGTAGCTGACCCCATACCCCAACCCGTGAGCTGTAGCTGACCTCATACCCCAACCCGTGACCTGTAGCTGACCCCTACCCCCAACCCATGAGCTGTAGCTGACCCCATACCCCAACCTGTGAGCTGTAGTTGACCCCATACCCCAACCCATGAGCTGTAGTTACCCCATACCCCAACCCATGAGCTGTAGTTGACCCCATACCCCAACCCATGAGCTGTAGCTGACCCCATACCCCAACCCATGAACTGTAGCTGACCCCATACTCCAACCCATGAGCTGTAGCTGACCCTATACCCCAACATATGAGCTGTAGTGTGACCAATATCCATTCTATGCGTTGTAGTGGACGCCATACCCATCCTGTACTCACCTAATTGTGCTTGCAGGAGTTGAGCTTGGGCTCTTTGGTCCCGCCTAGAGTACCGGACGCCATAGGCAGTACCGGATGGCAATAGGGGTATACCGCACCCCTTAGCCATCCTCCGGGCAGTACTTGTGGGAAAATCCTAGCAGACATTTATTTATTGTTATTATATTTTTGGTTAACTTCAATATTGAATTATGATTTTAAACGGACTGTATATTTTGATTCAGCCTGCCAGAATTTATCTGCACATAGTTTAAAGGGATATTTACAACTTATACCACAATGTGTGGATATATATTAAGTTGTAAATATTTACCTCTAGCTTTATATAAATTATACCACCTACGGTGGTAATTAAACTACATTGGTTAGTATTACTGTCATCTTATAATTATATTAGTATACAATTTAGAATGTCTCAGCTGTGTGGTTGATATAGCCTTGTAGGCAGTGTTATAGTTGTTGCCTCCAACGTCTGTTAGGGTGTGGCACATGTGCTTCAGAGTGCCATGTAATGGCGGCCTAGCATTGTGGCGTCTGTGGACCAACAAGGGCAGCAAGAAACACCACAGTTTATGTGGGCCAGCTCACCTTCTAATTATTCCAGATCACGAATTACCTGCCGAAGGAATGGCTCCATCAACATATAAAGTACAGGTGTGACATGAAATATTTGTGATTTGCTGAGGAACACTACTCATTGTGTTTGGGTTTTCGTATGCTAATAACCGGCAACCTATCCAATATTTAATAGTGATCACTACCAATAAAAGAATATAAGGCAGTCAGGAACGTAGTTGCTGTAGGGGGTTACAATGGCAGTTTCTTGGTTGATGACTCATATTTTGGGAGTCTTTGACGAGTTATGCATGCTGTGAGGAGCCCTCTCTGTTTCTCTCTCTCTCTGAGACAATAACTTGCCTGCCCCTTCCTTGAGGGGATGTTCCAACAATGTTTTGTTCCAGTACTCTGCTGGTTCCTACTCTGTCTTAAGGGCTAGGGAGGCAAGCTATATTTTCTGGTGTATGGTATAATTATTCAGTCCTAGTGAATACTATTTTATTAAGTTTAAACACTAGACTCTGTTTAAAGGAATAATTAGAGTATAATAAAAAAAACACTTAAACAGGTAAACACTTCGATGATGTTAGTGCCTTGATTGAAGCTATTGACAACAAATTCTCTTTTATTATACTTACTGAAACATGGTTGAAAGAGGATACTACTCAACTCTTTAACATGCCTAACTACTCAGCAATTCACAACTGTCGTCAACTTCAGAGAGGTGGTGGCACTGCTCTTTATTACCACCAAGAACTAACATGCTTAAAAGAAATTAGAACTAGAGACTGCTATGGGGAGTATATCTTCGCCAGCTTCAGAGTCAAGGGTGCCGAGTCTATCCTGTCTGTGGGTGCAGTTTATAGAATTCCTAACACTGATGTGTCCGAATTCAACTCAAACCTTAGAAATCTAATACTTGATAACAGACTGAACAAAAACCACCTAATTATCGCAGGGGACTTTAATATTGACCTCTGCGAGCCAGAACACCCTACTGCTGTTAGCTTCCTCAACTGTACGAATTCCTGCTTCCTCATACCCTTAATCACTAGACCTACTAGAATCACTAATAGCACTGCCACGACTCTAGATCACATCTGGACAAACATAACCTCTCCGCTTACTTCAGGTATAATCACCGATAGCACTACAGACCATTACCCCACATTTCTCTTAACTAACATTAGCAAACCACCTCTTAAGTCAAGAGAGATACGTTTTAGACTACACAATGAAACTGCTATAGACAATTTTATAACTGCTACTGATAATGTCAACTGGGAGTCCGAGTTAGGTAACATAGAGGACATCAACCTAGCAGTTCAATCTTTTCTTCAAAAAACTCTTAGCCTTTATAATACCCACTGTCCTATGCTTACAAAACAAGTCACAACCAAAAGGCTTAACAATCCCTAGCTTACAAAGGGAATTACTTAAATCTATTAATAAAAAACATGACCTTGAGAAGAAGTATAGGTTAGGAATTGTCTCCAAAGAATTCTCAAAGAATTACTCATTATTGCTATCTAAGATAATTAGACGAGCCAAAACTAAATACTACGAAGATAAATTTACCCAAATAAAGAGCAACATTAAACAAACTTGGAGAACAATTTCACAAATATTGGGATCAAAGAAGTCTTTAAATAACAAACCGACTCTCCTGTCTAATAACGATGGTCAGCTTTCAGCCTCTGATTCTGCTATTGAGTTCAATAGGTTCTTCTCTTCCATTGGTTCATCCCTTGCTAATGATATTCCATCTTCCAATACTGACATTAAGGACTATCTTACAGGTAACTATCCACAGTCTCTGTACCTAAAGCCTATTAATTTCTCTGACGTCAATGAGATAATCCTTTCCCTTAAAACCAAGTCTGGTGCCCTTGAGGAGATACCAACTTTAATCTACAAAAAAGCCTCCAGATCTTTAGCCCCTGCTATTGCTTTGCTCTTCAACAAGTCACTTGAACTCCAAACCTTTCCAGATAATCTAAAAAAAGCGAGAGTAACGCCTGTCCACAAATGTGGTGATATCACAGATGTTAACAACTACAGACCTATATCAATCCTGCCAAACTTGTCAAAATTTTTTGAAAAACTAATCTATTAGCAGCTTTACTCATATCTAGCCAAACTCAATATACTTAGCCCTTGCCAATATGGCTTCAGGCCCAAAAAAAGCACTAACGATGCACTTATTAGTATGCTTAACTCGATTCATACAGCTCTTGATAAAAATGAGTTCCCTGTTGGGTTATTTGTGGACCTGCGTAAAGCTTTCGATACTGTCAACCACCAAAACCTTCTTCTTAAATTACATCATTATGGTGTCAGAGGACACTCCCTACAATACCTCAAATCCTACCTTACTGACAGGCTCCAATGTGTTTCTGTGAATAATACAATTTCTCCCACCCTACCGATCAACATTGGTGTTCCCCAGGGCAGCATACTTGCCCTCTCCTCTTTCTCATCTACATTAATGACCTTCCAAATGCCTCCCAACACCTCAAACCAATTCTATTTGCTGACGACAAAACCTTCATTTACTCCAGTCCTGATCCCCTTGCTCTAAATGCCACAGTAAATACTGAGCTAAATAAAGTCCATCTGTGGCTAACTGCCAACAAACTCACCCTTAACATTGACAAAACTTTCTATATTCTGTTTGGCAATAAATCCTCTAATCAAATAAATCTCAAAATAAACAATACCCAAATTTGTAACAAATTAGATGGCAAATTCCTTGGCATTCTCATTGACCACAAGCTGAATTTCCAGGGACACATTCTAAACATATCAAAAAAAGTTTCAAAAACTGTTGGCATTCTTTCTAAGATCAGATATTATGTACCACGCCCTGCCCTGGTGACTCTCTATTACTCTCTCTTTGATTTGCCCTCTATCCATATCTCAACTATGGTATTTGTGCTTGGGGCTCTACTACCCAAAATCACTTACGTCCTCTAATTACTCAACACAAGCTGCTATTAGGACAATATCCAATTCTGGCCCCAGACATCACTCGGTACCCCTACTCAAATCTCTGAATATGTTAGACATTAAGTCACTGCACATTCTCTCATGTGTATTACACATATATAAAACGCTAAACTATAATGCCAATCCTGATCTCAAAAGCTTCATAGAAGGTTGTAACAGAACCCATGAGCACCACACCAGAAATAAATACAGTTTTGATATTCCTAGAGTACGACTTAATCAAACCAGAAATGCTCTACAAATCAAGGGGCCCAGAATGTGGAATGACCTTCCCAACCATGTTAAAGACTGTACCTCTCTCAACCAGTTTAAGTTAAAAACGAAGCTATACCTAATAAATTCCCTGTAACCTACCTTACCCCTCTGTTGTCAACCCATGTATGTTTTTTGTTTTTCAAATCAACGCTGTTTGAATGTAATTTTCTGTAATAATTTGTAATTGTATTTGTGCTGCTTTTTCAACAATGTTCCCCCCTTGTTTACCTCTATTTTTATTTGTACTCAACACATTTTATTCTTTTTACCCATTAGTTTTAAGCTTTAGTCATTAGTGTTTTTTCCTGCCCAAAACGCTTTGCGTAATAGTGGCTTTAGGCATTGTATGTACTAGCGCTATCTATAAAGCCAACAAACTTTGTAAAATCTCTTTATGTATGTACCTTTACCTAAATAAAAATTATTATTATTATTATAATATATACATGTTGTGAATATACGTCTTGTTGTGATGACGTCACGGAATCTCCCATTTTCCAAAAATTCTTAATAGGTAACTATAGTATGTTAACATATGTATCAGATTTCCGAGAGTACTTGACTGGGTAGTACTTGATCCTGTAGGCAGTAGTGGACCCAATAAACATCTACAGGTGGTAGTGGACACCTTGGGTCCCATTCCATGGGCGGTACAGGACCCATACCAATCCTGTAGGCGGTAGTGGACCATACACCCATTTTCTAAGCGGTAATCGACCCAATACCCAACCTGATGGGAGCAGTGGACCCCATACCCATCCTGTGGGCAGAGGTGGACCATACACTCATTTTCTGACCAGTAGTGGACCCTATACTCATCCTGTTATTGTAGTGGACCCCATACCTATCGTATACGTGGTAGTGGACCCCCTACTTTTATGCCCGAAACGCTTTGCGTAATAGTGGCTTTAGGCATTGTATGTACTAGCCCTATCTATTAATCCATCACTCTTTGTAAAATCTCTTTTATGTATGTACCTTACCTAAATAAACATTTTGATTTTTTATTTGATTTTACTCATCCTGTGGATGGTTGTTAACCCCATACCTATCCAGTGGGTGATAGTGGACCCCATACTCATCCTTTGGGTGGCAGTAGACCCCATACTCATCCTGTTGGCGGTAGTGGACCCCATACCCATCCTGTGGGCGGTAGTGAACTCCAGCCTCATCCTGTAGGTGGTAGTTGACCCCATACACAACCAACAGGTGGCAGTGGACCCCATACCCATCCTACGGGTAACAGTGGTCCAGTACCGCCCCATGCTGTGTGCAGCAATGCACCTCATACCAAGCATGGGGCGGTAATGGACCCCATACCCATCCGATTGGTGGTAATTGACCCATACCCAACCTACAGGTGGTAGTGGAACACATACCTATCCTTTTAGGTGGTAGTGGACTCCATAAACATCATGTGATTTGTTATGGACCAAAGATCTATCCGGTTTTCAGTAGTGTACCCCATAGACATTTCAACTTAACATCGTTTTGTTATGACGTTCCTGCAATTCACTCTCTTCAGATTTTCAAAGCACAAACTATTGTATACAAAAATTATTTGAAAGAACCCCACAATTACATGTAATAATTTATAGTGCTTATTTTAATTTACTTAGAACTACCAAGATTTCTCAAAACAAAACTACGAGCCTTCAATAGGATGTAGCGTATCCATGATACCTGAATAACATGGAAAATAGTACGTAAATTTCATATAAGAAATTTCACTGTAAAAATACAATTATCATTTAAGATTGGAGCAAACGGACCCTTATGCTCTCTACAGTGATGTGACGGGTACTATGGGACAGACTATGGTGCGTGACGAAGGGTTGGTGCCTGGTGATAGGGAAATAACTGGAAATCTACCACAGATAAACTATGAACATTACCAGCTTAGGAACTATGAGCCTTTGTCCACAAGGATACTATGTTATTGCGAGAGCGGGTTGCACTAACATAGAGGGAGCACAGAGCACAGCTGGCCCAGTGGTGTGTGATAGATATCATCACAGCTGGTCCAGAAGTGTGTGATAGATGTCTCCACAGCTGGCCCAGTGGTGTGTGATAGATATCATCACAGCTGGTCCAGAAGTGTGTGATAGATGTCTCCACAGCTGGCCCAGTGGTGTGTGATAGATATCATCACAGCTGGTCCAGAAGTGTGTGATAGATGTCTCCACAGCTGGCCCAGTAGTGTGTGATAGATATCACCAAAAACATAGAGGGAGCACAGAGTACACACAGACTGGTCGTGTGGGATAAATATCACCAGTAACATATCAGAGAGCACAGACCACACATCTGTGCTATTAGTGTGTAAGATAATCTAGAAAGGAAAGTTACATTTTTGTCACTGGTATCGCTTTTTGTCGCTCAACGTTCCGTCCGCCTCGATATGGATACTGCGTAGCGGTGACTTGTTTGCCCTTATTTGGTGTCACCGTTGACGCCAGTGTTGTTGTGAGTAGTGTACTGTTAACAGTTCTCGTGTGTAGTGAAGTGTCTTGCTTTGGGTTTTACCAGCATTCATTGATTTTATCTGTTGTGAAGACTGTACCTGGTGTCCTGAAGGTACTGACTATAGTGTGACCACAGGGCCTTGTCCTGAGTGTGACAGTTGGTTACATTGAGAGTGTGGCCTGGTGTGCAGTGATAAGTAATTAGAGACAAACTATCTTTAGCAACTCTCCTGCCTACAGCTTTTGGTAAACCAGTGAGCCATAAGGTTTTGGTAAAACAAGCAGCAAATAGCTCTTGGTGTAACAGCCAGTTTAGCGCTAGTGGTACATCAAACATCATCCGGTTATTGTCGTCTAACAAAAGGTCTGTGATAATCTTAATTGTTGTTATTTCTTACACAAATTATTATAAAACTTCAACATAAGATTAATAGTTTTTCAAGTGAAAGTATATATTAAATATGTAACTATTCTGCTGAGAATTGTCATGTGCCAGTCCATAGGTAATGTCTTTAACGTCAGCCAAAGGGGACAAAGGTGTTCCTACACTCATTTGTAGACGTCGGCCACAGATATAGTCTCCGCCACAATAGTGTCCAGGGTTTTTCATATATTACAACTACTGCTGTTCTCTGTAAGTGATGTTGAACTCCCGACATTTCACACAATTATTAACCACATGTCTAACCCTACTTTGGCGTTGTAACAACTACAACCACCACACCAGTGTAAACTACCACAAAGATCAACACTCCAGCAACCAGGACCACAAGGTTCACCACACCACCATACATGACCACAAGGTTCACCACACCACCATACATGACCACAAGGTTCACCACACCACCATACATGACCACAAGGTTCATTACACCACCATACATGACCACAAGGTTCACCACACCACCATACATGACCACAAGGTTCACCATACCACCATACATGACCACAAGGTTCACCACACCACCATACATGACCACAAGGTTCACCACACCACCATACATGACCACAAGGTTCATTACACCACCATACATGACCACAAGGTTCACCACACCACCATACATGACCACAAGGTTCATTACACCACCATACATGACCACAAGGTTCACCACACCACCATACATGACCACAAGGTTCATTACACCACCATACATGACCACAAGGTTCACCACACCACCATACATGACCACAAGGTTCACCACACCACCATACATGACCACAAGGTTCACCACACCACCATACATGACCACAAGGTTCACCACACCACCATACATGACCACAAGGTTCACCACACCACCATACATGACCACAAGGTTCATTACACCACCATACATGACCACAAGGTTCATTACACCACCATACATGACCACAAGGTTCACCACACCACCATACATGACCACAAGGTTCATTACACCACCATACATGACCACAAGGTTCACCATACCACCATACATGACCACAAGGTTCACCACACCACCATACATGACCACAAGGTTCACCACACCACCATACATGACCACAAGGTTCACCACACCACCATACATGACCACAAGGTTCACCAGACCACCATACATGACCACAAGGTTCACCACACCACCATACATGACCACAAGGTTCACCACACCACTATACAACCCGCTCTCGCACAAGACGGCACATATATGACTTATTGCTAATAGTTAATATTTTCCTTACGAATTAGTACATGTGTGGTATATTCCTAGTTATATTTTTTCAAGGCCCAAACTCTTTCTCACGTTCCAATTTACGTCTCACAGCACCCGTCCATCACCATAGACAGCAGAATTAGTCGTGATTGGTTCAATTATAATGAAAATTGTAGTTTTCAGGTCCCACATGGATTGTGAAATGGACCTTCTATTGTCCATGCTCTTAGAATATTACAGATCAGCTACATCCTATTGAAGGCTCGTAGTTTTGTTTTGAGAAATATTAGTTGTTCTTAGTAAATTATAATAAGCACTATAATTTATTACATAAAATAAGTGCTTTACCAATCATTATTATTTACACTAGTTTGTGCTTTAAAAATCTTTAAAGAAAGTATTGTAGAATCGTGAACAGAAAACGATGTTACGTTGGAATGTTTATGGGGTAAACTACTACAAACAGGATGGTATTGTGTCTACTACCTACTGTAGGATGGGTATAGGGTCCACTACGACCTGTTAGGTGGGTAAGGGGCCCATACCACTTGTAGGATAGGTCTGGGCCCATGAACTGCCCATAGGATGGGTATGGGACCACTATGGGCAACAGCTATGAAAGCAGCTACCTCACAGGAAGCTGCAAAATGCACTGAATGCTGGAAAGGAAACGAACAATTATAGTTGTAGGAGTACAGGAACCAGAGGGATCCAATCGGGAGGAGTAGAGAAGGAGGGACCGAGCAACCATGACAGAGATCTTGGAGGGACTGGATATGGAGGAGGCAAATAGCAACACAGAGAAGGTTTTCAGGCTGGGCATCTACAAGAAGGAAATGAAACGATTGATAAAGGTAGTGCTCATGAACGAGGCAACAAAGGAGAAAATCCTATCCAGGAAGAGCAGACTTGGGAGGTTAGGGGGATACGAGGACGTCTTTCTGCAAAGGGACATGACAAGGGAGGAGACAAGGAAGGCTGCAGAAGCAAGGAGGAGACGCAGAGAAAGGAGTGGGGGATATGGGAGCCACAGGTCTCAGCTCAGTGTCTCGAGGAACCTCAGAGGGGAGTGGGAATTCCCCCACCAGTAGGCCAGTACCCATAGGGAGAATTGTAACAGAAGCCTCCCACCAACCAACCCCTCAACCATCTCACACCAATTACTTGCACCTCCCCAGACAGTAAAGTCCCCCTTCAGATCATGACCCACATGTTCCCTGACCCCAGATCCCCCCATGCCCTTTTTCATCCCCAACCCCTACCCCAGACCCTCACTGTTCCTGCACCCCATGCCCTTCCCTGTTTCTCCAGCCTGTGCCCTTCCCATTAACCCCACCCCAACCTCTCCTCCCTACCCCACCCCCCTCCTTCATGGCCCCCGCCCTCCCCAACCCCTGACCACCCTGTTAACTCATCCCAGTCTACCCTGCACACTCCAACCCATGACCTTCCACCACACCACCACATGCCCCTCCAGCTCCCCCATCCCTTGCCCCAACTAACCCCCAACCCCGGATCCCCTCAGCCGCATCACGTCAGACCCCCTAACCCCCCCTGTTCCAGATCCTCCCAACCCCTTCACATCCCAGACCCCCAGGCTCTGCTTCCTAGGTTCACCCATCCCAGGCATCCCTTACCCTCCAACTCCAGTGGAATCAACAGAAACTGAGAATGGACAGAAGAGAGTCAGGTTATGTACTCGAACATAGATGGGATTAAAAACAAGGCAAGAAGTAAACCCAGATGTAATTGGACTCACAGAAACAAAACTCTCAGGAATCATAGCGAATGCGGTGTTTCCCCAGGACTACACTGTAATAAGGAAAGAGAGGGAAGAAAGGGGAGGAGGCGGAGTGGCTCTACTGATGAGAAAGGAATGGAGTTTCGGGGAGATGGTTATTCCGGGCAGCGAAGTGTTCTGAGACTTCATAACAGGCACCATGACGATACGAGCACGAAGAGTAGTAGTAGCAGTGATATATAACCCACCACAAAATGAAAGAAGACCCAGGCAAGAGTATGACAGAAACAACATGGCAGTTAACAACAACATGGCAGTTAGGGAGCCGGTCGGCCGAGCGGACAGCACGCTGGACTTGTGATCCTGTGGTTCTGGGTTCGATCCCAGGCGCCGGCGAGAAACAATGGGCAGAGTTTCTTTCACCCTATGCCCCTGTTACCTAGCAGTAAAATAGGTACCTGGGTGTTAGTCAGCTGTCACGGGCTGCTTCCTGGGGGTGGAGGCCTGGTCGAGGACCGGGCCGCGGGGACACTAAAAAAGCCCCGAAATCATCTCAAGATAACCTCAAGAAGATAACATTATCATTGAGAGAGCAGCCGCTGCTGCCTGTAGAAACCGATCCCATCTGCTCATCATGGGGGACTTTAATCATGGAAGGATAGACTGGGAAAACAGAGAACCACATGGAGGTGAGGAAACATGCGGAGCGAAACTGCTAGAGGTGACGACTAGAAACTTTTTAAGTCAGCATGTCAAGTGTCCCACGAGAATGAGAGGCAATGATGAACCAGCAAAACTCGACCTAGTATTCACTCTGAACGATTCAGACATAAGAGAAATCGGTCTGGAAGCCCCCGTGGGTATGAGTGATCACAGTGTACTGTTGTTTGAATATTTGGTCAAAGAAGGGTTAATGTACTCAAAGAAGGGACCAGAAAACAAGAGGCCGGCATTCCGGAAGAGAAACTATGAGATGAGAAAATTCCTAACTGAAATAGCTTGGGAAACAGAGCTCAGAGGAAAAACGGTTCAAGACATGATGGACTACATTACACAGAAGTGTAAGGCGGCAGCAGACAAGTTCGTCCCAGTCCAAAAGGAAAAAAATGAAATAGAGATGAAAAGCCCATGGTTTAATCAGAGTTGCAAGCTAGCAAAGCAGTTAAGTAAAAGGACGTGAAGAAACTATAAAAACAACAGAACACTAGAGAGCAGAGAAAGATACCAGAGCGCCAGCAATGAATACGTCAGGGTGAGAAGAGAGGTAGAGAGGCAATATGAAAATGACACAGCGAGCAAGGCAAAGACTCAACCCAAACTACTGCATAGCCACATCAGGAGGAAAACAACAGTGAAGGAACAGGTGATGAAACTGAGGATATGGGCAGAAAGATTCACTAAAAAGGACAAGGAAGTGTGCGAGGAACTCAATAAGAAATTCCAAGAAGTCTTCACCTCAGAGCAAGGAGAAGTCCCCGAGATAAGGGAAGGAACATCAACCCAGACACCACTAGAGGAGTTTGTGACTACCAGTGGGGAGATGAGGAAGCATCTGCTAGATTTGGACGTGACAAAGGCTATAGGCCCGGATGGAATCTCACCATGGATTCTAAAGGAAGGAGCAGATGCTCTGTGCCTGCCACTCTCCATGGTGTACAAGAAGTCACTGGTAACAGGTGAACAGCCAAAAATTTGGAAGACGGCCAATGTAGTCCCAATATACAAGAAGGGTGATAGGCAGGAGGCACTGAACTACAGGCCAGTGTCCATAACTTGCATTCCATGCAAGATGATAGAAAAGATTGTACAAAAAAGCTAGTGGAACATCTGGAGGAAAAGAACATGAAACACAACATCAGCATGGGTTCAGAGATTGCAAATCATGCCTAACTGGATTGAGTTCTATGACCAGACATCAAAAATCAGGCAAGAGAGAGAGAGGGCTGGGCAGACTGCATATTTCTGGACTGCCAGAAAACTTTTGACACAGTACCACATAAGAGACTAGTGCACAAACTGGAGATGCAGGCAGGAGTGACAGGGAAGGTACTTCACTGGAAAAGAGAGTACCTAAGTAACAGGAGACAGCGAGTCACCGTGAGGGGTGAGGTCTCGGAATTGCGGGGAGTCACCAGTGGAGCCCCACAGTGATCAGTCCCTGGAACTATACGGTTTCTAATATACGTAAATGATCTCCCAGAAGGAATTGACTCGTTCCTCTCGATGTTTGCTGATGATGCAAAAATTATTATGGAGGATCAGGACAGAGGAGGATAGTATGAGGCTACAAGATGACCTAGACAAACTGAAGGAATGGTCCGACAAAGGGCTACTAAAGTTCAACCCAAGTAAATGTAAGGTAATGAAACTAGGAGGAGGAACTAGGAGGCCAGTCACTGGATACCGAATGGGAGATGAAGTCCTTCACGAAAAGGACAGAGAGAAAGATCTAAGAGTTGATATCACGCCGAACATGTCTCCCGAAGTCCACATCAAAAGAATAACATCAGCGGCCTATGCGAGGCTGGCTAGCATCAGAACTCCTTTCAGAAACCTGTGTAAGGAATCCTTCAGAACCTTGTATACCACATATGTAAGGCCAATCCTGGAGTATACGGCCCCAGCATGGAACCCGTATCAAGTCAAGCACAAGACGAAGCTGGAAAAAGTTCAGAGGTATGCCACTAGACAAGTCCTAGAACTAAGAGGCATGAGTAATGAGGACAGACTACGTGACCTGCATCTCACGTCGCTGGAAAACAGAAGAGCTAGTGGAGACATGATCACCACATACAAAATTCTCAGGGGAATTGACAGGGGTGGACAAGGATGGATTATTTAACACGGGTGGCACACGCACATGGGGACACAGGTGGAAGCTGAGTACCCAAATCAGCCGCAGAGACATTAGAAAAAACTTTTTCAGTGTCAGAGTAGATAGTAATTGGAATGCACTAGGAAGTGATGTGGTGGAGGCTGACTCCATACACAGTTTCAAATACAGATATGATAGTAGGCTCAGGAATCTGTACATCAGTTGATTGACGGTTAAGAGGCGGGACCAAAGAGCCAGAGCCCAATCCCCGCAAGCACAATTAGGTGAGTACTATCATCTACAGGATGGATGGGTATGGGGGACCACTACTACCTACTGGATGGGTACATGGTCCTCTATCACCCACAGGATGAGCATGGCGTCCACTACCGCCTGCAGGATGGTTATGGGGTCCACTACTGCCCATACGATGGGTTTGACGACCTCTATCATCTACAGGATGAGCATGGGGTCCACTACTGCCCACAGGATGAGTATGACGTCCACTACCGCATGCAGGATGGGTATGGGATCCACTACTGCCCACTGGAAGGGTATATGTTCCACTTCCGCTCAAAGGATGTGTGTTTGGTATCCACTATACCGCCCACAGGATGGGTATGGGGTCCACAATCATCCGCAGGATGAAAATTGTCTACTACCGCCCACAGGATGGGTATGGCCTCCATTGTCGCCCACAGCATGAGAATAGGGTACAGTACCGTCCAAAGAATGGGTATATGCTTAATTACCGCCGACAGGATGAGTATTTATTTATTTATTTATTTATTTATTTATTTATTTATTTATTTATTTATTTATATACAATAAGGTACATTGGGTTTGTGAGGATACATAGCATGGTATTCACAATCTTGTAAAGCCACTAGTACGCGCAGCGTTTCGGGCAGGTCCTTAATCTAACAGATAATTTCAAGTAGGTAAATTCAAGCAGAATTAATAAAATGATAACAGATACATTGCAAGAAAAAAAAAATGAGATAGAGGAGATTAGTAGGTATACTAAGTAATATACTAGTAGTAATATACTAAGTAGTACTATACTAGTAGCACATTGGTAGCTCTGATTGATTGCATTGACAGCTTGATTGGTAACTTAGACAAGATTAATAGGCACCATACACCATAGTATCGCGTCTACTACCGCCCACAGGATAGGTAAGGGGGGTTAACTACCACCCAAAATGACCCGTATGGGGTCCACTAACGCCCTCAGGGTGGGTATTAGGTTCATTACAGCCCACAACTTGCTTATGGGGTCAAGTACCGCCCATAGGATAGGCATGGGTCAACTGCCACCCACATGATGGGTTCGGGGACCACAATCATCCACAGGAAGGTCCACTACCGCCGACAGGATGGCTTTGGAGACCACTACCATCCACGGGATGGGCATGGGGGTCCACTACCGCCCACTAGGTGGGTAATGGGGTCATGTCCATCCACAGGATAGATATATGCGCCACTACCGCCCACAAAATGAGTATGGGTCCACTACCGCCAACAGGATGGGTGTGAGGTCCACTACCGCTCACATGATGGGTATTGGGTCGACAACCACTCACAGGATGGGTATGGGTGGGGCCACTACCACCCACAGGATAGGTATGGGGTCACTACCGCCCAAAGGATGGGCATGGGGCCCACTACCGCCCACAGGATTAGTATGGGATACACTACCGCCCACAGTATAGTCATGGAGGTCCACTACTGCCTACAGGATATCTATGGGGTCACTACCACCCACATGATGGGTTTGGGGTCCACTTCCACCCTCAGGATGCGAATGGGGTTCAGGACCGACCACAGGATGGGTATGGGGGCCACGTCTATCCAAAGGAGGGGTATGGGGTCCACTACCGCCCACATGATGGGTAAAGGTCGACAACCACTCACAGGATGGGTATGAGGGGACCGCTACCACCCACAGGATGGATATGAGGTCACTACCACCCACAGGATGAGCATGGGGTCCACTACTGCCCACAGAATTGGTATGGGGTGCACTACTGCCCACAGGATGGGTATGGGGTCCACTACTGCCTACAGGATGACTATGGGGTCACTACCACCCACAGGATGGGTATGGGGTCCACTACTGCCTACAGGATGGCTATAGGGTCACTACCACCGACAGGATGGGCATGGGGTCCACTACCGTCCACAGGATGGGTATGGGGTCCATTATTGCCCAAAGGATGGGTATGGGGTCCACTGCCACCAACAGGATGAGTATATTGGGTACTCTGCCACCCACAAGATGGGTATGGGGTCCTCTACGACCCACAGGATAGGTATGGGGTCCACTACCACCCAAAGGACGTGTGTGGGGTCCGGGGTCCACTACCACCCACAGGATGGGAGTGGGGTCAACTACTACCCACAGGATGGGAATGGGGTCCACTACCCCCCCACAAGATGGGTATGGGGTCCTCTACGACCCACAGGATAGGTATGGGGTCCACTACCACCCGCAGGATGGGTATGGGGTCTACTACCACCCACAATATGGGTATGGGGTCCACTTCCCCATACAAGATGGGTATGGGGTCCACTTCCCCATACAAGATGGGTATGGGGTCCACTATCACCCGCAGGATGATAGTGGATCAATCAAGTGATCAAGTGTCATCAGTCTGTCTTTGTGTATTAACGTAATTGATTGCTTGATTTCCGTCTTGAGAAGCGAGCCTTAACGTAATTACTTGAGAGTTGCACGGAAGGCGGGTCTCAGTGACTGGTCTGCCTGTTGTTTTATTTGTGTTGTTATTATTGTTTGCCGCAGTCGTGACGAACTGCCACTTGAGTCTGGAGTGGTCGCCCACTGTGTTAAGTGTAGTTAATGTTGGCACCGCGAGCGGTCTGTACCGGAAGTGCGTTTCTTCAGGTTTGCCTAGATTTGACAGCGCCACGACGGGCTTTAACGCAATTTTAAACTATTCTTGTCTTGTATCACTAGTATTGAGTTTTATTATTAAATTGTTATTGTTGAAACTACAAGTGCCTTTATGTTCACACCTTCTAAGACCCTTGTACGAATTATTGACTCTGCCCTTACGCTTGAAAGTGATCAAAGATGTTGCTCTGGATACTTTGGACTCGAATCACTTTCATAGCCCACACACATCAATAAATGATTAGTGTGAGACACCTATGAGCTACTCTGACAACTACCTTCAGTAGTTACGGAAGCTCCATGACTCAGTGGTAAGGAGTGCCAAGGTTTTGGGCTCCGGCAGCGGCTCTATGCCTCCCTATGCAGTCTTACAATAATATGCAGTCATTACAGCATTTATTTGTTGCTAGTGCCGCCCTTTCTGACTGAGGTCACTTGTACATCTGGCGCTAGTGTCATCACAATCTCCAGTAGTAAATTTATCCATTCACTACATCTGACGATAGTCTCATCACTATCGCCAGTTAAGAACATCAATATTATATACCACGGGGAATAATCTCACAGACATGCTTATAAAAGCTAGGAAAGGTGAAGACAACCAACTGGCCAATACACAAATGAGAGATCTCTTTAATATTATTGACCCTGAAAAATTGTCACTACTAAGCAATAGTCTGCAACTTGTGAGCCTTGTAAATACTTCTCTTCGTCAATTTCATGAACAATATTACTCACGACAGAATCACAAAAATTTCTCACGTGGAATGTGAGAAGCGTGCGCAGGCGGCTGTTTGATCTAATGATGTACACTGGTGCCAACAACACTGATGTACTGTGCCTGCAGGAACTATACACTGCAAGTACAAAAAACAGAACACCACCCAAATTCTCAGATTATGTAGTATTCTCACATGTTGGTTCACATGATGTCTGTATCTTCACGTATGTTAAAAGTAATCTAGAAGGTAAACCTGTTAAAAACCACAGAAGTGACAATTCATATTATCAGCAGTTTCAGACTATTACAGCAACCAGCTTTATTAACTTAGTTAATGTATATGTAAGGTGCGATCAAATGGTCGAAGCTTGTCTTCCAAAAATCACCAGCAGCCCTCAAACCATTGAGATTTTATTTTAACCATTTTAATGCCAGACATTAGGTAACCTCAAGGTAACTTGACACTCTAGCTTGGATGACACCAAAACAAATAGAAATGGTTAGGCTTTTGTTAAATATCTTTGAGACAATAACATGTCAGTATTCAACTTTAACTCATCTAACGTCACACACCCCAGAGGTTGTAGACTTGATTATGTCACTGGTCACGGTCTCATCGATAATGCTGTCAATGGATCAATTGTTCACGAATTACTTAGTGATCATTTTGCCATCCCTAGTTCATACACCATAAATAATGTCAAACCCCAAATTTTTAAAAGAGAAATAATCAATATCCCTGAAAGTTTACACATGCACTTCAAATACTGCATTTCTGAATGGTATAACTCCTACTGTTTTACTACCGTCATTGCTGGGCCTGGTTACTGAAGTGAGGACCTATGAGGACCTGGTCACTGAAGTGAGGACCTATGAGGACCTGGTCACTGAAGTGAGGACCTATGAGGACCTGGTCACTGAAGTGAGGACCTATGAGGACCTGGTCACTGAAGTGAGGGTCTATGAGGACCTGGTCACTGAAGTTACCGATTTTTATGACAATATTGTAAAATCCACAAGACCCAAAACAGCGAGGAAGGGATTGAGGTGGTTCACTGACTCACGCCTTAAGCCCCTGCATGACAGAGTTCTCACTTAAGCTGAGCAGTATAAAACACATAAAAAGCTGACACCCTCAACACATTTCTTAATGCCAGCCGAGAGTTTAGAGAGCTAAAGGAACAGGTGTATAACCAGCACTGTGGACAGTTTTTGCCAGGCAACATCCTAATCCCAAATATGGAATAAAATTAATTAAAAGGATTTCTCATCCTAGAAGTCGTCAACTTGATCACCATTCACCTGTAGACTATGCCGACATGCTGCTTCAACAATATGCGAGCACTGCCAGTATAAGCAGTCTGCCCCAAGATGTACAACACCGTCTGGCTAGTATCAAAATAAATCGTAACTTCAATATTGAAATATTGAAGTGAAATATGGCCAGATGATAACTATGACACAACCACCGTTGAAATAAAAAATGCACTCAATAAAAGTAAGGTGTGATCCTGTGGTCCCGGGTTCGATCCCGGGCGCCGGCGAGAAACAATGGGCAGAGTTTCTTTCACCCTGTTGTCCCGGTTACCTAGCAGTAAAGTAGTACCTGGGAGTTAGTCAGCTGTCACGGGCTGCTTCCTGGGGGTGGAGGCCTGATCAAGGACCGGGCCGTGGGGACACTAAAGCCCCGAAATTATCTCAAGATAACCTCAAGATATACCTCTCCTGGAGAGGATGGCATAACATACAATACCATGAGAATACTTGCTGAGCTGCCAATACCCCTTTGCTAGAATTGTTTACTCAAAGTCTAAGGCAGGGTGTCTTACCTGACCGCGGGACACAGGGACTCATAATACCCATACCCAAGCGCCTAATTCAAAAAAATTCAGACCCATCTCTCTGACATCGTGCAAGTGTAAAGTTCTTGAGAAGATTATACTCGACAGACTAATGTTTCGAATTAGGCCCCACCTTGCTCCTAACCTGAATGATTTCTTTCTTGGAAGAAGTATACAAACTTGCTTTGCTGAATATTTTATTACAGAGGGGCCATGCTCTCAGGCCTCATTTATTGACCTCCAAACTGCTTTTGATACAGCAAACAGAAATAATATTAAGAATAATCCAATCCAATCCAATAATACAGGAGAAGATGCCCATGCGGCGAGCCTTGAAATGGGGACAGCTGAAGAGAAGTCGGTGATAGGAAAAGCTGAAGTTGAAGAGAAAGTGCCACGGCTTGACCCAGCTGCGTGTCTTTGGTCGATGCTGAAAACAACCCAACATCTGACTAGGCTGGGAGACGGGTCAGAAAGGCGGCAGTAGCGGTGCTTCTTCATTCAGGTAGAGATAGTCTGTCTTCAGGAGGTGTCTTTTTTCTTCGCTTGGAGATAAGGGAAGACTGCTGATATGGCTCAGGACTGCTAATATTACCTGAGTAATAGAACCGCCTCAGTCCTTTCCAAGGGGGTCAAAAGTAAACATTGTGCACTCTTTGAGTTGGGTACTCCCCAGGGTGGAGTGCTTAGCCCAACACTGTTCTGATACATAAATTAACAATTGATATTCCCACACTACCTGACGAAGCCATCATCTGTTATGCTGATGACATATTCATTGTTGCAAATACTCAAACTAGACTGCAAGTTCTACTTGATTCACTTGCTGTGAAAAGCATTATATGTGATCTTGTTATCTATATAACTAAATCCAGAGCTCTCCATCCCCATGAAAAAATTCGTGTCCCTCTAACTTTCAAGGTCAACAACCAGAATACTGAAACGCGTTGGCAGCACAAATACCTTGGAGTTGGTATTAACAGTGACATTGTAAACGATCTACATCGTAGGTTAAAAGAAAGACTTAAGCCACTGAAAACACTTACTGGTAAGAATATTTGTATCAATAATAAATATGCTAGATTATTCTATATGGTATTTGTTAGATCTCTAGTTGATTATCATGCCTTGCACCTAATTAACTTCCCCGCCTCCGTGTTTGACAAACTTGAAGTAGTACATAATGAAGGCATGAGGATAATTCTTGATGCCCCAAGATGCGCAAGAATCATCAACATGAGGAAAGAACTGAAGTTTCCAACCATACTAGAGAGTATCATGCAAGTCAACACTACCTTTTACCCTAAAGTCACGAGGGACCCTACATCTCCTGCATTGCTCAGAGACAAACTATTCAGTGCTGTAAACACCCTATTGTCTGGTGCCAACATACAAATTCACTCCTTTTATGACAAATGGCTGAGTAAAATTACCTATAATCGCATCAAACTCAACATTCCGTTTAAGTGCAATCTACCTGTCTCTGATATTCCTCTTTATCTGTACCCCACCATTCAAATATCATACACACCCGTCATCAAGAAAGGTAATGACAATCTTGCTCTTCTTAAAACAATTGCCTCCTCCATAGAACATTTAAGATCTCACGAGTACTGTGTCTATACCGACGGCACAGTCTAATCTTCTACTGGACTGACTGCAGTAGCATATAGGTTCTATAGAAATGATATTTGCACACAGACTATCGGTGTCAGGTTAAACAACTGGCTGACCCCCACACAAACAAAACTAGCGGCACTACAACTAGCTACCAGAACATTAAGAAACATAGGAGCAATAATATTTTATGATTCAAAGTCTGCTTTTCAAGCAACTCGAAAGCTTCTCTTGGAAGATCGACAGCAACAATCTCATACTAGCAATTATAAATGACCTAATTGCTGCACAGAGTAAATGGTTTCGAATCTCATTTGTATGGATACCATCACACATAAATATAATCCATCATAATGACACAGACATTGCAGCCAAATTAGCGGGTAACAAAGATAAAGTTGAATTAGATCTAGGTATCCCCATCTCTGCTGTCAAAACTATTGTTCCAGACACTCAGGTCTGATAGGAAAAAAATTACTGACTCCCAACGACCTGAAAGCACTAATATAAAAAGGTATGATTTGTTCAGATCTGAAACCTATATTTATGGGCAGCACAAACGTCCACCAGACTGTGCGACACAGTGGTTGCCAGGATCAGGTTGGGTTACCGTCACCTGTGGCGGTAACAGCTGCAGCTGACGGATCTCCCAATCCTCAGCACTCCAGGTGCAATCTCTGGAATGCCCAGTTATCAGACTCATTGGTATGATGTACCTGGAACTTTGTAATTACTTTACTCACTCTCGAGTTCTTGAGGATATCCTCATATTGCACCCAAAATTTGCCAGTGCAGGCTACTGAACATATGGCCCTGTATGACTAACTTTCCTGCGAGATGGAGACTTTCAGTATCACTGCTACCTTATTCACTCTAGTGTTCATGATGATATGCTCATAATGCACCCAGAGTTTGCCAGTGCAGATTACTTATCACATGCCTTTGTATGACAAACCATCCTGTGTGATGGGAATTTTTAGCTTCACGTAACATCTTTTTAACACCCCTATACTTCCGTTTATATTGTCTAGGGTAGCTGTACAAATGCAGATGTACCAAATTGTGTTAATACAAAAACTATTAAGGGGTCGCATTCGACTAGCCTTCCAATAAAAAATTATATCTATTAATATAATAAATATGCCTCTTAAAAGAAAATATTATACTGTGACGGTAACGCGTTGGTGTTCGGCTGTTCAAAGCTAGGGGTATGGCCTTGTCACATAGTATTAAAAAAAAATAGAAAATCTGGAACTTCGTCTGTGGTAAGGTAAGGAGAAGACACACAAAACACAAATAAATTTTAACAATGAAATTTTAATTACGTTAAAGAAATAAAACATGAATAAAATGGTCAAACAAATTCGTATAATAAAATCAATCAATCAAAATAATAAGAATAATTAAATGACACAATGAAAAGTTACGTTAAGACAAAATAACAAGAAGTGCAATATACAAGTAAATGAAAGGTGCTGGAATATTGGCTTTAAGCTATCATCTCTCTTAGTACACGTACGCCAAAGCTTACGTCTAGCAGGGAGAAGTGTTAACTGTGAAAGCACGGAATATTCTGAGGACTGAGGTCGTGGCGGCCCCAGACATCAAGTAGTATGGGGGGGTGGAGTGCAGTTGCAGCCCGACCGGCGACCAATCAGAGGAGCCGGCAGCAAGACGGGTAGTTTGGCGGTTTGAGTCTGAGCAGGTGTTCCTGGCTGCATACGTTTTGCGCTCTGGCAAACCTTGGAGATGTTGTTGTCGTTGTTGGACATTTCTTCCATAGTAGTTTTATATAGTTGTATCGACGTAATTGTGGAGGGAAGAGCAGGCTCAATCTCTTGAAGGAGATTATTGTCACAATACCAAATTCCATAATTGAGTAAGACTTAAAATACGATTATTCTTTTTATAGGAAAAACTTTTCAATCAAGTTAGTTCCCTTTTCCGCGATGGTAACAACCGAACATCTGGAACATAAAAGGAATATATAAAGCTGGTACACCTTTATAGTTACCTATCCTTCACCACAGCCAGGTTAAAGTCTGACCGAGAATTATAACTTTAATCAAGCATTACACATCCCCCAGGGCTGCCAAAGGAAAAAATAACGACGGTAAAACGTAGAATAAAGTCCAGCTCGAATATAGTTGCTACAAAATAAACAATATGACTGGAAGGGCTGTATCTACCAGTATCCAATGGCTATCATACTAAAATGAATGTGATTCACTATTAATAGAGGCCCTAACTCAATTTGGCTCATACCTTCATGTAGTATAGCACTAAGGCTTGGTGCATTAGCTTCGGGAATATGTAAGACTAAGCTCGTGATTCTGGTTTCCAGTCACCAGTTTAAGATATATTATCTGGCATAACCAAAGGTGAGTTCGGGTGATTTTCTTGTGATGGTGTAAACATGCTAGAAGAAGAATCTTCTTCCCAGGAGAATCTCAGGTGTTGAAAAGAAGAACACCACACCAGGACTGCCGCTGATTTGTAATATAGATCACCAGTAAACAAAGATAGAGGCCGTGCGGTCAGAGCAGCTTCAATTAGCAGTTTGAATAGTTTACTGGTTGAACGGAATAGTAAGGCCAAGTATAATGATCATCTCACTTAATTTCTAACTTTATAGAAGAATTTAAATATGTCTACCCATAATTTTTTATAGAGGCGATATGTACAGATTTTCTAATCAGAAACTTATTACCTCACATTTGCCACATATTAAAAAAAAAATAAGTTAGTTAGCATAAAATTCAATCGAGATTTACCAATCCCTCCTCAATACACAGAAGATTTACTCAAACTATGTGCTAGGCAAGAAAATTTGCTTGAGGATAATGATTTTGTGTAGGCACCGTGTACTAGCCCCTTGGTTAGGTAAGATAAACTCATGATTTATGCTGCACAGCGCACGCTGAACTGAGGTTAGCAAGTCATAAATATCCAGTAATAATTGTTTTCCCATATGACGCAAAACGGCATGGGAGTTCGGCAAGGAATTTTCACAAAGTGATGCATTACGATCTGTCACGCAGATTGACATACAAATAAGTAATGTGGTAGCGTAACCCTACCGGCCAATGCTTACATGGACTTACCAGTCCACGTAAGGGCACCTAATGTGCTAATGGGTACCACATTAGATACCCAAAAGAGACCCCATAAACTGTCATGTAAGGCCACCAGCTTTTAAGCCATACACTGAAGAACAAACTATCGAAACCCGTCCTTTACTGCATAACATCTGAAAGAACTCCAGAGTCTGCTTTATAATAGCCATAATTGTTAATAATATATCAAATGTACCTGAGTGGAAAAATACACCTCTCTCTCCTAGGGGCCCAACAATATTATGGGATACAAAGGAAAATAATTGTTTCCATAATTACAAAAAAGAGTTTTATTTATTGGTCTTAAAGTTGCTTTACAAAATCACTATTGCAATTGAGGTGTTATTTAAAAGACTTGGTATTAACTTTGACTAATGGTCCCACAAAATCTGGGATATAGGCACATAAGTTACATTAATTTGTAATATAAATTGCCATCCACACTGTGGATGTCCAGGTGAATGGAATGGATTACTTTGTAATCTTTCCACAACTTGATATACCCTATTCATATATTCTAACAGCACTTCACATGCGTAAATAAGGTTCTTGATAGTTAGTAATGTGATACAGCAACTTCAATAGCAGGTAATAATATGACAGGTGCATAATTGTTGAGGTTCATTAAGAATGAACCTCAATTCAAGTTAACACAATCTCTAGAATGGATGTAACAGTCAACAATTATTGCCAGCCGCCACTGGGCCATGTAAAAACAAAAGAGTACATCCTACTCCTAACTATCACATAAAAGAGCACTACAGATAGTTAAACAACGTCACCGCACCAAGCTACCAACGACAGTGGGGAGATCCCGGTGCGGAGGGTGACCATACTGAGATCCCTCTCTGCTACACGCCAGCCACCACAGTCAATGAACGCCGTCCACGCTTTCTCTCAATTACCAGTATTCTAAAAATACTTTTTTTTTTAACTTTTTCCTCTAATTTCATATTTTGTCACATTGAGTTTTCTACATTTACCATAGATTATAGAAAATGCTTTCCAGTCATAATATCTACTTCGGACTATTTAGGTGCCTTCTTAGATTTTTATTTATATCTCTATAGAGGGGAACGTTCTCATACTGTGACTCTGCACTGTGAGAGTGCAGAACTAGCCACTGTACTGACTGGAACTTTGAATGTTCCCCTCTTGAGACACAGAGTTTCATTGATCACTATATTCTCCTGACACAAATTCCATATGCATTACGAAACAGGCTTCTTCCTTACAATGGTCATGTGGTAGCGAAGCACTCGTCACGATGGTATGAATGATAGTACGGCAGTGAGGCACAAACCAGCCCCAATTTGTACCAGGTCATGGTGCAAATTGGGAACCAGCCAGCAAGGTATGGATGGTCATGGCACTAGTAGGGTACTCGCCAGGAAGGTTTGGATGGTCATTGTACAAGGCGGAACTGGCCAGGCATGTTTGGACGGTCATTGTACAAGGCGGAACTGGCCAGGCAGGTTCGGATGGTCATTGTACAAGGCGGAACTGGTCAGGCAGGTTTGGATGGTCATTGTACGAAGCGGAACTGGCCAGGCAGGTTTGGATGGTCATTGTACGAAGCGGAACTGGCCAGGCAGGTTTGGATGGTCATTGTACAAGGCGGAACTGGCCAGGCAGGTTTGGATGGTCAGTGTACAAGGAGTAACTCACCAGGAATGTATAGGTGCTCATGGTGAAAGGAGGAAGTTGTGGGGCCAACTAAACCACTTTACTAACTATTTATGCTCAGACTTTCAATATTTTACAATATAGTAATATAGTATATAGTCCGATAAAAGAAGCTAAAAAACAAACTAAAATATACCTGGGCCTAGTATAGCACACATATGTACTATATTAGGCCTCAGATATCGTGTATGAGGCCTAGGAAGGTTAGGTCTGGTAACTTTAGTTAGACTTAAATAGAAAATCTTTTCAGGTTTGTCCAAATTCAATACTACCGATTTCTACTTTCTATTTGCGTTGCACGTTGGTATATGTACTGTGGTCCTCATCGTTACTATAAGTACTACCACCACAAGAGGATGGGCTGAATATCTACTTTAACATTATATCATCAACAATGATGTATATATAAGCACCAATATCATTATTACCTGCACCAGCCTCATATACCAAGGCCTCCAAAGTGGCAAGGGATCACAGGGGTTAACTAAACGCCACTAGGTAAAAATATTCTGCATTTGAACTATATACACAATATATATCACAAGTTGATACACCAACCCATAAACCCAGATCTACACCAGTCACCGCTGGTCATATCCTAAATCCTAATTACCCTTCTCTAAATATCCACTCTCCGGAGACCACCTCAACTCTCTCTCATATTACCAGCCAAATATCAGACACTCCCACTCACAACCAACCACTCACAGAGTTCACCACGGGACATCGGCTGGCTGCTTGATGAGTGTGAGTCGCGACCACCTGGACATGTTGAGCCAATACGCAGCTAACCCGACTGAGTCCATACCAGGTCCACACCACCAGCATCACGGTCGTCACCATACCAGGTCCACACCACCAGCATCACGGTCCTCACCATACCTGGTCCACACCACCAGCATCATCGTCCTCACCATACCAGGTCAACACCACCAGCATCATGGTCCTCACCATACCAGGTCCACACCACCAGCATCATGGTCCTCACCATACCAGGTCCACACCACCACCAGCATCATGGTCCTCATCATACCAGGTCCACACCACCAGCATCATGGTCCTCACCATACCAGGTTCACACCACCAGCATTATGGTCTTCACCATACCAGGTCCACACCACCAGCATCATGGTCCTCACCATACCAGGTCCACACCACCACCAGCATCATGGTCCTCACCAGTAGTAGGGATGACATGCCAGCGGCCCTTTTTTTTGGGGGGGGAGAGGACCCCTGTGGACTGTACATGCCAGCGGCCCTTTTTTTTGGGGGGGAGAGGACCCCTGTGGACTGTACATGCCAGCGGCCCTTTTTTTTTGGGAGAGGACCCCTGTGGACTGTACACGCCACAGGTACCTTTTTTTTTTGGGGGGGGGGGGGAGAGGACCCCTGTGGACTGTACACGCCACAGGTACCTTTTTGTTTTTTCTGGAAATTCGTGTCTGTAAGCCAGGGTTTTCAGGTAAATTTTTGTCAGTCACAGATTTTAGAAGTAAGGGTTTCTTATGATGAAAATAATTTCCGAGACATAGAAGTTTGTTAAGGCCTTATGGGGAAAAATCAAATATCGTTTGTAGCACTTTAGGGTTTCCAGGAGAACTCTACGGACATATTTTATATGATTTCAACTTACAAAAATCGTCTATGTAAGCCTTAGTTATTCATGTAAATTTAGAAAGTTATCTGTGTAAGTCAGAGTTTTCAGGGGCTCGTACATCACACCTCCTCCCTCCCCCCTTACCTCGCAATCTCTCGCGTCACCTTTATTTACCTTACGCCCGGTCAGCCAGACGCGGCCTTCAGGTCACCTCGGTAATCGTATCTTATCTTCTCCATAATAATATCTGGACCGTCCCTCTCTCTCTCTCTCTCTCTCTCCTCCTATTTCCTTACAGCTATTTTCAGAGTTTCAAATAATCATAGAAGTTTATTTATATGTTTATGACCAAATTTGTAAAAGGACCATTTTCAGAGAATATTGTCTTAGATGTTTTGTTAAGGAAAACAGCCAACTTAGCCATAACATTTAGTTTTATATCCATTTACGGCTATTTCACCTGTAAAGACCAAAATTAGTCAGAGACAGTTTTAAGCTGAAATTTCATCAGAGTCCTGTAATCTGCGAAAATTTGACAGAGTCCATTTTATACCCAATTTTCGGCAGAGTCTACTTTGTGAGCAAAATTAGTCAGAGACAGTATTTAGCTCATATTTCATCAGAGTCCAATTATCAACAGAAATTCGCCAGAGTCTACTTTGAGAGCAAAATTAGTCAGAGACAGTTTTAAGCTGAAATATCATCAGAGTCCTGTAATCTGCGAAAATTTGACAGAGTTCATTTTATACCCAATTTTCGTCAGTCTACTTTGTGAGCAAAATTAGTCAGAGACAGTATTTAGCTCATATTTCATCAGAGTCCAATTATCAACAGAAATTCGCCAGAGTCTACTTTGAGAGCAAAATTAGTCAGAGACAGTTTTAAGCTCATATTTCATCAGAGTCCAATTATCAACAGAAATTCGCCAGAGTCTACTTTGAGAGCAAAATTAGTCAGAGACAGTATTTAGCTCATATTTCATCAGAGTCCAATTATCAACAGAAATTCGCCAGAGTCTACTTTGAGAGCAAATTTCATCAGTGTCCTGTAATCTGTGAAAATTTAACAGAGTCCATTTTATACCCAATTTTCGTCAGAGTCCAGTCTATGCTCAAATTCGCCAGAGTCTACTTTAATAGCAAAATTCATCAGAGTCCAGTTTTCTAGCAAAATTCATCAGAGCCCAGTTTATACCGAAAATTCGCCAGAGTCTACTTTGTGCCAAATATTCAGAGTCCAGTTTTCTAGCAAAATTCATCAGAGCCCAGTTTATACCGAAAATTCGCCAGAGTCTACTTTGTGCCAAATATTCAGAGTCCAGTTTTCTAGCAAAATTCATCAGAGTCCAGTTTATACCGAAAATTCGCCAGAGTCTACTTTGTGCCAAATATTCAGAGTCCAGTTCATGATCGAAATTCATCAGAGTCCAATTAAAGACCCAAATATGACAGAGAACACATTTTCGCTACTAGCAGTCCAATCCCCCTGAAATTTTAAACAGTCATATTTCAGACATAGTAAATATGAAGTAACAAATATAAAACTCTAGCTCTTGTCCTCTGTCCAAGTTCACTCATGTAAATTCATTACTATCAGTCCAAATCCCCCTGAGATTTAAACACCCAACTACATTTTCAGACATAGTAAATAAAAACCAGTTCAGTTATCAAGTTTCAACTCTTGTGCCCCAGCTTAGTTCATTTTGTACAAGTTCTTTATTTTCCAACTAAATCACCCTGAGATTTAAAAATCACCTTATTTTCTAACGTAGTAAAATTAATCTGGACATTAGCCAAGTTCCATTTCCTCAGCCTTAGATCATAAGACATAAATATATTCGATCAAGTCCGTCTCCAGCCTAACTCTTATCCGAGTACACACATAACCCCAACCTGTGTAATTATCTTTCACCTCCTCCCACCTTCCTCCATCTCATCTCATCTCACCTTACCCTTCCCTCCCTTACCTTCTCATCCCCAACTTATCCAAACCTTCAATAATCATACTGTATTTGCATATTTTCTCTATATTCACTGTGTTCTTCACATTTTGTCCATGTTTTCTGTGTGCATTCCATGTTCTACAAATGTTCACAGCATGCTCAGTTCAATTCTTTTCACCTGTTTTTTCTCATTTTTTCTGTAATCTTTCTCTTACTCTCATTATGTTCTCTTCAAATTCTAGTCATATTTTCTATGTTTTTCATGTTCATCATATGTTCTCTGTATAACTTTTATACTCAATATTCATGTTCTCAATGTTCTTAGCTTGTTCTTCACATGTTCAGTGTTCATTCTTTGTAATCCCTATTCTCCTTATCATGTTTTCATGTTCTCTGTAAGTTCATATTCCCAGCATGTTCACTGTATTCATCAACTTTTCTTACATATGTTCTTTGCCATGTTCCCCATATGTTCTCTGGGTTTTTTCCCCTTACATGTTATTTAACGTTCCTTAACTAAAAAAATCTTTCGCCAATCAACTAAAACATAGTCACTTTCGTCATTTCTCAACTAAACTTATTATCCAGTCAACTAAAAATTGTCAAAGGAATCTTTCCAACACTGTTCATAACTAAACTTATTCCCTAGTCATCAGAAAATAACCGTGTTCATCATGTTTCATTGTCATTTCATAACTAAAATTATCTGCCAATCATCAGAAAAAGTCATGTTCATCATGTTTTGTCTTTTGCTCAACTAAAAGTATTCATCGGTCAACTAAAAATAGTTACTTCATCATGTTTCCTTGTCATTTCTTAACTGAAATATCACTTCTCTCATCTGAAAATAGTCAGGATTAATCTCATTCAACACCGTTCTTAACTAAAACAGCCTTTCGCTTAGCTAAAAATTGTCAAAGGAATCTTTTGAGCACTGTTCATAACTAACTTTATCCATAGTCAAGTAAGAAAATATAGTCAAAGATATCTATCATCGTCGTTCTTAACTGGCATTATACTTTGTGGAGCACTAAAATAGTCACTGTCGTCATATTTTGTCTTTTTCCTCAACTAAAAGAGTCAAATGTAACTTTTTCAACACTTTCGTAACTAAAATTATATGTCGCTAAGTAAGAAAAAATAGTCAAATGTAACTTTTTCAGCACTTTCGTAAAAATTATATGTCGTTAAGTAAGAAAAATAGTCAAAGGTGTTCTCCGTAACACCAAAGTTACTCTTCGAGATGACAAAAGACGCTCTCAAACACTCAAAAATTTACTCGCATCCTCAAAGTTATTCTCAGAGTCATCAAAAAGTTAATCTCAGTCATCAAAATGCTATTCTCCAAGTAGCCTTTCATTCATCAGAGAACTTTCTAAGACATCTTCGTTCATTAAAGTTAATCTCAGAGGCATAAAAGTTATTCTCGGAGCTATCAAAAAGTTAATCTCTAAAACAACAAAAGTTAATCTCTGTCATCAAAGTTGATCTGCAAGATATCTTCGAGTCATCAAAGTTACTTTTCATTACATCAAAGACGCATTCAAATACTACCCATGTTCTCAGAAGTCATTCTCAAAGTCATCAAAGTTATTCAAAGAGCTAACAAAAGTTATTCTCAGAGTCACCTTCGTTCTTCAGAGAAACTTTCCAAAACATCTTTGTTCATCAAAGTTATTCTCAGAGTTAACAAAGGTAATCTCTAACTCACTCTCAGTCATCAAAGTTATTCCAAGAGACGTCAAAGTTAATCCAAGACATCATCTTTCATCAAAGATATTCTCTCTAAGCCATCAATGTTCTTCTCTAAGACATAAAAGTTATTCTCTATGTCATCAAAAAGTTATTCTCTGAGCTAACAAAATACTACTCATGTTCTCAAAGACATTCTCCAATTCATCAATGTTGTTTCAAAGACATCAAAGTTAATCTCAGAGTTATCCAAAGACATTCTCAAAGTCATCTAAAGTTATTCTCTAAGACATCAAAGTTATTCTAAGAGTTATCAAAAGTTATTCTCAGTCATGTTATGTTATTCTCTAACTCACTTCCATTCATCAAAGACATTCTCTAAGCCCTCAAAGTTATTCTCTAAGACAACAAAGTCCTTCCCAGAGTCATCAAAAAGTTATTCTTCGAAACATAAAATTTGCTCTGTAAGATATCTTCGTTCATCAAACTTATTCTCAGAGTCATCAAAGTGATCTCTAATTCACCTTTGTTCTCCCAAAGTTGTTCTCTAAGACACCTTCGTTCATCAAAGAAACTCTCCTTCTTCCATCATGTTATTCTTTAAAACATCTTCAGTCATAAAATTTCTCTCCAAAATGTAACTAGTTCAGCTTTTCATACCAAACCTGCATTTCTGTTAAAACATATTTTCTTAGTTGCTTTACCCTAAAACAGTTCTCTGAACTACACTGTTCAAACCTACGTAACCTATCCTCTCCACCCAATGTTACTTAGTTAACGTAACGTTCCTAAACCTAACTTTACCTATCCTAACATAACTTACCTATCTTACCTGACTTTACCTATCTTACCTAACTTAATCTGCATAACCTAACTTTACCTATGTTACCTTACCTTACCTATCTTACCTAACCTAACCTAACTCTACCTATGTTACCTTACCTTACCTACCTTTCCTAACTTAACCTGCTTAACCTATCTTACCTATCTTACCTAACTTTACCTATGTTACCTTACCTTACCTATCTTACCTAACCTAACTCTACCTATGTTACCTTACCTTACCTACCTTTCCTAACTTAACCTATCTTACCTATCTTACCTAACTTTACCTATCTTACCTAACTTTACCTATGATACCTTACCTTACCTACCTTTCCTAACTTAACCTGCTTAACCTATCTTACCTATCTTTCCTAACTTTACCTATCTTACCTAACTTAACTTTCATAACCTAACTTTACCTATCCTAACATAACTTACCTTACCTTCCCTATCTTACCTAACTTTACCTATCCTAACATAACTTACCTTACCTATCATACCTAACTTAACCTATCCTAACTTAACTTACCTAACTTATTCTGCTTAACCTAACTTACCTACATTACCTAACTTATCCTGCTTAACCTAACTTATTTAACTTATCTTACCTATCCTAACCTAACTTGCTTTACCTAACTTAATCTTACATTCCCAAACTGATGTATCCTAACTTATCTAGTCAAACCAGACATGATCTAACTTACATAAGTATTCCTTCTTGTCTTTTGTGTTTCGTCAATCATTGTCTCATATTCATTTACTCATTTCTTTAGTTAATTTCTCAAATGGTCACTTATGGATTTCAAGTGCTATTTGTTAGAGATTGGATATTTATGCATTTCAAAGAATTATAATTTCTCAAATGGACGTTTTTGCATTTCAAGTGCTATTTGTTAGAGATTGGATATTTAAGCATTTCAAAGAATTTTTGTTATATATGGGCATTTACTCATTTCAAGGGATAATTTCTCAAATGGATGTTTTTGCATTTCAAGTGTTATTTGTTTAAGATTGGGTGTTTAACCATTTCAAAGGTTTTTGTTATATATGGGAACTTACTCGTTTCAAGGGCCAATTTCTCAAATGGTCATTTTTGCAGATCAAGGGTTATTTGTTAAAGTTCATCAAGTTGCTCATAAGTTGTATTTATTATGATTGTTATCATTTATTCTTATTCCCCAACCCCTTAACCTAACCTCTTGTAATCTTAGTGTATTTAGTAGGTTCTATCTTATGTTCTTATTCCCCAACCCTTTAACCTAACCTTTCAGATGTAGTTTATTGTGTTTTTGACATATTTGTTGAATATATTATCCTTTTCCTAACCTTTCAGATGTAGTTTTGTTTCTCCTTTTTGTATATTTTTACCCAAACCTTCTTTCCTTCTTTACTTTGTTTTCACATATAAGTTCATTCTTTATCATAGTAATAATAAAAATTACAATAGTAAAGAATCAGATCTACTAAGACTTGAAATTGAGAAACAAGAGCTCAAGGGAGTGAGAGCATGAAAGAAGAGCAAGGAGTAAGAGAGAGGGGGCGGAAGAAAATGGGACCAAAGAAGAGAGAATGAGAGAGAGTGTGGGCATGGGAGCACTAAGACTTGAATTGAGAAAAAGAAAAACTAAGTGAATGAGAGTGAGGGTGTGAGAATGGGAGCAATAAGACTTGAATTTGAGAAACAAGAGAGCATTTGAGCAAATGAGGGAGAGAGTGGGGGAGGAAGAGAGAGAATAAGGGAGAGAGATAGAAAAGGAGGGTTAGAAGGAGTAGGAGAATCAAAGTAAAGAAGGAAAGAAGGTTTGGGTAAAAATATACAAAAAGGAGAAACAAAACTACATCTGAAAGGTTAGGAAAAGGATAATATATTCAACAAATACGTCAAAAACACAATAAACTACATCTGAAAGGTTAGGTTAAAGGGTTGGGGAATAAGAACATAAGATAGAACCTACTAAATACACTAAGATTACAAGAGGTTAGGTTAAGGGGTTGGGGAATAAGAATAAATGATAACAATCATAATAAATACAACTTATGAGCAACTTGATGAACTTTAACAAATAACCCTTGATCTGCAAAAATGACCATTTGAGAAATTGGCCCTTGAAACGAGTAAGTTCCCATATATAACAAAAACCTTTGAAATGGTTAAACACCCAATCTTAAACAAATAACACTTGAAATGCAAAAACGTCCATTTGAGAAATTATCCCTTGAAATGAGTAAATGCCCATATATAACAAAAATTCTTTGAAATGCTTAAATATCCAATCTCTAACAAATAGCACTTGAAATGCAAAAACGTCCATTTGAGAAATTATAATTCTTTGAAATGCATAAATATCCAATCTCTAACAAATAGCACTTGAAATCCATAAGTGACCATTTGAGAAATTAACTAAAGAAATGAGTAAATGAATATGAGACAATGATTGACGAAACACAAAAGACAAGAAGGAATACTTATGTAAGTTAGATCATGTCTGGTTTGACTAGATAAGTAAGGATACATCAGTTTGGGAATGTAAGATTAAGTTAGGTAAAGCAAGTTAGGTTAGGATAGGTAAGATAAGTTAAATAAGTTAGGTTAAGCAGGATAAGTTAGGTAATGTAGGTAAGTTAGGTTAAGCAGAATAAGTTAGGTAATGTAGGTAAGTTAGGATAGGTTAAGTTAGGTATGATAGGTAAGGTAAGTTATGCTAGGATAGGTAAAGTTAGGTAAGATAGGGAAGGTAAGGTAAGTTATGTTAGGATAGGTAAAGTTAGGTTATGAAAGTTAAGTTAGGTAAGATAGGTAAAGTTAGGTAAGATAGGTAAGATAGGTTAAGCAGGTTAAGTTAGGAAAGGTAGGTAAGGTAAGGTATCATAGGTAAAGTTAGGTAAGATAGGTAAGATAGGTAAAGTTAGGTAAGATAGGTTAAGTTAGGAAAGGTATGTAAGGTAAGGTAACATAGGTAAAGTTAGGTAAGATAGGTAAGATAGGTTAAGTTAGGAAAGGTAGGTAAGGTAAGGTAACATAGGTAGAGTTAGGTTAGGTTAGGTAAGATAGGTAAGGTAAGGTAACATAGGTAAAGTTAGGTTATGCAGATTAAGTTAGGTAAGATAGGTAAAGTCAGGTAAGATAGGTAAGTTATGTTAGGATAGGTAAAGTTAGGTTTAGGAACGTTACGTTAACTAAGTAACATTGGGTGGAGAGGATAGGTTACGTAGGTTTGAACAGTGTAGTTCAGAGAACAGTTTTAGGGTAAAGCAACTAAGAAAATATGTTTTAACAGAAATGCAGGTTTGGTATGAAAAGCTGAACTAGTTACATTTTGGAGAGAAATTTTATGACTGAAGATGTTTTAAAGAATAACATGATGGAAGAAGGAGAGTTTCTTTGATGAACGAAGGTGTCTTAGAGAACAACTTTGGGAGAACAAAGGTGAATTAGAGATCACTTTGATGACTCTGAGAATAAGTTTGATGAACGAAGATATCTTACAGAGCAAATTTTATGTTTCGAAGAATAACTTTTTGATGACTCTGGGAAGGACTTTGTTGTCTTAGAGAATAACTTTGAGGGCTTAGAGAATGTCTTTGATGAATGGAAGTGAGTTAGAGAATAACATAACATGACTGAGAATAACTTTTGATAACTCTTAGAATAACTTTGATGTCTTAGAGAATAACTTTAGATGACTTTGAGAATGTCTTTGGATAACTCTGAGATTAACTTTGATGTCTTTGAAACAACATTGATGAATTGGAGAATGTCTTTGAGAACATGAGTAGTATTTTGTTAGCTCAGAGAATAACTTTTGTTGACATAGAGAATAACTTTTATGTCTTAGAGAAGAACATTGATGGCTTAGAGAGAATATCTTTGATGAAAGATGATGTCTTGGATTAACTTTGACGTCTCTTGGAATAACTTTGATGACTGAGAGTGAGTTAGAGATTACCTTTGTTAACTCTGAGAATAACTTTGATGAACAAAGATGTTTTGGAAAGTTTCTCTGAAGAACGAAGGTGACTCTGAGAATAACTTTTGTTAGCTCTTTGAATAACTTTGATGACTTTGAGAATGACTTCTGAGAACATGAGTAGTATTTGAATGCGTCTTTGATGTAATGAAAAGTAACTTTGATGACTCGAAGATATCTTGCAGATCAACTTTGATGACAGAGATTAACTTTTGTTGTTTTAGAGATTAACTTTTTGATAGCTCCGAGAATAACTTTTATGCCTCTGAGATTAACTTTAATGAACGAAGATGTCTTAGAAAGTTCTCTGATGAATGAAAGGCTACTTGGAGAATAGCATTTTGATGACTGAGATTAACTTTTTGATGACTCTGAGAATAACTTTGAGGATGCGAGTAAATTTTTGAGTGTTTGAGAGCGTCTTTTGTCATCTCGAAGAGTAACTTTGGTGTTACGGAGAACACCTTTGACTATTTTTCTTACTTAACGACATATAATTTTTACGAAAGTGCTGAAAAAGTTACATTTGACTATTTTTTCTTACTTAGCGACATATAATTTTAGTTACGAAAGTGTTGAAAAAGTTACATTTGACTCTTTTAGTTGAGGAAAAAGACAAAATATGACGACAGTGACTATTTTAGTGCTCCACAAAGTATAATGCCAGTTAAGAACGACGATGATAGATATCTTTGACTATATTTTCTTACTTGACTATGGATAAAGTTAGTTATGAACAGTGCTGAAAAGATTCCTTTGACAATTTTTAGCTAAGCGAAAGGCTGTTTTAGTTAAGAACGGTGTTGAATGAGATTAATCCTGACTATTTTCAGATGAGAGAAGTGATATTTCAGTTAAGAAATGACAAGGAAACATGATGAAGTAACAATTTTTAGTTGACCGATGAATACTTTTAGTTGAGCAAAAGACAAAACATGATGAACATGACTTTTTCTGATGATTGGCAGATAATTTTAGTTATGAAATGACAATGAAACATGATGAACACGGTTATTTTCTGATGACTAGGGAATAAGTTTAGTTATGAACAGTGTTGGAAAGATTCCTTTGACAATTTTTAGTTGACTGGATAATAAGTTTAGTTGAGAAATGACGAAAGTGACTATGTTTTAGTTGATTGGCGAAAGATTTTTTTAGTTAAGGAACGTTAAATAACATGTAAGGGGAAAAAACCCAGAGAACATATGGGGAACATGGCAAAGAACATATGTAAGAAAAGTTGATGAATACAGTGAACATGCTGGGAATATGAACTTACAGAGAACATGAAAACATGATAAGGAGAATAGGGATTACAAAGAATGAACACTGAACATGTGAAGAACAATCTAAGAACATTGAGAACATGAATATTGAGTATAAAAGTTATACAGAGAACATATGATGAACATGAAAAACATAGAAAATATGACTAGAATTTGTAGAGAACATAATGAGAGTAAGAGAAAGATTACAGAAAAAATGAGAAAAAACAGGTGAAAAGAATTGAACTGAGCATGCTGTGAACATTTGTAGAACATGGAATGAACACAGAAAACATGGACAAAATGTGAAGAACACAGTGAATATAGAGAAAATATGCAAATACAGTATGATTATTGAAGGTTTGGATAAGTTGGGGATGAGAAGGTAAGGGAGGGAAGGGTAAGGTGAGATGAGATGAGATGGAGGAAGGTGGGAGGAGGTGAAAGATAATTACACAGGTTGGGGTTATGTGTGTACTCGGATAAGAGTTAGGCTGGAGACGGACTTGATCGAATATATTTATGTCTGATGATCTAAGGCTGAGGAAATGGAACTTGGCTAATGTCCAGATTAATTTTACTACGTTAGAAAATAAGGTGATTTTTAAATCTCAGGGTGATTTAGTTGGAAAATAAAGAACTTGTACAAAATGAACTAAGCTGGGGCACAAGAGTTGAAACTAGATAACTGAACTGGTTTTTATTTACTATGTCTGAAAATGTAGTTGGGTGTTTAAATCTCAGGGGGATTTGGACTGATAGTAATGAATTTACATGAGTGAACTTGGACAGAGGACAAGAGCTAGAGTTTTATATTTGTTACTTCATATTTACTATGTCTGAAATATGACTGTTTAAAATTTCAGAGGGATTGGACTGCTAGTAGCGAAAATGTGTTCTCTGTCAAATTTGGGTCTTTAATTGGACTCTGATGAATTTCGATCATGAACTGGACTCTGAATATTTGGCACAAAGTAGACTCTGGCGAATTTTCGGTATAAACTGGACTCTGATGAATTTTGCTAGAAAACTGGACTCTGAATATTTGGCACAAAGTAGACTCTGGCGAATTTTCGGTATAAACTGGGCTCTGATGAATTTTGCTAGAAAACTGGACTCTGAATATTTGGCACAAAGTAGACTCTGGCGAATTTTCGGTATAAACTGGGCTCTGATGAATTTTGCTAGAAAACTGGACTCTGATGAATTTTGCTATTAAAGTAGACTCTGGCGAATTTGAGCATAGACTGGACTCTGACGAAAATTGGGTATAAAATGGACTCTGTTAAATTTTCACAGATTACAGGACACTGATGAAATTTGCTCTCAAAGTAGACTCTGGCGAATTTCTGTTGATAATTGGACTCTGATGAAATATGAGCTAAATACTGTCTCTGACTAATTTTGCTCTCAAAGTAGACTCTGGCGAATTTCTGTTGATAATTGGACTCTGATGAAATTTCAGCTTAAAACTGTCTCTGACTAATTTTGCTCACAAAGTAGACTCTGACGAAAATTGGGTATAAAATGAACTCTGTCAAATTTTCGCAGATTACAGGACTCTGATGAAATTTCAGCTTAAAACTGTCTCTGACTAATTTTGCTCTCAAAGTAGACTCTGGCGAATTTCTGTTGATAATTGGACTCTGATGAAATATGAGCTAAATACTGTCTCTGACTAATTTTGCTCACAAAGTAGACTCTGCCGAAAATTGGGTATAAAATGGACTCTGTCAAATTTTCGCAGATTACAGGACTCTGATGAAATTTCAGCTTAAAACTGTCTGCGACTAATTTTGGTCTTTACAGGTGAAATAGCCGTAAATGGATATAAAACTAAATGTTATGGCTAAGTTGGCTGTTTTCCTTAACAAAACATCTAAGACAATATTCTCTGAAAATGGTCCTTTTACAAATTTGGTCATAAACATATAAATAAACTTCTATGATTATTTGAAACTCTGAAAATAGCTGTAAGGAAATAGGAGGAGAGAGAGAGAGAGGGACGGTCCAGATATTATTATGGAGAAGATAAGATACGATTACCGAGGTGACCTGAAGGCCGCGTCTGGCTGACCGGGCGTAAGGTAAATAAAGGTGACGCGAGAGATTGCGAGGTAAGGGGGGAGGGAGGGGGTGTGATGTACGAGCCCCTGAAAACCCTGACTTACACAGATAACTTTCTAAATTTACATGAATAACTAAGGCTTACATAGACGATTTTTGTAAGTTGAAAACATGTAAAATATGTCCGTAGAGTTCTCCTGGAAACCCTAAAGTGCTACAAATGATATTTGATTTTTCCCCATAAGGCCTTAACAAACTTCTATGTCTCGGAAATTATTTTCATCATAAGAAACCCTTACTTCTAAAATCTGTGACTGACAAAAATTTACCTGAAAACCCTGGCTTACAGACACGAATTTCCAGAAAACACAAAAAGGTACCTGTGGCGTGTACAGTCCACAGGGGTCCTCTCCCCCCCCCCCCCCAAAAAAAAAGGTACCTGTGGCGTGTACAGTCCACAGGGGTCCTCTCCCCAAAAAAAAAAGGGCCGCTGGCATGTACAGTCCACAGGGGTCCTCTCCCAAAAAAAAAAAAGGGCCGCTGGCATGTACAGTCCACAGGGGTCCTCTCCCAAAAAAAAAAAAAGGGCCGCTGGCATGTCATCCCTACTACTGGTGAGGACCATGATGCTGGTGGTGGTGTGAACCTGGTATGGTGAGGACCATGATGCTGGTGGTGTGGACCTGGTATGATGAGGACCATGATGCTGGTGGTGGTGTGGACCTGGTATGGTGAGGACCATGATGCTGGTGGTGTGGACCTGGTATGGTGAGGACCATGATGCTGGTGGTGTTGACCTGGTATGGTGAGGACCGTGATGCTGGTGGTGTGGACCTGGTATGGACTCAGTCGGGTTAGCTGCGTATTGGCTCAACATGTCCAGGTGGTCGCGACTCACACTCATCAAACAGCCAGCTGATGTCCCGTGGTGAACTCTGTGAGTGGTTGGTTGTTAGTGGGAGTGTCTGATATTTGGCTGGTAATATGAGAGAGAGTTGAGGTGGTCTCCGGAGAGTGGATATTTAGAGAAGGGTAATTAGGATTTAGGATATGACCAGCGGTGACTGGTGTAGATCTGGGTTTATGGGTTGGTGTATCAACTTGTGATATATATTGTGTATATAGTTCAAATGCAGAATATTTTTACCTAGTGGCGTTTAGTTAACCCCTGTGATCCCTTGCCACTTTGGAGGCCTTGGTATATGAGGCTGGTGCAGGTAATAATGATATTGGTGCTTATATATACATCATTGTTGATGATATAATGTTAAAGTAGATATTCAGCCCATCCTCTTGTGGTGGTAGTACTTATAGTAACGATGAGGACCACAGTACATATACCAACGTGCAACGCAAATAGAAAGTAGAAATCGGTAGTATTGAATTTGGACAAACCTGAAAAGATTTTCTATTTAAGTCTAACTAAAGTTACCAGACCTAACCTTCCTAGGCCTCATACACGATATCTGAGGCCTAATATAGTACATATGTGTGCTATACTAGGCCGAGGTATATTTTAGTTTGTTTTTTACCTTCTTTTATCGGACTATATACTATATTACTATATTGTAAAATATTGAAAGTCTGAGCATAAATAGTTATTAAAGTGGTTTAGTTGGCCCCACAACTTCCTCCTTTCACCATGAGCACCTATACATTCCTGGTGAGTTACTCCTTGTACACTGACCATCCAAACCTGCCTGGCCAGTTCCGCCTTGTACAATGACCATCCAAACCTGCCTGGCCAGTTCCGCTTCGTACAATGACCATCCAAACCTGCCTGGCCAGTTCCGCTTCGTACAATGACCATCCAAACCTGCCTGACCAGTTCCGCCTTGTACAATGACCATCCGAACCTGCCTGGCCAGTTCCGCCTTGTACAATGACCGTCCAAACATGCCTGGCCAGTTCCGCCTTGTACAATGACCATCCAAACCTTCCTGGCGAGTACCCTACTAGTGCCATGACCATCCATACCTTGCTGGCTGGTTCCCAATTTGAACCATGACCTGGTACAAATTGGGGCTGGTTTGTGCCTCACTGCCGCACTATCATTCATACCATCGTGACGAGTGCTTCGCTACCACATGACCATTGTAAGGAAGAAGCCTGTTTCGTAATGCATATGGAATTTGTGTCAGGAGAATATAGTGATCAATGAAACTCTGTGTCTCAAGAGGGGAACATTCAAAGTTCCAGTCAGTACAGTGGCTAGTTCTGCACTCTCACAGTGCAGAGTCACAGTATGAGAACGTTCCCCTCTATAGAGATATAAATAAAAATCTAAGAAGGCACCTAAATAGTCCGAAGTAGATATTATGACTGGAAAGCATTTTCTATAATCTATGGTAAATGTAGAAAACTCAATGTGACAAAATATGAAATTTGAGGAAAAAGTTAAAAAAAAAAAGTATTTTTAGAACACTGGTAATTGAGAGAAAGCGTGGACGGCGTTCATTGACTGTGGTGGCTGGCGTGTAGCAGAGAGGGATCTCAGTATGGTCACCCTCCGCACCGGGATCTCCCCGCTGTCGTTGGTAGCTTGGTGCGGTGACGTTGTTTAACTATCTGTAGTGCTCTTTTATGTGATAGTTAGGAGTAGGATGTACTCTTTTGTTTTTACATGGCCCAGTGGCGGCTGGCAATAATTGTTGACTGTTACATCCATTCTAGAGATTGTGTTAACTTGAATTGAGGTTCATTCTTAATGAACCTCAACAATTATGCACCTGTCATATTATTACCTGCTATTGAAGTTGCTGTATCACATTACTAACTATCAAGAACCTTATTTACGCATGTGAAGTGCTGTTAGAATATATGAATAGGGTATATCAAGTTGTGGAAAGATTACAAAGTAATCCATTCCATTCACCTGGACATCCACAGTGTGGATGGCAATTTATATTACAAATTAATGTAACTTATGTGCCTATATCCCAGATTTTGTGGGACCATTAGTCAAAGTTAATACCAAGTCTTTTAAATAACACCTCAATTGCAATAGTGATTTTGTAAAGCAACTTTAAGACCAATAAATAAAACTCTTTTTTGTAATTATGGAAACAATTATTTTCCTTTGTATCCCATAATATTGTTGGGCCCCTAGGAGAGAGAGGTGTATTTTTCCACTCAGGTACATTTGATATATTATTAACAATTATGGCTATTATAAAGCAGACTCTGGAGTTCTTTCAGATATTATGCAGTAAAGGACGGGTTTCGATAGTTTGTTCTTCAGTGTATGGCTTAAAAGCTGGTGGCCTTACATGACAGTTTATGTGGTCTCTTTTGGGTATCTAATGTGGTACCCATTAGCACATTAGGTGCCCTTACGTGGACTGGTAAGTCCATGTAAGCATTGGCCGGTAGGGTTACGCTACCACATTTCTTATTTGTATGTCAATCTGCGTGACAGATCGTAATGCATCACTTTGTGAAAATTCCTTGCCGAACTCCCATGCCGTTTTGCGTCATATGGGAAAACAATTATTACTGGATATTTATGACTTGCTAACCTCAGTTCAGCGTGCGCTGTGCAGCATAAATCATGAGTTTATCTTACCTAACCAAGGGGCTAGTACACGGTGCCTACACAAAATCATTATCCTCAAGCAAATTTTCTTGCCTAGCACAAAGTTTGAGTAAATCTTCTGTGTATTGAGGAGGGATTGGTAAATCTCGATTGAATTTTATGCTAACTAACTTATTTTTTTTTTTTAATATGTGGCAAATGTGAGGTAATAAGTTTCTGATTAGAAAATCTGTACATATCGCCTCTATAAAAAATTATGGGTAGACATATTTAAATTCTTCTATAAAGTTAGAAATTAAGTGAGATGATCATTATACTTGGCCTTACTATTCCGTTCAACCAGTAAACTATTCAAACTGCTAATTGAAGCTGCTCTGACCGCACGGCCTCTATCTTTGTTTACTGGTGATCTATATTACAAATCAGCGGCAGTCCTGGTGTGGTGTTCTTCTTTTCAACACCTGAGATTCTCCTGGGAAGAAGATTCTTCTTCTAGCATGTTTACACCATCACAAGAAAATCACCCGAACTCACCTTTGGTTATGCCAGATAATATATCTTAAACTGGTGACTGGAAACCAGAATCACGAGCTTAGTCTTACATATTCCCGAAGCTAATGCACCAAGCCTTAGTGCTATACTACATGAAGGTATGAGCCAAATTGAGTTAGGGCCTCTATTAATAGTGAATCACATTCATTTTAGTATGATAGCCATTGGATACTGGTAGATATAGCCCTTCCAGTCATATTGTTTATTTTGTAGCAACTATATTCGAGCTGGACTTTATTCTACGTTTTACCGTCGTTATTTTTTCCTTTGGCAGCCCTGGGGGATGTGTAATGCTCGATTAAAGTTATAATTCTCGGTCAGACTTTAACCTGGCTGTGGTGAAGGATAGGTAACTATAAAGGTGTACCAGCTTTATATATTCCTTTTATGTTCCAGATGTTCGGTTGTTACCATCGCGGAAAAGGGAACTAACTTGATTGAAAAGTTTTTCCTATAAAAAGAATAATCGTATTTTAAGTCTTACTCAATTATGGAATTTGGTATTGTGACAATAATCTCCTTCAAGAGATTGAGCCTGCTCTTCCCTCCACAATTACGTCGATACAACTATATAAAACTACTATGGAAGAAATGTCCAACAACGACAACAACATCTCCAAGGTTTGCCAGAGCGCAAAACGTATGCAGCCAGGAACACCTGCTCAGACTCAAACCGCCAAACTACCCGTCTTGCTGCCGGCTCCTCTGATTGGTCGCCGGTCGGGCTGCAACTGCACTCCACCCCCCCATACTACTTGATGTCTGGGGCTGCCACGACCTCAGTCCTCAGAATATTCCGTGCTTTCACAGTTAACACTTCTCCCTGCTAGACGTAAGCTTTGGCGTACGTGTACTAAGAGAGGTGATAGCTTAAAGCCAATATTCCAGCACCTTTCATTTACTTGTATATTGCACTTCTTGTTATTTTGTCTTAACGTAACTTTTCATTGTGTCATTTAATTATTCTTATTATTTTGATTGATTGATTTTATTATACGAATTTGTTTGACCATTTTATTCATGTTTTATTTCTTTAACGTAATTAAAATTTCATTGTTAAAATTTATTTGTGTTTTGTGTGTCTTCTCCTTACCTTACCACAGACGAAGTTCCAGATTTTCTATTTTTTTTTAATACTATGTGACGAGGCCATACCCCTAGCTTTGAACAGCCGAACACCAACGCGTTACCATCACAAGTTATATGGGGGCCTGTCCTAGGAGCTTCACTCAGGTACTGGTGCCAAGTGGTAATTTATGGTAAGCGTATTTAACTTTGTTAACGTAGCTTTTACTATTTTTCATATTCAATTTCATTTTTTATAAGGTGCGGTGTATTGTGCATTACGAGAGTAACATATAGTGAAGGTGAGACAACTTTGGATTACGTGGTGACTGTAGGCCGCAGTCATACTCTTAATTGGTCATCTCTCCCTCCGTGTTATTACTCGTGTTTACCATCTTTGTCCCTTGGATATTTCTCATTTTTGACAGATCATCATATTGGTACCCTGGTACTGTGGTCTGCCCCGGGTCAAGAGTACCCAATCTTCTGCAATCTGACTGTAGGAGGACAAAGAGGGCCATAGTTCCTCTAGCTCGAACTTTAGTTGCTGAATTGGGACCTCAGCAGCAGTTCTCGTCACCAGTTGACACCTCGCACCCCTACACGTCAGTCAGAGATGATGATACATACAACGGTAGGGAATTAGCTTACTTTTTCAGAGCACAAAAGTTCGCTAATTCTGTAAGTATCATATTAAATTCAGTAGGAAAAACTTGCTTTATGTCCTATAGAGACTCGGCAAGGTATGCCTACATCCTTGGACTACCAATTTTACTTTTGAGGCAATTTACTGTTTCATTTGTTTTCGAAACTCTGTTTCATTTGTTAGTAGGATTTTCTTGCCCTTATCCTCTTACATGAGTACCGGGTACAAGATTTCCTGCGCCCTTGATTTAATTTAATCATTTAACATCTTTTACTTAACTTTAATTGTTAAAGATCTCACAGGATAGGTATCAGTTGCCACGTTGTCCTGTTTCTGACATTCACTATTGAATATTCGTGTACCTTTATTTGCTAATTTCACCATGTTTCGTCTCCAAGCTTTCCGTGCAAATCCAGCAGGTGAAATAGGGACTTTAAGTCGTGCCAAGAAGACTGAATTACAAACTCTTGCACATGAGTATCAACTAGAAGTTCCCTACCAAGCCAACAAAAATGACCTACACATCCTGTTGCTGGATTACTATTTAGAGCAAGGTAAGATAGACTCTGAAACTCATGAAACTTACTATATTGCAGAAAAAACTGATTTGGCAACGATGAAACTCAAATTGGAACTGGCCAAGATTGAACGTGAGCAGCAAAAGGAAGCCCGCGAACAGCAAAGGGAACCAGCTGCCATACGAAGGGAAGAACAAGAACGAGAAATCACCCTCAGGGAACGTGAAACTGCCTTGAGGAAGGAAGAACAAGAACGTGAGGCTGCCTTAAGAAGGGAAGAAATCGCCCTCAAGGAACGTGAGTTTGCAATGCTCCGTGAGCGGGAACGAGTACAGCTTGAAACCAAACAACGCGAGTTGGAGATGCAACGCGAACATGACAAGCAACAAGCAACTCTGGCTCTAGAGTGTCGTCAACGCGAATACACGTTGGAAACTTCACACCTCGCTCAACGCCAGCAAGCTACTGCCAATCTTCCCGTCAGTTTTAATATATCACATGCAAGTAAGTTAATGCCATCCTTTGTAGAAGCAGAAGTTGATGTGTTCTTTACCACCTTTGAAACCCTTGCTAATCAACTCAGTTGGCCTGTCGACCAATGGGCCACACTTCTCAGAGTCCATCTTACAGGTAGAGCTGCAGTCACACTCAGTACTTTGGCGTCTGAGAATGACTACCACACTCTGAAACAAGCAGTGTTGGACGCCTACCTCCTCTCTACTGAAAGTTATAGAAGGAAATTCCGTGACCACCTGAAGGCAAGTACCACTACCTTCCTCGAGTTTGCTAACACGAAACGGGGGTATTTCATGAAATGGCTGGAAGCAGCACATGTCTCTACTTTTACAGAACTCGTCAACCTGATGCTTGTTGAAGAATTCTTGAGACGTGTGCCGCCTCCTGTCCGCCTCTACTTAGCAGATAAAGAAGAAACCGACTACCTGAAGTGTGCTAAGTCGGCTGACACTTACAGCCTCATCCACCGGCTGACACCCGAACCATCCTCCAGTAAGAAGTCGTGGTACAGTTACGAGAAAGTGAGTACCGATCAAGCTGGTTCACAACTGTACTGCAAGTATTGTAGACTCTATGGACATACCATAGACAAGTGTGGTAAGTCTCAATACAAGGGAACCACTGACCAACAAAAACCCAAACCAACTCCTCCTAAGTCCGGTAAGCCTGTGATGAATGTTGGTGTTAATGTTAATGATCTTTCTCTTTTCAGTAACCACCTGTATACTGGAACTGTCTCTGCCAACGGTTCAAATCCGGAGGGACGTTTCAAATTGAAGATCTTGAGGGACACAGCGGCTCTACAATCGATCTTCTTGAAGTCGGCTGTGCCCAACATCACCTACACCGGAGAAACTGTCTTCATCACTGTCCTCACTGCTACCACTCCATACCCTCTCGCCAGAGTCCACCTGGATTGTCCCTACGTGAACGGAGAAGTCCAAGTCGCCGTCAGGGAAAAGCCTTTTCCCATGCCTGGAGTGCAACTTCTCCTAGGCAACGACTTGGCAGAAGACCTGCAACCGACCAACCTGATCGTCATGGACAAACCCCAGGTGTGTAACTCTGTGCCAATAAACCCTATTCTAGAGTATGTTCCAGCAGAGGTTCAAGAGAGTGATGAAGTTTCTCCTCCGGTTCTCGTGACCACCCATGCACAAGCCGCACGTCCACAGCCAGCTGACTCTACTGCTACCGCTGTCCCTCAAGACCCTCAGAAACTCCCCCCGCATCTGACCAAGTTGGAGTTCCGTAAGTTGCAGAGGGAAGATCTTACTTTAACAGTATTGTTTTTCCAGGCTGAGACTCAACCCGACAGTATTCCTGGGTTCTTCCTAGAGAACGACTTGCTCTACCGCAGATATAGACCCAGTAAACTGAAGGAGGAGGACGATTGGGCCAACATCGAACAACTTGTGATTCCTACCAGCCTGCGGCCCACTATTCTACACCTGGCCCACGGAGCACTCTCCCACTACGGCTTCAACAAGACTTACCATGGAATTCGTCAAGACTACTACTGGCCAGGTATGGTAAATAACGTCAAACAGTACGTAAAACAGTGTCATACATGTCAGATGGCAGGCAAACCGAACATCTCCATTCCCAGAGCGCCACTGATCCCCATACAGGTGCGTGCGGAACCTTTCCACAGACTCATAATAGACTGTGTTGGTCCTTTACCTCTGACCAGTTCAGGTAACGCCTACATCCTAACCATCCTGTGTCCTACCACCATATTTCCCATAGCAGTTCCAGTGAAGAACATCACGGCTGCTACGGTTATAAAACATCTATTGAAGATCTACACTCAATACGGATTTCCCAGGGAGATTCAGAGCGACTGTGGTACCAACTTCACCAGTGATCTCTTCAAAAGGACACTGGAGGAGTTCAACATCAAACAGGTATTGTCCAGCCCCTATCATCCTGCTTCACAGGGTTCTCTTGAACGTAGTCATCAGACAATCAAAGCACTCTTGAAAAAGTTTTGTAGTGAAACCTCTAAGGATTGGGATAAGCAGATTGACCTTATAATGTGTATTTACAGAAGTCTCCCCAATGAGTCCCTAGGAGTATCTCCTTATGAGATGCTCTACGGCCGTAAGTGCCGTACTCCCCTTAAGGCTTTCAAAGACTCTCTCCGAGATGCCACCTTCAGTGAGCATCAGAATGTGCCCCAGTTTCTTCAAAACCTTCAACACATTCTAGAGAGAGTCCACCGCTTTGCCCATGATAATCTATTGAAAGCCCAGGAGAAGATGAAAACTCATTACAACCAGACCAGCAAAGTACGAAAATTTAAGCCGGGAGACTTCGTGCTTGCATATTTCCCTATCCCAAGTTCACCTTTACAAAACAGATTTTCAGGACCCTACTGCGTCAAAGAGTGCAGGAATAACAACTACGTAATAGAGACTCCAGATAGGCGGCGGAAGACCCAGCTGTGCCACGTCAACCTCCTGAAGCAATATAATGGTACTCCTCCCACTGTCCTGATTAACTGTTCTACCTTCACAGAACCCTACATCCACAGTGAGACCTTCCCAGCTTCTCCTCCCGAAAGCACTGACAAGGAGTCAGCGCTTTCTAATTCCGAAATCCTTAATGATCTTCCCAAATACTTTCAGGATAATAATCGTGCTCCTTTGCCCTATTCTAATTCCACTCTCACCTCGTCAGATAAGCCCTTCATCCTCCATGTCGACGCCAGTGGTACCGACGTTGGTGGTGTCGCGATGCAACAACGAGGCGAGGAGAATACACCTGTCAGCGACTACTGCTACAAGGAACTACGGAACAATTGGCAAGGAGCTACTCTTCCTCATCCTGAAGCTCCAGCACTTCACTCCACACCTGAAAAGTGCTCGGTCCACCATCAACACGGACCACACCACCCTACACCTCCTGCAGCACGCCCACTTCTCATCTCAACGTCTTCTACTATGGGCTTGCTAACTGCAGAAATTCAACCTGGAGACACGCTATACCAAGATTCCGACAACATCTTAGCCAATGATCTCTCCAGAGTTTATGAAGTAGAAGCGACTCCATCTATTATTCCACCACATAACGACGTACTTCTTCCAGAACCGCAGGCTTCGGGGGAGAGTTGTGACAATAATCTCCTTCAAGAGATTGAGCCTGCTCTTCCCTCCACAATTACGTCGATACAACTATATAAAACTACTATGGAAGAAATGTCCAACAACGACAACAACATCTCCAAGGTTTGCCAGAGCGCAAAACGTATGCAGCCAGGAACACCTGCTCAGACTCAAACCGCCAAACTACCCGTCTTGCTGCCGGCTCCTCTGATTGGTCGCCGGTCGGGCTGCAACTGCACTCCACCCCCCCATACTACTTGATGTCTGGGGCCGCCACGACCTCAGTCCTCAGAATATTCCGTGCTTTCACAGTTAACACTTCTCCCTGCTAGACGTAAGCTTTGGCGTACGTGTACTAAGAGAGGTGATAGCTTAAAGCCAATATTCCAGCACCTTTCATTTACTTGTATATTGCACTTCTTGTTATTTTGTCTTAACGTAACTTTTCATTGTGTCATTTAATTATTCTTATTATTTTGATTGATTGATTTTATTATACGAATTTGTTTGACCATTTTATTCATGTTTTATTTCTTTAACGTAATTAAAATTTCATTGTTAAAATTTATTTGTGTTTTGTGTGTCTTCTCCTTACCTTACCACAGACGAAGTTCCAGATTTTCTATTTTTTTTTAATACTATGTGACGAGGCCATACCCCTAGCTTTGAACAGCCGAACACCAACGCGTTACCGTCACAGTATAATATTTTCTTTTAAGAGGCATATTTATTATATTAATAGATATAATTTTTTATTGGAAGGCTAGTCGAATGCGACCCCTTAATAGTTTTTGTATTAACACAATTTGGTACATCTGCATTTGTGCAGCTACCCTAGACAATATAAACGGAAGTATAGGGGTGTTAAAAAGATGTTAAGTGAAGCTAAAAATTCCCTTCACACAGGATGGTTTGTCATACAAAGGCATGTGATAAGTAATCTGCACTGGCAAACTCTGGGTGCATTATGAGCATATCATCATGAACACTAGAGTGAATAAGGTAGCAGTGATACTGAAAGTCTCCATCTCGCAGGAAAGTTAGTCATACAGGGCCATATGTTCAGTAGCCTGCACTGGCAAATTTTGGGTGCAATATGAGGATATCCTCAAGAACTCGAGAGTGAGTAAAGTAATTACAAAGTTCCAGGTACATCATACCAATGAGTCTGATAACTGGGCATTCCAGAGATTGCACCTGGAGTGCTGAGGATTGGGAGATCCGTCAGCTGCAGCTGTTACCGCCACAGGTGACGGTAACCCAACCTGATCCTGGCAACCACTGTGTCGCACAGTCTGGTGGACGTTTGTGCTGCCCATAAATATAGGTTTCAGATCTGAACAAATCATACCTTTTTATATTAGTGCTTTCAGGTCGTTGGGAGTCAGTAATTTTTTTCCTATCAGACCTGAGTGTCTGGAACAATAGTTTTGACAGCAGAGATGGGGATACCTAGATCTAATTCAACTTTATCTTTGTTACCCGCTAATTTGGCTGCAATGTCTGTGTCATTATGATGGATTATATTTATGTGTGATGGTATCCATACAAATGAGATTCGAAACCATTTACTCTGTGCAGCAATTAGGTCATTTATAATTGCTAGTATGAGATTGTTGCTGTCGATCTTCCAAGAGAAGCTTTCGAGTTGCTTGAAAAGCAGACTTTGAATCATAAAATATTATTGCTCCTATGTTTCTTAATGTTCTGGTAGCTAGTTGTAGTGCCGCTAGTTTTGTTTGTGTGGGGGTCAGCCAGTTGTTTAACCTGACACCGATAGTCTGTGTGCAAATATCATTTCTATAGAACCTATATGCTACTGCAGTCAGTCCAGTAGAAGATTAGACTGTGCCGTCGGTATAGACACAGTACTCGTGAGATCTTAAATGTTCTATGGAGGAGGCAATTGTTTTAAGAAGAGCAAGATTGTCATTACCTTTCTTGATGACGGGTGTGTATGATATTTGAATGGTGGGGTACAGATAAAGAGGAATATCAGAGACAGGTAGATTGCACTTAAACGGAATGTTGAGTTTGATGAGATTATAGGTAATTTTACTCAGCCATTTGTCATAAAAGGAGTGAATTTGTATGTTGGCACCAGACAATAGGGTGTTTACAGCACTGAATAGTTTGTCTCTGAGCAATGCAGGAGATGTAGGGTCCCTCGTGACTTTAGGGTAAAAGGTAGTGTTGACTTGCATGATACTCTCTAGTATGGTTGGAAACTTCAGTTCTTTCCTCATGTTGATGATTCTTGCGCATCTTGGGGCATCAAGAATTATCCTCATGGCTTCATTATGTACTACTTCAAGTTTGTCCAACACGGAGGCGGGGAAGTTAATTAGGTGCAAGGCATGATAATCAACTAGAGATCTAACAAATACCATATAGAATAATCTAGCATATTTATTATTGATACAAATATTCTTACCAGTAAGTGTTTTCAGTGGCTTAAGTCTTTCTTTTAACCGACGATGTAGATCGTTTACAATGTCACTGTTAATACCAACTCCAAGGTATTTGTGCTGCCAACGCGTTTCAGTATTCTGGTTGTTGACCTTGAAAGTTAGAGGGACACGAATTTTTTCATGGGGATGGAGAGCTCTGGATTTAGTTATATAGATAACAAGATCACATATAATGTTTTTCACAGCAAGTGAATCAAGTAGAACTTGCAGTCTAGTTTGAGTATTTGCAACAATGAATATGTCATCAGCATAACAGATGATAGCTTCGTCAGGTAGTGTGGGAATATCAATTGTTAATTTATGTATCAGAACAGTGTTGGGCTAAGCACTCCACCCTGGGGAGTACTCAACTCAAAGAGTGCACAATGTTTACTTTTGACCCCCTTGGAAAGGACTGAGGCGGTTCTATTACTCAGGTAATATCAGCAGTCCTGAGCCATATCAGCAGTCTTCCCTTATCTCCAAGCGAAGAAAAAAGACACCTCCTGAAGACAGACTATCTCTGCCTGAATGAAGAAGCACCGCTACTGCCGCCTTTCTGACCCGTCTCCCAGCCTAGTCAGATGTTGGGTTGTTTTCAGCATCGACCAAAGACACGCAGCTGGGTCAAGCCGTGGCACTTTCTCTTCAACTTCAGCTTTTCCTCTCACCGACTTCTCTTCAGCTGTTCCCATTTCAAGGCTCGCCGCATGGGCATCTTCTCCTGTATTATTGGATTGGATTGGATTATTCTTAATATTATTTCTGTTTGCTGTATCAAAAGCAGTTTGGAGGTCAATAAATGAGGCCTGAGAGCATGGCCCCTCTGTAATAAAATATTCAGCAAAGCAAGTTTGTGTACTTCTTCCAAGAAAGAAATCATTCAGGTTAGGAGCAAGGTGGGGCCTAATTCGAAACATTAGTCTGTCGAGTATAATCTTCTCAAGAACTTTACACTTGCACGATGTCAGAGAGATGGGTCTGAATTTTTGTGAATTAGGCGCTTGGGTATGGGTATTATGAGTCCCTGTGTCCCGCGGTCAGGTAAGACACCCTGCCTTAGACTTTGAGTAAACAATTCTAGCAAAGGGGTGTTGGCAGCTCAGCAAGTATTCTCATGGTATTGTATGTTATGCCATCCTCTCCAGGAGAGGTATATCTTGAGGTTATCTTGAGATAATTTCGGGGCTTTAGTGTCCCCACGGCCCGGTCCTTGATCAGGCCTCCACCCCCAGGAAGCAGCCCGTGACAGCTGACTAACTCCCAGGTACTACTTTACTGCTAGGTAACCGGGACAACAGGGTGAAAGAAACTCTGCCCATTGTTTCTCGCCGGCGCCCGGGATCGAACCCGGGACCACAGGATCACACCTTACTTTTCTTGAGTGCATTTTTTATTTCAGCGGTGGTTGTGTCATAGTTATCATCTGGCCCTATTTCACTTCAATATTTCAATATTGAAGTTACGATTTATTTTGATACTAGCCAGACGGTGTTGTACATCTTGGGGCAGAATGCTTATACTGGCAGTGCTTGCATATTGTTGAAGCAGCATGTCGGCATAGTCTACAGGTGAATGGTGATCAAGTTGACGACTTCTAGGATGAGAAATCCTTTTAATTAATTTTATTCCATATTTGGGATTAGGATGTTGCCTGGCAAAAACTGTCCACAGTGCTGGTTATACACCTGTTCCTTTAGCTCTCTAAACTCTTGGCTGGCATTAAGAAATGTGTTGAGGGTGTCAGCTTTTTATGTGTTTTATACTGCTCAGCTTAAGTGAGAACTCTGTCATGCAGGGGCTTAAGGCGTGAGTCAGTGAACCACATCAATCCCTTCCTCGCTGTTTTGGGTCTTGTGGATTTTACAATATTGTCATCAAAATCGGTAACTTCAGTGACCAGGTCCTCATAGACCCTCACTTCAGTGACCAGGTCCTCATAGGTCCTCACTTCAGTGACCAGGTCCTCACTTCAGTAACCAGGCCCAGTAATGACGGTAGTAAAACAGTAGGAGTTATACCATTCAGAAATGCAGTATTTGAAGTGCATGTGTAAACTTTCAGGGATATTGATTATTTCTCTTTTAAAAATTTGGGGTTTGACATTATTTATGGTGTATGAACTAGGGATGGCAAAATGATCACTAAGTAATTCGTGAACAATTGATCCATTGACAGCATTATCGATGAGACCGTGACCAGTGACATAATCAAGTCTACAACCTCTGGGGTGTGTGACGTTAGATGAGTTAAAGTTGAATACTGACATGTTATTGTCGCAAAGATATTTAACAAAAGCCTAACCATTTCTATTTGTTTTGGTGTCATCCAAGCTAGAGTGTCAAGTTACCTTGAGGTTACCTAATGTCTGGCATTAAAATCATCTATCTCAATGGTTTGAGGGCTGCTGGTGATTTTTGGAAGACAAGCTTCGACCATTTGATCGCACCTTACATATACATTAACTAAGTTAATAAAGCTGGTTGCTGTAATAGTCTGAAACTGCTGATAATATGAATTGTCACTTCTGTGGTTTTTAACAGGTTTACCTTCTAGATTACTTTTAACATACGTGAAGATACAGACATCATGTGAACCAACATGTGAGAATACTACATAATCTGAGAATTTGGGTGGTGTTCTGTTTTTTGTACTTGGAGCGTATAGTTCCTGCAGGCACAGTACATCAGTGTTGTTGGCACCAGTGTACATCATTAGATCAAACAGCCGCCTGCGCACGCTTCTCACATTCCACGTGAGAAATTTTTGTGATTCTGTCGTGAGTAATATTGTTCATGAAACTGACGAAGAGAAGTATTTACAAGGCTCACAAGTTGCAGACTATTGCTTAGTAGTGACAATTTTTCAGGGTCAATAATATTAAAGAGATCTCTCATTTGTGTATTGGCCAGTTGGTTGTCTTCACCTTTCCTAGCTTTTATAAGCATGTCTGTGAGATTATTCCCCGTGGTATATAATATTGATGCTATTAACTGGCGATAGTGATGAGACTATCGTCAGATGTAGTGAATGGATAAATTTACTACTGGAGATTGTGATGACACTAGCGCCAGATGTACAAGTGACCTCAGTCAGAAAGGGCGGCACTAGCAACAAATAAATGCTGTAATGACTGCATATTATTGTAAGACTGCATAGGGAGGCATAGAGCTGCTGCCGGAGCCCAAAACCTTGGCACTCCTTACCACTGAGTCATGGAGCTTCCGTAACTACTGAAGGTAGTTGTCAGAGTAGCTCATAGGTGTCTCACACTAATCATTTATTGATGTGTGTGGGCTATGAAAGTGATTCGAGTCCAAAGTATCCAGAGCAACATCTTTGATCACTTTCAAGCGTAAGGGCAGAGTCAATAATTCGTACAAGGGTCTTAGAAGGTGTGAACATAAAGGCACTTGTAGTTTCAACAATAACAATTTAATAATAAAACTCAATACTAGTGATACAAGACAAGAATAGTTTAAAATTGCGTTAAAGCCCGTCGTGGCGCTGTCAAATCTAGGCAAACCTGAAGAAACGCACTTCCGGTACAGACCGCTTGAGGTGCCAACATTAACTACACTTAACACAATGGGCGACCACTCCAGACGCAAGTGGCAGTTCGTCACGACTGCGGCAAACAATAATAACAACACAAATAAAACAACAGGCAGACCAGTCACTGGACTCGCCTTCCGTGCAACTCTCAAGTAATTATGTTAAGGCTCGCTTCTCAAGACGGAAATCAAGCAATCAATTACGTTAATACACAAAGACAGACTGATGACACTAGATCACTTGATTGATCCACTATCATCCTGCGGGTGATAGTGGACCCCATACCCATCTTGTATGGGGAAGTGGACCCCATACCCATATTGTGGGTGGTAGTAGACCCCATACCCATCCTGCGGGTGGTAGTGAACTCCATACCCATCTTGTAGGTGGTAGTGGACCCCATACCCATCTTGTGGGGGGGTAGTGGACCCCATTCCCATCCTGTGGGTGGTAGTTGACCCCACTCCCATCCTGTGGGTGGTAGTGGACCCCGGACCTCACACACGTCCTTTGGGTGGTAGTGGACCCCATACCTATCCTGTGGGTTGTAGAGGACCCCATACCCATCTTGTGGGGGGGTAGTGGACCCCATTCCCATCCTGTGGGTGGTAGTTGACCCCACTCCCATCCTGTGGGTGGTAGTGGACCCCGGACCCCACACACGTCCTTTGGGTGGTAGTGGACCCCATACCTATCCTGTGGGTCGTAGAGGACCCCATACCCATCTTGTGGGTGGTAGAGTACCCAATATACTCATCCTGTTGGTGGCAGTGGACCCCATACCCATCCTTTGGGCAATAATGGGCCCCATACCCATCCTGTGGACGGTAGTGGACCCCATGCCCATCCTGTCGGTGGTAGTGACCCTATAGCCATCCTGTAGGCAGTAGTGGACCCCATACCCATCCTGTGGGTGGTAGTGACCCCATAGTCATCCTGTAGGCAGTAGTGGACCCCATACCCATCCTGTGGGCAGTAGTGCACCCCACACCAATTCTGTGGGCAGTAGTGGACCCCATGCTCATCCTGTGGGTGGTAGTGACCTCATATCCATCCTGTGGGTGGTAGCGGTCCCCTCATACCCATCCTGTGAGTGGTTGTCGACCTTTACCCATCATGTGGGCGGTAGTGGACCCCATACCCCTCCTTTGGATAGACGTGGCCCCCATACCCATCCTGTGGTCGGTCCTGAACCCCATTCGCATCCTGAGGGTGGAAGGGGACCCCAAACCCATCATGTGGGTGGTAGTGACCCCATAGATATCCTGTAGGCAGTAGTGGACCTCCATGACTATACTGTGGGCGGTAGTGTATCCCATACTAATCCTGTGGGCGGTAGTGGACCCCATGCCCATCCTTTGGGCGGTAGTGACCCCATACCTATCCTGTGGGTGGTAGTGGCCCCACCCATACCCATCCTGTGAGTGGTTGTCGACCCAATACCCATCATGTGGGCGGTAGTGGACCTCACACCCATCCTGTTGGCGGTAGTGGACCCATACTCATTTTGTGGGCGGTAGTGGCGCATATATCTTTCCTGTGGATGGACATGACCCCATTACCCACCTAGTGGGCGGTAGTGGACCCCCATGCCCATCCCGTGGATGGTAGTGGTCTCCAAAGCCATCCTGTCGGCGGTAGTGGACCTTCCTGTGGATGATTGTGGTCCCCGAACCCATCATGTGGGTGGCAGTTGACCCATGCCTATCCTGTGGGCGGTACTTGACCCCATAAGCAAGTTGTGGGCTGTAATGAACCTAATACCCACCCTGAGGGCGTTAGTGGACCCCATACGGGTCATTTTGGGTGGTAGTTAACCCCCCTTACCTATCCTGTGGGCGGTAGTAGACGCGATACTATGGTGTATGGTGCCTATTAATCTTGTCTAAGTTACCAATCAAGCTGTCAATGCAATCAATCAGAGCTACCAATGTGCTACTAGTATAGTACTACTTAGTATATTACTACTAGTATATTACTTAGTATACCTACTAATCTCCTCTATCTCATTTTTTTTTCTTGCAATGTATCTGTTATCATTTTATTAATTCTGCTTGAATTTACCTACTTGAAATTATCTGTTAGATTAAGGACCTGCCCGAAACGCTGCGCGTACTAGTGGCTTTACAAAATTGTGAATACCATGCTATGTATCCTCACAAACCCAATGTACCTTATTGTATATAAATAAATAAATAAATAAATAAATAAATACTCATCCTGTCGGCGGTAATTAAGCATATACCCATTCTTTGGACGGTACTGTACCCTATTCTCATGCTGTGGGCGACAATGGAGGCCATACCCATCCTGTGGGCGGTAGTAGACAATTTTCATCCTGCGGATGATTGTGGACCCCATACCCATCCTGTGGGCGGTATAGTGGACACCAAACACACATCCTTTGAGCGGAAGTCTCCGCAGTCTCCGTGGTGTAGTGGTAAGACACTCGCCTGGCGTTCCGCGAGCGCTATGTCATGGGTTCGTATCCTGGCCGGGGAGGATTTACTGGGCGCAATTCCTTAACTGTAGCCTCTGTTTAACGCAACAGTAAAATGTGTACTTGGATGAAAAAACGATTCTTCGCGGCAGGGGATCGTATTCCAGGGACCATAGGTTTAAGGACTTGCCCGAAACGCTACGCGTACTAGTGGCTGTACAAGAATGTAACAACTCTTGTATATATCTCAAAAAAGTGGAACATATACCCTTCCAGTGGGCAGTAGTGGATCCCATACCCATCCTGCATGCGGTAGTGGACGTCATACTCATCCTGTGGGCAGTAGTGGACCCCATGCTCATCCTGTAGATGATAGAGGTCGTCAAACCCATCGTATGGGCAGTAGTGGACCCCATAACCATCCTGCAGGCGGTAGTGGACGCCATGCTCATCCTGTGGGTGATAGAGGACCATGTACCCATCCAGTAGGTAGTAGTGGTCCCCCATACCCATCCATCCTGTAGATGATAGTACTCACCTAATTGTGCTTGCGGGGATTGGGCTCTGGCTCTTTGGTCCCGCCTCTTAACCGTCAATCAACTGATGTACAGATTCCTGAGCCTACTATCATATCTGTATTTGAAACTGTGTATGGAGTCAGCCTCCACCACATCACTTCCTAGTGCATTCCATTTACTATCTACTCTGACACTGAAAAAGTTTTTTCTAATGTCTCTGCGGCTGATTTGGGTACTCAGCTTCCACCTGTGTCCCCATGTGCGTGTGCCACCCGTGTTAAATAATCCATCCTTGTCCACCCCTGTCAATTCCCCTGAGAATTTTGTATGTGGTGATCATGTCTCCACTAGCTCTTCTGTTTTCCAGCGACGTGAGATGCAGGTCACGTAGTCTGTCCTCATTACTCATGCCTCTTAGTTCTAGGACTTGTCTAGTGGCATACCTCTGAACTTTTTCCAGCTTCGTCTTGTGCTTGACTAGATACGGGTTCCATGCTGGGGCCGTATACTCCAGGATTGGCCTTACATATGTGGTATACAAGGTTCTGAAGGATTCCTTACACAGGTTTCTGAAAGGAGTTCTGATGCTAGCCAGCCTCGCATAGGCCGCTGATGTTATTCTTTTGATGTGGACTTCGGGAGACATGTTCGGCGTGATATCAACTCCTAGATCTTTCTCTCTGTCCTTTTCGTGAAGGACTTCATCTCCCATTCGGTATCCAGTGACTGGCCTCCTAGTTCCTCCTCCTAGTTTCATTACCTTACATTTACTTGGGTTGAACTTTAGTAGCCCTTTGTCGGACCATTCCTTCAGTTTGTCTAGGTCATCTTGTAGCCTCATACTATCCTCCTCTGTCCTGATCCTCCATAATAATTTTTGCATCATCAGCAAACATCGAGAGGAACGAGTCAATTCCTTCTGGGAGATCATTTACGTATATTAGAAACCGTATAGTTCCAGGGACTGATCACTGTGGGGCTCCACTGGTGACTCCCCGCAATTCCGAGACCTCACCCCTCACGGTGACTCGCTGTCTCCTGTTGCTTAGGTACTCTCTTATCCAGTGGAGTACCTTCCCTGTCACTCCTGCCTGCATCTCCAGTTTGTGCACTAGTCTCTTATGTGGTACTGTGTCAAAAGTTTTCTGGCAGTCCAGAAATATGCAGTCTGCCCAGCCCTCTCTCTCTCTTGCCTGATTTTTGATGTCTGGTCATAGAACTCAATCCAGTTAGGCATGATTTGCAATCTCTGAACCCATGCTGATGTTGTGTTTCATGTTCTTTTGCTCCAGATGTTCCACTAGCTTTTTTGTACAATCTTTTCTATCATCTTGCATGGAATGCAAGTTATGACGCGTGCCTGTAGTTCAGTGCCTCCTGCCTATCACCCTTCTTGTATATTGGGACTACATTGGCCGTCTTCCAAATTTTTGGCTGTTCACCTGTTACCAGTGACTTCTTGTACACCATGGAGAGTGGCAGGCACAGAGCATCTGCTCCTTCCTTTACAATCCATGGTGAGATTCCATCCGGGCCTATAGCCTTTGTCACATCCAAATCTAGCAGATGCTTCCTCACCTCCCCACTGGTAGTCACAAACTCCTCTAGTGGTGTCTGGGTTGATGTTCCTTCCCTTATCTCGGGGACTTCTCCTTGCTCTGAGGTGAAGACTTCTTGGAATTTCTTATTGAGTTCCTCGCACACTTCCTTGTCCTTTTTAGTGAATCTTTCTGCCCATATCCTCAGTTTCATCACCTGTTCCTTCACTGTTGTTTTCCTCCTGATGTGGCTATGCAGTAGTTTGGGTTGAGTCTTTGCCTTGCTCGCTGTGTCATTTTCATATTGCCTCTCTACCTCTCTTCTCACCCTGACGTATTCATTGCTGGCGCTCTGGTATCTTTCTCTGCTCTCTAGTGTTCTGTTGTTTTTATAGTTTCTTCACGTCCTTTTACTTAACTGCTTTGCTAGCTTGCAACTCTGATTAAACCATGGGCTTTTCATCTCTATTTCATTTTTTTCCTTTTGGACTGGGACGAACTTGTCTGCTGCCGCCTTACACTTCTGTGTAATGTAGTCCATCATTGTTACGGCCCTCTCGGGACGCAACGGGGGTCCTTACTCTGATGTTGTTAGAGGAAGATATATGTATCCGTTCCCGAGCCAGTATTGGCTATCAAGGGATGAGATCCGTGACGCAAGTAACTTAAAGGGAGTAGGGAAAGAAAGCTAAGAACTTAATATTATACTTATCACCATCACCGATTAAATATACATATAAATGAGTGCACAAGGGGGGAGGGGTATTAACACTATACAAGGGGATTATACACAATATAGTCTTCTGCTGAAGACTCTGGTGCCGAGTCCTTGGTGCTTCTTCGTGGCCACACAACGAAATATCCACAGAAGTTGAGCCTACCCTGGCCCCAGGTCAGCCAAAACACAGGTCCACTGGGGGCACCGTCGTGGAGGCCGTCAACCACACGTCCAGCAGGTCTGCTGGCAGGTACTGAGCCACCAAGGCTGGTACGGCCACTCCACGAACGATATAAGAGGTACGCCCTAGACAGGAGTCTCGTGTGATATCACCAATCACCCTCCTGTCCTCAATACCCCAGTGGATTATCGTCTCCAACCGTCGGTCCCGGGTAAATCCTTTCACTGCCACTCCACTGACAGGCTTAACACACCACAGTGTTCTTCCGGGGGGACGACGTCACAACAGCTGCAGCAAACTTCACAGTATGGAGACTGGCTGCCTCGGGTAGACTGATTCCACTTCCATCACAGTGGTCCCAGGTCGGCTCTGTAAACAGACACGTCATCAATAACTGGGACACTAAACCACCTCACTCACGGGTTCGGGCGCAAACACCTGACGTATCCAGTCCATAGATGGCGCTGTCGTCGGAGCACCACCTCACCAGAGGTCAGGAGCGGCTGTGTTGTGAGCTGCACAGGACTGGAAACTGGCCCTTGTGGCCGATATTCGCCGTCCTCATCCGGTGTCGTCGTTCGTTTGGCGGGGGTTTCGGGAGCTGACCCACAGATGGCGTAGTTGTTACTGCTCCTTGCTCGGACGCTGAATCCGGGTTCGTAACACCTCCCCACCAAAAAGAATTTGGTTTGGGGTTCTATAAAAAGAAACACAAACCAAATTAGTACGACGACACAACTCCAAATGGACACACATGCATTATAATCTGGAATGGTGAGGCTGTCTCGTCCACAGAACTGTCCTACTGGGCAATTCCGGCACAACGGGAACTTGAAGATTGAAGGCGATGTCCTGCCTGGCGTAACCTTCCACGTCTTCCACGTCTCCACTGCGATGTCAAGCAGGGGCATCATCTCACCTCTCTCGAGTACGGACTGGTTTCGACACGATCTGGGGTGACTCGACACTTCCCTATGTCGTGGCACCGATGATGGCTGACCACAGACGGCATTTCTGGTGCCGGTCCGATGGTCCTTCAGGGAGACAGGAACCTGGAATACAGGGGTCTGATAATTCAGAGTGATAGCGACAATGGGCAAGTCAGTACTTACTATACACTCCTCTACTAGGCCCACACCTAGTTCCAACAGGGCTGCTTGCTCACCGAAGATGGCATTCGCTCTGCCCCCGTCAGGTCGACCAACGTTCCGTATAACGCTGTGTTGAGGTTCAGCAATCACGCGGGGGGTGTCAACCTGTCGGAAACAGTCACTCATATTATTACATGTCGTACCTCCTGTATCAACCATCACCTTCCAGGTCCCTTCGTCAACTGCAACACCTGCAGTACAAATCTCCAATCCCTGGGACCTCTTCACGATGTTCACGAGAGCCACCATCCTTCGGGTCGTCCACCGGTCCTCACTGAGAGCACAAATGAGAACACATACGAGAATCAAACAAAATATCGCCAAGAAACATTTGGTTACCTGAGGAATAAGCGTCCTGAGCCTGTAATGTCCATAGCCAGCAACATCCACTAGCCTGGCTTGGACCGAAGAGGGCACTAGTCCTTTTGAACACACCCCACATACCTCTGACGTCTGGGGAATCTCTGGCTGATTCAATACACGCTGTAACTTGCCATACCGCAAGTACACGTACGCCTTCGCTCCAGACTCGTTGGTATCCATGGGTGTCTGCACACAAGGCTTCTCTTCTAGCTCAGGTACTTCTGCCATCGTAACCTCATGTTTCTTGGCGAGAGAAAAATCAGGAGACACTGCTAGATCGTTCTCCATCTGTAGGCGAGAGGACAAATTAAACATAGTTACATCCGTGTCTGTCTTTACCTGGACATTACCATTGCCTGTTGACACCTCAGACTTTGATGTTCTGGCTGACTCGTCCGCTATCTTGCGATGATTGTTGCTCCAATCGGTCACCAAGTCGTTGGCTAGTACCACGTCAATCCCAGCCACAGGGAGGGTATCGACTACTGCCAACGCACATGTGCCGCTGAAATAAGGCGAGTCGAGATGTACTGGCACTAAGGGGGCGATATACTGCGTTCTCGGAAACCCAACCAGGATAACCTCTGGTCTCCCATCCACACTTACTCCCTCGGGTAACGAGCTCTTCACGATCAGGGACTGGGCTGCTCCACTATCTCTGAGCACTACAATTGATCTACCAGTATGATCACTCGTTACATACCCGGTTGAAGTGTGAGGGGCCAACAAACTTGGTCCTTCCTGCGTCGTCGTAGACTGGTTTCCTACTGGTGATGTAACACAGCTCATCAACATCACCTCCCTTCGTGCGCTGCCACCTCTTCTGCCTCGGCACCTAGCAGCTATGTGCCCTTTCTGCCCACAAGTCCAGCACACCATATTCCTCCTTGGACTCCGGTGTTTCAGACTACTAGGACTAGTCCTTCGAGGGCTACTTGGGGGTGTGGGAACCGACCTGTGAGATTTATATTTATTTAATTTATATGAATTTATATTTACATTAATTTATATACTTCGATAGCAATTTGTATAATGTTAAGTGGACTGTATTTCTGCAATAATCTCATAATCTCACAAATCGATCCTCTACACATTAGGGGGGGGGGTTATTAAATTAATATATATGCAGCCAATCAAACTACAGTATTAACTACATACATTGAAAAGGTTCCTTATCTTATAGTACAGCAGGTTAGTCCACCAGGTATAACTAGGGTGTAGACACCAAATTATCCTCTTTGAGGTAGCTTCCATATCACCCAGTAACTGGTGCACAAATCTTGCTTCCTCGTCATGACCTGTCAAAAGTGCGCTAGCTGAGAAGCCAGAATCCTATATATGACAAGCTATATCAGAGAAAACTGTACATGGAACATTAAAGACCTGGCTTAATTACCTTTAGTTTGAGGCTTCCACGTGATCTAACCGGCTCACCCTATATCCTGACATTAATGGCCATAAATGAATGATAAACGGGTTTCGGATAGACACTTAACTTGAATTTGTAGACAGCGTGTTGACAATGGTACACCTTTGGTTTCCATAACACTACGTCCAAGTAAATTTAACAGGAGCCGAATTTGCTCCCGTGTGAGCCTCTGGTCTCAATATAAACAATGGCTGCCCTCCTTCCCCCTCTGACGCCTGGCTTACATTGTCCACATGTCCAAAGGTGATAGAAGGGTCACATTTACTCTACTTTAATATTGATAATTAAGTTAATTTATATGAGATGTTTTATGATGGTAAAGTCCAAAGACTAATGTATTTAAGAATAATTCCCACCATAATAGGTGGTGAATTATAATAGTATGTGGTGATGATATCCCGTTTTCTTCAGATGGTAATTCCACTACAAGTTACGTTTTCTATGGGTAACTTGTTTATACAACACAGCTCTTATCTGTCTGTATGATATTATTATTAAATGGTGTCGGATTTTCCGACATAATTCCCCAGGGGGCTGCTCACGGGTCGAAGTCCTAATTAGAACAGACGAACACCGATACTCCTCCTTCGAATTATTAGATTAATTTGATGTTAGTAGTTAGTAATCACACATTTGTGTGTCTGTTCGTACAGGACGGATGTCCCGTACTAGAGTTGCAGGGGTTAGAAGTCTAATGCGATTTCATTTCCCTGTCAACTCTTGAAAGGCTAATATTCAAGCCTAATTACATATTATTTAACCCAGAAGACTGGATGTGATCAAGTACTACAGTCAAGTATGATTCAGGGACTGCAGTGAGATCAATGACATTAGATATAACTTGAAGTTTGTTCAGGTAACTGGTCACTGATATATAAACACTGAGGCCCATGGAATACATCTTGATTAAATAATAAATGTATCAAATCAGTCATCAGATTTACTGGGGTTTAATTTAATTAATTGATTCAGAGGATTGAATAGCTCATCATTAAAGTAAAGTATGGTTCTGAGACTGCAGTGGGTTCAGTGACATTGGTCGCAGTGACTTGTAGCTGTTTTAGGCTACTGTTCACTGATTTGCCACTGAGGCCTCATGAACTCATCTTCAGCTTCAAATGATGATACTAACATCAACCTCTGTTGGTATAGTCAGCTGTAATCTCCTTAGTATAATGCTACTGGAGAAATATAATCAGCTGACAAATTTAGTTTCTATTGGTATTGTTTATCTGCAGGCATAGGTCTCCTCAGGCATGATACTGGGCCTGAGAGTAATTTACCTCCTGCAGAGTTTAACATGGTTATACCCTGATATTTAGTAGGGCTACCGATGAATCGATGGCAATAGTTTGTCCCTACAAGGAGACCGAAGTCAGTGAGGTGATCAGACTTAATATTATCTGCCAATTTTATTCCTCTATTTCTCAGGAATTTGGCTGTTGCTCTCAGACCTTGAACTTGTAGGTCTACTGGTATTTTGTCCACCACAATGGCTTGTACTCTACAGACGTACCTGCCTAAACGTACTGATGGTTGTACCACCTGGTAGACTTGAGGTCCTGCATCTGTTACAAACCCTGATATGTTGAATGACATCTGGGCTACAGGCCTTAATTGTAGTTCATCTGCCAACTTTTTAGTGATGTATGTTCTTTGGGATCCTTGGTCAAACAACCCACGGGTATGGACCTTGGCCCTCTTATTCAGGATGGTAATTTGGGCAGTAGGCAAAGTCGTATTACCTTTAGACTTTGCCGATTGGACACTCTTTGTTTGTTGCACCTTGCAGTACTGTACTGTGGTGGGAATGCTATCTTCCACCTTGGGGTTTGGAGACGTTGTTTTGGTGTCTCTGCACAATGCTGCATGGTGCTGACCTTTGTTACACCTATTACAGGTGTGTAATTGGGTATCACAGTCCTTGATGTTATGTTTCCTGAGGCACCTCGTGCAATGTTGCAAATCTTTGAGTCGCTCAACACGGGCGTCACTATCAGGAAAATTAGAGCAGTGGTACATTGAATGTTTCTCATTGCAGAACAAACATGTTCCATAGCTTCCAGTACCCTTTGGTGTCACGTTCTATAGGCTTGGAGGGTCCCACTGCATATACGCCCACACTGCCACTGTTCCACTTTGGTGTTGAATTATATTGTCTAGATTGATTTGGAGTACCTTTGGTACTCTGTGGTTTACTATTATTGGTTTCTGAGGGTTTACTTGGTGGTTTTAATTTGTCATGTGTTCGTAATTGATGAACTACTGACTTTAAACCTTCAGATATTTCACTCATGGATAAGATGCTTTTATTGTAATGAGCACTCATTTGTCTCAATATGTCCCTAGGTATTTTCTCCTGGACAATTATTTTCAAGACCCACTCAGCCCCGTTTGTATCTGCTGTCAGGCTGAGGGCATTGATCAATGATTCTACCTCCAGCGTGAAGACTTGGAGTGAATCAGCTGAAGCCTCCGGTGGGGGTAAATGCAACAGCTCATGAACTAAATGTGATGTTCTTACTTCTGGATCAGCATAATTATCCTTGAGGAGTTTTACTGCCAGATCATAGCCGTCATTAGTTAATCTCAGGTGGGATACTACTGTTTTAGCCTCACCTGATAATTGGCCTTGCAAATAAGAGAATTTACTACTCTTTGGTAAAGATTGTTTTGAGTCTACAAGGTCAACGAATTTGTTCCAAAATTCATCCCAATCTTCCTCATCTTTTCCTGAGAAAGTGGGTAAATTAATTGGAGGGAGTCGAGCTTCTGCTTGACTCGTATTAGATGCAACTGTTGTTGTTGTTGCTGTTGCCTTGTTTTGGGCAATTAATTTGACATAAGGCTGTAACGTGGTCTGAGTGTGATCTTCATAATTCGCAAGATCAACCATAATGTCGTCTATTTCTGTTTCTGATAAATTGGTGTTGGCAAGTTCAGCCACATATGTTGCTATTTGACATTTGATTTGCTCAAATTTACCTGCAGCTGCTTGATAATAGCTTTCCAGGTCAGCATAATCAACTTGAGATTGTTGTGACAAATCTTCACATTTCTTGATCTGTCTTGTTAAGTGGCCTTTAAGACCTGCAAGGGTTCTTTTCATTCTCCCTGCATTATCCCTACTGGCTAGTTGGTGAAGCCTTGTGGGGCTTGTACTTGGGCTGCTCATAATACTGAACAAACACTGATGGTAGCCTAGGGTAAATTCTGCACTCACTAGGCAATAATCCTACCTCTACTAGAGGTTAGCACTTAAAATTAATACACATTATATATATACAATCATCCACACTAATGATTTGAGTGATAAACCAGTGTCACTGGAAGTACCTTTAGGTTAGCTCTTCAATATCACCCTAGGATGGAATAGACACTAATTAATCACTCAAAGGTGTAATGATCATAAGTAAATTATTATATATACAACTCAATTCGAGTTGGTAAAAATTACACCCAAAATAGGGTCTGGACCATTCATTAATGGTGTTAGGTTGATCAATATAGTACAACTGACTATGGTAATAATGGGACTAGGATGAACAATAATAGTTCAACTAGTCATATCCTACCCTGTTGTGGGTTGGCAATTAGTAAATATTATACTGTGATCACTAGTGCAATATATATTAAATAATTCTCTATCTTGGAGAAATAATATACACAATTATTGATAATAGCCTCTATGAAACTTCTAATATTATCAAGAAGTATTAAATATTATTATTGACCTCGCGAAATAAACTCCACAAAATTCGTAGATAATCTCTCGCGAAATGTAACACCACGAAATCCGTGAACAATCTCGCGACACAGTCACTAATTTGGCTGGCTTCTATATTAGCGCTGTCATTTCACAGAATAACACTCCACCAAATCTGTGGGTGTGCATGAAACCGCTGACTAAGGCTGAACTGAACTGAGCGGGGCTCGTGAACTCGCACGAGTCAACGCCGCCGTCTTGACTGGCTTTGTTTAAATAACACTGCACTAGTATATTTAATGAATCCACTGGTTAACTGGTTCATCCGGTACTAAGATGACCAAATGTGGGTTCAAAGGATCAAATAATCCGTCATCCGGTTCGAAGATGACCAAATAATTCGGTTTCGAAGGACCAAATAATGTGGGAACCGACCTGTGAGATTTATATTTATTTAATTTATATGAATTTATATTTACATTAATTTATATACTTCGATAGCAATTTGTATAATGTTAAGTGGACTGTATTTCTGCAATAATCTCATAATCTCACAAATCGATCCTCTACACATTAGGGGGGGGGTTATTAAATTAATATATATGCAGCCAATCAAACTACAGTATTAACTACATACATTGAAAAGGTTCCTTATCTTATAGTACAGCAGGTTAGTCCACCAGGTATAACTAGGGTGTAGACACCAAATTATCCTCTTTGAGGTAGCTTCCATATCACCCAGTAACTGGTGCACAAATCTTGCTTCCTCGTCATGACCTGTCAAAAGTGCGCTAGCTGAGAAGCCAGAATCCTATATATGACAAGTTATATCAGAGAAAACTGTACATGGAACATTAAAGACCTGGCTTAATTACCTTTAGTTTGAGGCTTCCACGTGATCTAACCGGCTCACCCTGTATCCTGACATTAATGGCCATAAATGAATGATAAACGGGTTTCGGATAGACACTTAACTTGAATTTGTAGACAGCGTGTTGACAATGGTACACCTTTGGTTTCCATAACACTACGTCCAAGTAAATTTAACAGGAGCCGAATTTGCTCCCGTGTGAGCCTCTGGTCTCAATATAAACAATGGCTGCCCTCCTTCCCCCTCTGACGCCTGGCTTACATTGTCCACATGTCCAAAGGTGATAGAAGGGTCACATTTACTCTACTTTAATATTGATAATTAAGTTAATTTATATGAGATGTTTTATGATGGTAAAGTCCAAAGACTAATGTATTTAAGAATAATTCCCACCATAATAGGTGGTGAATTATAATAGTATGTGGTGATGATATCCCGTTTTCTTCAGATGGTAATTCCACTACAAGTTACGTTTTCTATGGGTAACTTGTTTATACAACACAGCTCTTATCTGTCTGTATGATATTATTATTAAATGGTGTCGGATTTTCCGACAGGGGGCGTCTTCTTAGCGCTTTGTGGGACGGGTCTTTCTTCTTCATCATGAGGTCTGTCAAACCGGCGCTGGTAATTCCTCGGGACGTACTTAGCAGACGGCCTATGAGTCAGGATATACTCTTCAGCCATGGTGGCTGCCGTACTCAAGGTCTCTACCTGCTGTTCCTCTAGGTACGTCTTCAGGTCTCCAGACAAACAATCCTTGAAGTCCTCGAGCAGAATCAGCTGCTCGAGGTCTTCCTTGGTCTCCACCTTCCGAGAGGCACACCATTCTTGAAAAAGTCGCTCCTTGATGGTGGCGAATTCGGTGAAAGTGTGCTCTGAGGTCTTCTTCAGATTTCTGAACTTTTGCCTATATGCCTCAGGTACCAATTGGTACGCCATGAGCACCACTTTCTTCACCATATCGTAATCGCCGGAGTCGTCAAGGGATAACGTAGAGTAGGCGATTTGGGCCTTCCCAGTCAAGACGGACTGTATCATGATGGCCCAATTCTCCCTTGGCCACTCCAAAGAGGCCGCGACTTTCTCGAAGGCTGCGAAGAACTTCGAAACTTCTCTCTCGTTGAATTTGGGGACCATTTTGATATTCCTTACCGGATCGAAACCGCTTACTCCAGTTTGTCTCTGTCCAGCGCCTAATCTTAATACTTCTAGTTCATGTTGTCTCTGACTTTCTTTTTCTTCTCTCTCTCGTTCTTCTCTCTCTCGTTTCTCTTCTCTTTCTCGTTCTTCTCTCTCTCTTTCTCGTTCTTCTCTCTCTCGTCTCTCTTCTCTTTCTCGTTCTTCTCTTCTTTCTTCTCTTTCTAATTCTAAACGCCTCATCGCCAATTCTTTTTCTTTTAAGTCTCGTTCCATCTCTAATTTCTTCCATTCTATTTCACGATTGATCTCTAGGGCACGCATTTTGACTGTTAGGAAGCTGATATTAAGCTCACCTGCATCACTATCAACGTCGCTGCCCTTATCTTCCTTTTCCGTGGAAGCTATCTCCTCACCTTCCCTTGTACTAGGAGTCTCGCCTTCCTGTTTCTCTTCTGCCTTCAGGTGCCGGTGAACCTTGGACAAGATCTCCACACGGGAATCACTGGCACGGATCTTTATCTCCAGGTAGGCGCTCACTAGTACAAGCTCTGGTTTGCTCAGATATTTTAATCTGGCAAGACAGTCCACTCTGTTCAGAAAAGCCTGAACATCGTCCAGATCATCGATGGTAGCTTTGTCTGCCATTGTCACAGATGGAACACTTAGCACTTATCACACCGTTTACACGTTAGCACTTAACACGCCGAGCACTGTTCTACGCCAATATTGCACTTTATCGCACCAAACACTGCACTTGCCAATATTGCACGTAATCACTTCGGGCACCACACTACCCAATATTGCACTGAGTCCAAGCGAACACTTCGCTCTACAATATTGCACTGAATCACTGAGCACCGCACTAGTCAATATTGCACTTAATCGCTTAATCACAGCGAGCACCGCACTGCACAATATCGCACTTAAGTCACTCTTGAGCACCGCACAGGACGTATAACGTCACAACCGTCGCACACAGGGGGAATTATTTACAGGGATTACGCCACTTCACCACCCCTGTCAAACATACTTAACAAGGGGACGGATCCCGCTGGGGATGCCAATTATGTTACGGCCCTCTCGGGACGCAACGGGGTCCTTACTCTGATGTTGTTAGAGGAAGATATATGTATCCGTTCCCGAGCCAGTATTGGCTATCAAGGGATGAGATCCGTGACGCAAGTAACTTAAAGGGAGTAGGGAAAGAAAGCTAAGAACTTAATATTATACTTATCACCATCACCGATTAAATATACATATAAATGAGTGCACAAGGGGGGAGGGGTATTAACACTATACAAGGGGATTATACACAATATAGTCTTCTGCTGAAGACTCTGGTGCCGAGTCCTTGGTGCTTCTTCGTGGCCACACAACGAAATATCCACAGAAGTTGAGCCTACCCTGGCCACAGGTCAGCCAAAACACAGGTCCACTGGGGGCACCGTCGTGGAGGCCGTCAACCACACGTCCAGCAGGTCTGCTGGCAGGTACTGAGCCACCAAGGCTGGTACGGCCACTCCACGAACGATATAAGAGGTACGCCCTAGACAGGAGTCTCGTGTGATATCACCAATCACCCTCCTGTCCTCAATACCCCAGTGGATTATCGTCTCCAACCGTCGGTCCCGGGTAAATCCTTTCACTGCCACTCCACTGACAGGCTTAACACACCACAGTGTTCTTCCGGGGGGACGACGTCACAACAGCTGCAGCAAACTTCACAGTATGGAGACTGGCTGCCTCGGGTAGACTGATTCCACTTCCATCACAGTGGTCCCAGGTCGGCTCTGTAAACAGACACGTCATCAATAACTGGGACACTAAACCACCTCACTCACGGGTTCGGGCGCAAACACCTGACGTATCCAGTCCATAGATGGCGCTGTCGTCGGAGCACCACCTCAACAGAGGTCAGGAGCGGCTGTGTTGTGAGCTGCACAGGACTGGAAACTGGCCCTTGTGGCCGATATTCGCCGTCCTCATCCGGTGTCGTCGTTCGTTTGGCGGGGGTTTCGGGAGCTGACCCACAGATGGCGTAGTTGTTACTGCTCCTTGCTCGGACGCTGAATCCGGGTTCGTAACAATCATGTCTTGAACCGTTTTTCCTCTGAGCTCTGTTTCCCAAGCTATTTCAGTTAGGAATTTTCTCATCTCATAGTTTCTCTTCCGGAATGCCGGCCTCTTGTTTTCTGGTCCCTTCTTTGAGTACATTAACCCTTCTTTGACCAAATATTCAAACAACAGTACACTGTGATCACTCATACCCACGGGGGCTTCCAGACCGATTTCTCTTATGTCTGAATCGTTCAGAGTGAATACTAGGTCGAGTTTTGCTGGTTCATCATTGCCTCTCATTCTCGTGGGACCCTTGACATGCTGTCTTAAAAAGTTTCTAGTCGTCACCTCTAGCAGTTTCGCTCCGCATGTTTCCTCACCTCCATGTGGTTCTCTGTTTTCCCAGTGTATCCTTCCATGATTAAAGTCCCCATGATGAGCAGATGGGATCGGTTTCTACAGGCAGCAGCGGCTGCTCTCTCAATGATAATGTTAACTGGCATGTTGTTTCTGTCATACTCTTGCCTGGGTCTTCTTTCATTTTGTGGTGGGTTATATATCACTGCTGCTACTACTCTTCGTGCTCCCATCGTCATGGTGCCTGTTATGAAGTCTCAGAACACTTCGCTGCCCGGAATAACCATCTCCCCGAAACTCCATTCCTTTCTCATCAGTAATGCCACTCCGCCTCCTCCCCTTCCTTCCCTCTCTTTCCTTATTACAGTGTAGTCCTGGGGAAACACCGCATTCGCTATGATTCCTGAGAGTTTTGTTTCTGTGAGTCCAATTACATCTGGGTTTACTTCTTGCCTTGTTTTTAATCCCATCTATGTTCGAGTACATAACCTGACTCTCTTCTGTCCATTCTCAGTTTCTGTTGATTCCACTGGAGTTGGAGGGTAAGGGATGCCTGGGATGGGTGAACCTAGGAAGCAGAGCCTGGGGGTCTGGGATGTGAAGGGGTTGGGAGGATCTGGAACAGGGGGGGTTAGGGGGTCTGACGTGATGCGGCTGAGGGGATCCGGGGTTGGGGGTTAGTTGGGGCAAGGGATGGGGGAGCTGGAGGGGCATGTGGTGGTGTGGTGGAAGGTCATGGGTTGGAGTGTGCAGGGTAGACTGGGATGAGTTAACAGGGTGGTCAGGGGTTGGGGAGGGGGGGGGGCCATGAAGGAGGGGGGTGGGGTAGGGAGGAGAGGTTGGGGTGGGGTTAATGGGAAGGGCACAGGCTGGAGAAACAGGGAAGGGCATGGGGTGCAGGAACAGTGAGGGTCTGGGGTAGGGGTTGGGGATGAAAAAAGGGCATGGGGGGATCTGGGGTCAGGGAACATGTGGGTCATGATCTGAAGGGGGACTTTACTGTCTGGGGAGGTGCAAGTAATTGGTGTGAGATGGTTGAGGAGAGGCTTCTGTTACAATTCTCCCTATGGGTACTGGCCTACTGGTGGGGGAATTCCCACTCCCCTCTGAGGTTCCTCGAGACACTGAGCTGAGACCTGTGGCTCCCATATCCCCCACTCCTTTCTCTGCGTCTCCTCCTTGCTTCTGCAGCCTTCCTTGTCTCCTCCCTTGTCATGTCCCTTTGCAGAAAGACGTCCTCGTATCCCCCTAACCTCCCAAGTCTGCTCTTCCTGGATAGGATTTTCTCCTTTGTTGCCTCGTTCATGAGCACTACCTTTATCAATCGTTTCATTTCCTTCTTGTAGATGCCCAGCCTGAAAACCTTCTCTGTGTTGCTATTTGCCTCCTCCATATCCAGTCCCTCCAAGATCTCTGTCATGGTTGCTCGGTCCCTCCTTCTCTACTCCTCCCGATTGGATCCCTCTGGTTCCTGTACTCCTACAACTATAATTGTTCGTTTCCTTTCCAGCATTCAGTGCATTTTGCAGCTTCCTGTGAGGTAGCTGCTTTCATAGCTGTTGCCCATAGTGGTCCCATACCCATCCTATGGGCAGTTCATGGGCCCAGACCTATCCTACAAGTGGTATGGGCCCCTTACCCACCTAACAGGTCGTAGTGGACCCTATACCCATCCTACAGTAGGTAGTAGACACAATACCATCCTGTTTGTAGTAGTTTACCCCATAAACATTCCAACGTAACACCGTTTTCTGTTCACGATTCTACAATACTTTCTTTAAAGATTTTTAAAGCACAAACTAGTGTAAATAATAATGATTGGTAAAGCACTTATTTTATGTAATAAATTATAGTGCTTATTATAATTTACTAAGAACAACTAATATTTCTCAAAACAAAACTACGAGCCTTCAATAGGATGTAGCTGATCTGTAATATTCTAAGAGCATGGACAATAGTAGGTCCATTTCACAATCCATGTGGGACCTGAAAACTACAATTTTCATTATAATTGAACCAATCACGAATAATTCTGCTGTCTATGGTGATGGACGGGTACTGTGAGACGTAAATTGGAACGTGAGAAAGAGTTTGGGCCTTGAAAAAATATAACTAGGAATATACCACACATGTACTAATTCGTAAGGAAAATATTAACTATTAGCAATAAGTCATATATGTGCCGTCTTGTGCGAGAGCGGGTTGTATAGTGGTGTGGTGAACCTTGTGGTCATGTATGGTGGTGTGGTGAACCCTGTGGTCATGTATGCTGGTGTGGTGATCCTTGTGGTCGTGTATGGTGGTGTGGTGAACCTTGTGGTCATGTATGGTGGTCTGGTGAACCTTGTGGTCATGTATGGTGGTGTGGTGAACCTTGTGGTCATGTATGGTGGTGTGGTGAACCTTGTGGTCATGTATGGTGGTGTGGTGAACCTTGTGGTCATGTATGGTGGTCTGGTGAACCTTGTGGTCATGTATGGTGGTGTGGTGAACCTTGTGGTCATGTATGGTGGTATGGTGAACCTTGTGGTCATGTATGGTGGTGTGGTGAACCTTGTGGTCATGTATGGTGGTGTGGTGAACCTTGTGGTCATGTATGGTGGTGTAATGAACCTTGTGGTCATGTATGGTGGTGTGGTGAACCTTGTGGTCATGTATGGTGGTGTGGTGAACCTTGTGGTCATGTATGGTGGTGTGGTGAACCTTGAGGTCATGTATGGTGGTGTGGTGAACCTTGTGGTCATGTATGGTGGTGTGGTGAACCTTGTGGTCATGTATGGTGGTCTGGTGAACCCTGTGGTCATGTATGGTGGTGTGGTGAACCTTGTGGTCATGTATGGTGGTGTGGTGAACCTTGTGGTCATGTATGGTGGTGTGGTGAACCTTGTGGTCATGTATGGTGGTGTGGTGAACCTTGTGGTCATGTATGGTGGTGTGGTGAACCTTGTGGTCATGTATGGTGGTATGGTGAACCTTGTGGTCATGTATGGTGGTGTGGTGAACCTTGTGGTCATGTATGGTGGTGTGGTGAACCTTGTGGTCATGTATGGTGGTGTGGTGAACCTTGTGGTCATGTATGGTGGTGTGGTGAACCTTGAGGTCATGTATGGTGGTGTGGTGAACCTTGTGGTCATGTATGGTGGTGTGGTGAACCTTGTGGTCCTGGTTGCTGGAGTGTTGATCTTTGTGGTAGTTTACACTGGTGTACTCACCTAATTGTGCTTGCGGGGGTTGAGCTTTGGCTCTTTGGTCCCGCCTCTCAACTGTCAATCAACTGGTGTACAGATTCCTGAGCCTACTGGGCTCTATCATATCTACATTTGAAACTGTGTATGGAGTCAGCCTCCACCACATCACAAGGTGGTGGAGGCAGTTGGTGTGGTGGTTGTAGTTATTACAACGCCAAAGTAGGGTTAGACATGTGGTTAATGATTGTGTGAAATGTCGGGAGTTCAACATCACTTACAGAGAACAGCAGTAGTTGTAATATATGAAAAACCCTGGACACTATTGTGGCGGAGACTATATCTGTGGCCGACGTCTACAAATGAGTGTAGGAACACCTTTGTCCCCTTTGGCTGACGTTAAAGACATTACCTATGGACTGGCACATGACAATTCTCAGCAGAATAGTTAAATATTTAATATATACTTTCACTTGAAAAACTATTAATCTTATGTTGAACTTTTATAATAATTTGTGTAAGAAATAACAACAATTAAGATTATCACAGACCTTTTGTTAGACGACAATAACCGGATGATGTTTGATGTACCACTAGCGCTAAACTGGCTGTTACACCAAGAGCTATTTGCTGCTTGTTTTACCAAAACCTTATGGCTCACTGGTTTACCAAAAGCTGTAGGCAGGAGAGTTGCTAAAGATAGTTTGTCTCTAATTACTTATCACAGCACACCAGGCCACACTCTCAATGTAACCAACTGTCACACTCAGGACAAGGCCCTGTGGTCACACTATAGTCAGTACCTTCAGGACACCAGGTACAGTCTTCACAACAGATAAAATCAATGAATGCTGGTAAAACCCAAAGCAAGACACTTCACTACACACGAGAACTGTTAAAAGTACACTACTGACAAATACACTAGGTCAACGGTGACACACGAGAACTGTTAACAGTACACTACTCACAACAACACTGGCGTCAACGGTGACACCAAATAAGGGCAAACAAGTCACCGCTACGCAGTATCCATATCGAGGCGGACGGAACGTTGAGCGACAAAAAGCGATACCAGTGACAAAAATGTAACTTTCTTTTCTAGATTATCTTCCACACTAATAGCACAGCTGTGTGGTCTGTGCTCTTTATGTTACTGGTGATATTTATCCCACACGACCAGTCTGTGTGTACTCTGTGCTCCCTCTATGTTTTTGGTGATATCTATCACACACTACAGGGCCACCTGTGGTGATATCTATCACACACTACTGGGCCAGCTGTGGAGACATCTATCACACACTTCTGGACCAGCTGTGATGATATCTATCACACACCACTGGGTCAGCTGTGGAGACATCTATCACACACTTCTGGACCAGCTGTGATGATATCTATCACACACTACAGGGCCACCTGTGATGATATCTATCACACACCACTGGGCCAGCTGTGTGTGCTCTGTGCTCCCTCTATGTTAGTGCAACCCGCTCTCGCTATAACATAGTATCATTGTGGTCAAAGGCTCATAGTTCCTAAGCTGCTAATGTTCATAGTTTATCTGTGGTAGATTTCCAGTTATTTCCCTATCACCAGGCACCAACCCTTCCTCACGCACCATAGTCTGTCCCATAGTACCCGTCACATCACTGTAGAGAGCATAAGGGTCCGTTTGCTCCAATCTTAAATGATAATTGTATTTTTACAGTGAAATTTCTTATATGAAATTTACGTAATATTTTCCATGTTATTCAGGTATCATGGATACGCTACATCCTATTGAAGGCTCGTAGTTTTGTTTTGAGAAATCTTGGTAGTTCTAAGTAAATTAAAATAAGCACTATAAATTATTACATGTAATTGTGGGGTTCTTTCAAATAATTTTTGTATACAATAGTTTGTGCTTTGAAAATCTGAAGAGAGTGAATTGCAGGAACGTCATAACAAAACGATGTTAAGTTGAAATGTTTATGGGGTACACTACTGAAAACCGGATAGATCTTTGGTCCATAACAAATCACATGATGTTTATGGAGTCCACTACCACCTAAAAGGATAGGTATGTGTTCCACTACCACCTGTAGGTTGGGTATGGGTCAATTACCACCAATCGGATGGGTATGGGGTCCATTACCGCCCCATGCTTGGTATGAGGTGCATTGCTGCACACAGCATGGGGCGGTAATGGACCACTGTTACCCGTAGGATGGGTATGGGGTCCACTGCCACCTGTTGGTTGTGTATGGGGTCAACTACCACCTACAGGATGAGGCTGGAGTTCACTACCGCCCACAGGATGGGTATGGGGTCCACTACCGCCAACAGGATGAGTATGGGGTCTACTGCCACCCAAAGGATGAGTATGGGGTCCACTATCACCCACTGGATAGGTATGGGGTTAACAACCATCCACAGGATGAGTAAAATCAAATCAAAAATCAAAATGTTTATTTAGGTAAGGTACATACATAAAAGAGATTTTACAAAGAGTGATGGATTAATAGATAGGGCTAGTACATACAATGCCTAAAGCCACTATTACGCAAAGCGTTTCGGGCATAAAAGTAGGGGGTCTACTACCACGTATACGATAAGTATGGGGTCCACTACAATAACAGGATGAGTATAGGGTCCACTACTGGTCAGAAAATGGGTGTATGGTCCACCTCTGCCCACAGGATGGGTATGGGGTCCACTGCTCCCATCAGGTTGGGTATTGGGTCGATTACCGCTTAGAAAATGGGTGTATGGTCCACTACCGCCTACAGGATTGGTATGGGTCCTGTACCGCCCATGGAATGGGACCCAAGGTGTCCACTACCACCTGTAGATGTTTATTGGGTCCACTACTGCCTACAGGATCAAGTACTACCCAGTCAAGTACTCTCGGAAATCTGATACATATGTTAACATACTATAGTTACCCATTAAGAATTTTTGGAAAATGGGAGATTCCGTGACGTCATCACAACAAGACGTATATTCACAACATGTATATATTATAATAATAATAATAATTTTTATTTAGGTAAAGGTACATACATAAAGAGATTTTACAAAGTTTGTTGGCTTTATAGATAGAGCTAGTACATACAATGCCTAAAGCCACTATTACGCAAAGCGTTTTGGGCAGGAAAAAACACTAATGACTAAAGCTTAAAACTAATGGGTAAAAAGAATAAAATGTGTTGAGTACAAATAAAAATAGAGGTAAACAAGGGGGGAACATTGTTGAAAAAGCAGCACAAATACAATTACAAATTATTACAGAAAATTACATTCAAACAGCGTTGATTTGAAAAACAAAAAACATACATGGGTTGACAACAGAGGGGTAAGGTAGGTTACAGGGAATTTATTAGGTATAGCTTCGTTTTTAACTTAAACTGGTTGAGAGAGGTACAGTCTTTAACATGGTTGGGAAGCTCATTCCACATTCTGGGCCCCTTGATTTGTAGAGCATTTCTGGTTTGATTAAGTCGTACTCTAGGAATATCAAAACTGTATTTATTTCTGGTGTGGTGCTCATGGGTTCTGTTACAACCTTCTATGAAGCTTTTGAGATCAGGATTGGCATTATAGTTTAGCGTTTTATATATGTATAATACACATGAGAGAATGTGCAGTGACTTAATGTCTAACATATTCAGAGATTTGAGTAGGGGTACCGAGTGATGTCTGGGGCCAGAATTGGATATTGTCCTAATAGCAGCTTGTGTTGAGTAATTAGAGGACGTAAGTGATTTTGGGTAGTAGAGCCCCAAGCACAAATACCATAGTTGAGATATGGATAGATAAGGGAGTAATCAACCCGTTCTCGCAAATTCGTAAAGTCAATATTGACTTATTAAATAAGTGCATAGGTGACATACTAAACATAATAGATGCCCTTAAAAAGCTTCATAGAAAACACCGACCTTACCTAACCTTGTTAGTATCTTAAGATAAGTATCTTATAGCTTCGTAATTACAATTGTTACTTAACCTATTATAGGTATAGGTTAAGTAATAATTGTAATTACGAAGCAATAAGATGCTTATCTTAACATACTAACAAGGTTAGGTAAGGTCGGTGTTTTCTATGAAGCTTTTTAAGGGTATCTATTATGTTTAGTATATCACCTATGCACGTAGTTAATAAGTCAATATTGACTTTACGAATTTGCGAGAACGGGTTGGAGTAATAGAGAGTCACCAGGGCAGAGCGTGGTACATAATATCTGATCTTAGAAAGAATGCCAACAGTTTTTGAAACTTTTTTTGATATGTTAAGAATGTGTCCCTGGAAATTCAGCTTGTGGTCAATGAGAATGCCAAGGAATTTGCCATCTAATTTGTTACAAATTTGGGTATTGTTTATTTTGAGATTTATTTGATTAGAGGATTTATTGCCAAACAGAATATAGAAAGTTTTGGCAATGTTAAGGGTGAGTTTGTTGGCAGTTAGCCACAGATGGACTTTATTTAGCTCAGTATTTACTGTGGCATTTAGAGCAAGGGGATCAGGACTGGAGTAAATGAAGGTTGTGTCGTCAGCAAATAGAATTGGTTTGAGGTGTTGGGAGGCATTTGGAAGGTCATTAATGTAGATGAGAAAGAGGAGAGGGCAAGTATGCTGCCCTGGGGAACACCAATGTTGATCGGTAGGGTGGGAGAAATTGTATTATTCACAGAAACACATTGGAGCCTGTCAGTAAGGTAGGATTTGAGGTATTGTAGGGAGTGTCCTCTGACACCATAATGATGTAATTTAAGAAGAAGGTTTTGGTGGTTGACAGTATCGAAAGCTTTACGCAGGTCCACAAATAACCCAACAGGGAACTCATTTTTATCAAGAGCTGTATGAATCGAGTTAAGCATACTAATAAGTGCATCGTTAGTGCTTTTTTTGGGCCTGAAGCCATATTGGCAAGGGCTAAGTATATTGAGTTTGGCTAGATATGAGTAAAGCTGCTAATAGATTAGTTTTTCAAAAATTTTTGACAAGTTTGGCAGGATTGATATAGGTCTGTAGTTGTTAACATCTGTGAGATCACCACATTTGTGGACAGGCGTTACTCTCGCTTTTTTTAGATTATCTGGAAAGGTTTGGAGTTCAAGTGACTTGTTGAAGAGCAAAGCAATAGCAGGGGCTAAAGATCTGGAGGCTTTTTTGTAGATTAAAGTTGGTATCTCCTCAAGGGCACCAGACTTGGTTTTAAGGGAAAGGATTATCTCATTGACGTCAGTGGAATTAATAGGCTTTAGGTACAGAGACTGTGGATAGTTACCTGTAAGATAGTCCTTAATGTCAGTATTGGAAGATGGAATATCATTAGCAAGGGATGAACCAATGGAAGAGAAGAACCTATTGAACTCAATAGCAGAATCAGAGGCTGAAAGCTGACCATCGTTATTAGACAGGAGAGTCGGTTTGTTATTTAAAGACATCTTTGATCCCAATATTTGTGAAATTGTTCTCCAAGTTTGTTTAATGTTGCTCTTTATTTGGGTAAATTTATCTTCGTAGTATTTAGTTTTGGCTCGTCTAATTATCTTAGATAGCAATAATGAGTAATTCTTTGAGAATTCTTTGGAGACAATTCCTAACCTATACTTCTTCTCAAGGTCATGTTTTTTATTAATAGATTTAAGTAATTCCCTTTGTAAGCTAGGGATTGTTAAGCCTTTTGGTTGTGACTTGTTTTGTAAGCATAGGACAGTGGGTATTATAAAGGCTAAGAGTTTTTTGAAGAAAAGATTGAACTGCTAGGTTGATGTCCTCTATGTTACCTAACTCGGACTCCCAGTTGACATTATCAGTAGCAGTTATAAAATTGTCTATAGCAGTTTCATTGTGTAGTCTAAAACGTATCTCTCTTGACTTAAGAGGTGGTTTGCTAATGTTAGTTAAGAGAAATGTGGGGTAATGGTCTGTAGTGCTATCGGTGATTATACCTGAAGTAAGCGGAGAGGTTATGTTTGTCCAGATGTGATCTAGAGTCGTGGCAGTGCTATCAGTGATTCTAGTAGGTCTAGTGATTAAGGGTATGAGGAAGCAGGAATTCATACAGTTGAGGAAGCTAACAGCAGTAGGGTGTTCTGGCTCGCAGAGGTCAATATTAAAGTCCCCTGCGATAATTAGGTGGTTTTTGTTCAGTCTGTTATCAAGTATTAGATTTCTAAGGTTTGAGTTGAATTCGGACACATCAGTGTTAGGAATTCTATAAACTGCACCCACAGACAGGATAGACTCGGCACCCTTGACTCTGAAGCTGGCGAAGATATACTCCCCATAGCAGTCTCTAGTTCTAATTTCTTTTAAGCATGTTAGTTCTTGGTGGTAATAAAGAGCAGTGCCACCACCTCTCTGAAGTTGACGACAGTTGTGAATTGCTGAGTAGTTAGGCATGTTAAAGAGTTGAGTAGTATCCTCTTTCAACCATGTTTCAGTAAGTATAATAAAAGAGAATTTGTTGTCAATAGCTTCAATCAAGGCACTAACATCATCGAAGTGTTTACCTGTTTAAGTGTTTTTTTTATTATACTCTAATTATTCCTTTAAACAGAGTCTAGTGTTTAAACTTAATAAAATAGTATTCACTAGGACTGAATAATTATACCATACACCAGAAAATATTGCTTGCCTCCCTAGCCCTTAAGACAGAGTAGGAACCAGCAGAGTACTGGAACAAAACATTGTTGGAACATCCCCTCAAGGAAGGGGCAGGCAAGTTATTGTCTCAGAGAGAGAGAGAAACAGAGAGGGCTCCTCACAGCATGCATAACGCGTCAAAGACTCCCAAAATATGAGTCATCAACCAAGAAACTGCCATTGTAACCCCCTACAGCAACTACGTTCCTGACTGCCTTATATTCTTTTATTGGTAGTGATCACTATTAAATATTGGATAGGTTGCCGGTTATTAGCATACGAAAACCCAAACACAATGAGTAGTGTTCCTCAGCAAATCACAAATATTTCATGTCACACCTGTACTTTATATGTTGATGGAGCCATTCCTTCGGCAGGTAATTCGTGATCTGGAATAATTAGAAGGTGAGCTGGCCCACATAAACTGTGGTGTTTCTTGCTGCCCTTGTTGGTCCACAGACGCCACAATGCTAGGCCGCCATTACATGGCACTCTGAAGCACATGTGCCACACCCTAACAGACGTTGGAGGCAACAACTATAACACTGCCTACAAGGCTATATCAACCACACAGCTGAGACATTCTAAATTGTATACTAATATAATTATAAGATGACAGTAATACTAACCAATGTAGTTTAATTACCACCGTAGGTGGTATAATTTATATAAAGCTAGAGGTAAATATTTACAACTTAATATATATCCACACATTGTGGTATAAGTTGTACATATATCCCTTCAAACTATGTGCAGATAAATTCTGGCAGGCTGAATCAAAATATACAGTCCGTTTAAAATCATAATTCAATATTGAAGTTAACCAAAAATATAATAACAATAAATAAATGTCTGCTAGGATTTTCCCACAAGTACTGCCCGGAGGATGGCTAAGGGGTGCGGTATACCCCTATTGCCATCCGGTACTGCCTATGGCGTCCGGTACTCTGGGCGGGACCAAAGAGCCCAAGCTCAACTCCTGCAAGCACAATTTGGTGAGTACAGGATGGGTATGGCGTCCACTACAACGCATAGAATGGATATTGGTCACACTACAGCTCATATGTTGGGGTATAGGGTCAGCTACAGCTCATGGGTTGGAGTATGGGGTCAGCTACAGTTCATGGGTTGGGGTATGGGGTCAGCTACAGCTCATGGGTTGGGGTATGGGGTCAACTACAGCTCATGGGTTGGGGTATGGGGTCAACTACAGCTCATGGGTTGGGGTATGGGGTCAACTACAGCTCACAGGTTGGGGTATGGGGTCAGCTACAGCTCATGGGTTGGGGGTAGGGGTCAGCTACAGGTCACGGGTTGGGGTATGAGGTCAGCTACAGCTCACGGGTTGGGGTATGGGGTCAGCTACAGCTCTTGGGTTGGGGTATGGGGTCAACTACAGCTCATGGGTTGGGGTATGGGGTCAGCTACAGCTCACGGGTTGGGGTATGGGGTCAGCTACAGCTCTTGGGTTGGGGTATGGGATCAACTACAGCTCATGGGTTGGGGTATGGGGTCAACTACAGGTCACGGGTTGGGGTCAGCTACAGCTCATGGGTTGGGGTATGGGGTCAGCTACAGCTCATGGGTTGGGGTATGGGGTCAGCTACAGCTCATGGGTTGGGGTATGGGGTCAGCTACAGCTCATGGGTTGGGGTATGGGGTCAGCTACAGCTCATGGGTTGGGGTATGGGGTCAGCTACAGGTCACGGATTGGGGTCCTAAATGGTTTCCTTCACCATGACATCCATTTAGGTCATAGGTCATGGATGATGGCTCCATCACCCTTGTCAGGTACATGCATACAATAATATGAATAAATAAATAGTTTATGTCGGGAAAAGTACATACAAACATACTGAGTTACAATTAGCATGTTGGATTTCTAGATAGAGCTAGTATATACACTATCCTTAAAGCCACTAATACCCACACCATTTGCGGCCAACCTGTCCTCATAAAATTACGTTTCTCTACACCTGTATGCGCGTTATGGCCAAAATGAACGTAATTTGACATTAAATTGGCTCACGAAAGTGAAGTACTATCACGTTTTCTGTTGTGAGTCCTCCGGCTTACTCGGTAAGGTTAGGAGAGGAAACTTTCAATTGACGGTGTTACGGCCCTCTCGGGACGCAACGGGGTTCTTACTCTGATGTTGTTAGAGGAAGTTGTATCCGACCTCAAGCCAGTAGTGGCTTTAAAGGGATGTGATCCGTGACGCAAGTAACTTAAAGGGGATAGGGAAAGAAAGTTAAGAACTTAAGACTATAATTGTTCCCATCACCAAATAAATAATATATAAAAGAGTGCACAGGGGGAGGGGTATTAACACTGTACAGGGGAAATACACAATTGTCTTCTGTTGAAGACTCTGGACACAGGCTCTCGGTGCTAAATCCTCGGTGCTTCTTCGTGGCCTCACAACGAATCCTCTGGGAAGCAGAGCCTACCCTGGCCACAGGTCAGCCAAAACACAGGTCCACTGGGGGCACCGCCGTGGAGGCCGTCAACCACAAATCCAGCAGGTCTGCTGGCAGGTTCCGGACCCGCAACGCTGGTCAGGCCACTCCACGAACGATATTAGGGTAACGCCCTAGACAGGAGCCTCGTGTGATACCACCAATCACTCTCCTGTCCTCAGTACCCCAGTGGATAATCGTCTCCAGCAGTCGGTCCCGGGTAATCCTTCTACTGCCACTCCACTGGCAGGGTAACACCACAGTATTCTTCCGGGGGACGACTTCACAGCTGCTGCAGCAAAGCACAAGGTATGGAGACGGCTGCCTTGGGTAGACTGACTCAACTTCCATCACAGCAGTCCCAGGTCGACTCTGTAAGCAGACACGTCATCAATAACTGGGACACACTAAAACACCTCACTTACGGGCTCAGGCACAAACGCCCGTCATATCCACTCCATAGATGGCGCTGTTGTCTGGGCACTACCTCACCAGAGGGCAGCAGTGGCTGTGTTGAGCGCTGAACGGGACTGGAAACTGGCCCTCGTAGCCAGTACACGTCGTCCTCACCAGGTGTCGTCGTCCGTTTGGAGGGGGTTTCGGGAGCTGACCCACAGATGGCGCGGTCGTCACTGCTCCGGGCTTGGACGCTGGATCCGGGTTCGTAACAGACGGTTTTCATGACGTTTTGAAACATTAGGAGAACTTCCTGCCCTATTAACCTTCCAGAGGACCCTTAACTTACTGTTTTGGAAGAAAAAACTCCAAAATTTATTTTCAATTAGTTTCATTTTCAAATTACGTCTATATTCGGACATACGGGCAAACGGTCAAATTCAAACATAATTTGTAAGAGGACAGGTTCAGAAAATACTTAAAAACTAAGACAAGACTAACGGAGATCAACAGCATGAATTTAAATTATATAGGTTGACACTTAGTAGATAAGGTAGGTTACATGGAGTTGATTATGTAGTACTTAGTTGTTATTTTATCTTAAACTAGATGATAGAGAGGCAGTCTTTGGCGTGATTAGGAATACATTCATGCATACATACATACATACATATACATCTAGTCAGTATATTGTTATTTCGGGATAAAATCCAATGCAGTTCATATTGGTGTGACGCCAATGTCATGAGGAGTTTAAATATCTCAAGAACTGTAGGATTATGCGAGCCATGTGTTAGATGGGGCATCTACAAGCACCAGCTGGAGGCTGGGGGAGTGTTGATGATTGGGGTGATGTTCAGCCTACATGTTGGAGGGTGGGTTTGACCTTCCCCCCGCCCCCCCACAAACACACACACACACGTTGACCACACAACCTCTATGGTTATCTGCCACTCTCACTTACCAAGGGTATCCCATACACACACACACACACACACACACAGGCTCTAGAGCATAGGAAGGCTCTAATAGGAAAGAGTGGAATGATAAGGACAAAGCGGCAGTGAATGAAATACTGAAGGCACTAGACATGGAAGGGCCTGAGCATAGCATTGAGAAGGTTTTCAGGTTAGGCTGGTACAACAAAGACCGAGACCGTGTGTTAAAGATAGTGTTTGCAAACGAGAACACAAAGGACACGATTCTAACAAAGAAAAGCCACCTGCAACATGCTGGAGAATTAAAAAAAACATTCCTCCAAAGGGACATGACGAGGGAGCAGAGGGCCATGGCGGCAGAAGCAAGGAAGAAGCGCTGGGCGAGAGGGGAAAACCAGGAAACCACAGCTCCTAACACATCACCCCCAAAGGCCAGGGGGGAACCCACAACCAGCTACCCAGTAACACCAGCGAGGAGGGCTACCCCACTACCCTCCTCTGCATAGAAAACCCCCCTTTCCTTCCTGTCCTCCCGCCCCGTTCACCCCATACCCTCCCTGTCCTTCCCCCTTCACTTGACCCCCCACCCCTCATCCCAGTATCCTCTGCAACCCTGGTATCCACCTCACAAATCCTCACACCCATGGCACAGCTTCCTCCACCAGCAGAACATTCACCAAGGAAGAGATTTGAGAAGGGACAGAAGAAAGTGGGCCTCAAGGCAATGTACACTAACATAGATGGTATTACAAATAAAGCAAATGAACTTGGAGAATGGGTACTAGAGGAAAACCCAGACATAATAGCTCTCACAGAAACAAAGCTGACGAAAACAATAACAAATGCAGTGTTCCCACAGAACTATTATGTTACGAGGAAAGAGAGAGAAGGAAGAGGTGGGGGTGGTGTAGCTCTGCTGGTAAGAAAAGGCTGGGATTTCAAGGAGTTGGTTGTTCAGGGATGTGAAGGTTTCAGTGACTACATAATAGGAACAATAACAACTGGAGGGCAGAAAATTATAGTCGTAGTCATATATAATCCGCCTCCAAATGACAGAAGACCCAGACAGGAATATGATAGAAACAATATGGCCACCATTAACATAATGGAGAGAGCAGCTTCTGTTGCTAGCAGGAATGGATCTGGACTACTAATTATGGTAGACTTCAACCATGGGAAGATAGATTGGGAGAATAGAGACCTGCATGGAGGACCCGAAACATGGAGAGCTAAGCTGCTGGACGTGGCAACAAGAAACTTTCTAAGCCAGCACATCAAGGATCCAACAAGAATGAGAGGAGAAGATGAACCAGCAATGCTTGATCTGATATTTACCCTAAATGAGTGGGATATAAGGGAAGTCAAGATGGAAGCGCCCTTGGAAATGAGTGATCACAGTGTATTGAACTTTGAGTACCTGGTAGAGTTAAGAAATATCCCCCCCAAAAAAAACTAGGAAACAAAAGGATGGCATACCGAAAGGGAAATTATGAGGAGATGAGAAGCTTCCTAAGGGAAATACCTTGGGACACAGACCTCAGAGCTAAGTCTGTACAAGATATGATGGACTATGTCACCCAAAAGTGTCAGGAGGCAGTAAGCAGATACATCCCGGCCCAAAAGGAAAAATCCGAGAAGCAATAGAAGAATCCATGGTATAATAGGGCATGTATGGAAGCAAAGGTACTGAACAAAAGGGCGTGGAGGAACTTCCGGAATAACAGAACACCAGAAAGGAGAGAGAGATACCAGAGAACCAGGAATGAGTATGTCAGGGTGAGAAGAGAAGCAGAGAAAAGTTATGAAAAAGATATAGCAAACAAAGCCAAGACCGAACCAAAGCTACTCCACAGTCACATCAGAAGGAAAACAACAGTGAAAGAACAGGTAGTGAAACTTAGAACAGGCGAGGACAGGTATACAGAGAATGACAAAGAGGTGTGTGATGAACTCAACAAGAGGTTCCAAGAGGTCTTCACAACAGAACAAGGTGAGGTCACTGTGCTAGGAGAAAGGGAAGTAAACCAGGTGGCCTTGGAAGAGTTTGAAATTACGAGAGAGGAGGTCAAGAGACACCTGCTGGACCTGGATATTAGAAAGGCTGTTGGTCCAGACGGGATCTCGCCATGGGTTCTGAAAGAGTGTGCAGAGGCACTTTGCTTGCCACTATCCATAGTGTATAGTAGGTCACTGGAGACGGGAGACCTACCAGAAATATGGAAGACGGCGAATGTGGTCCCAATATACAAAACGGGCGACAGGCAAGAAGCACTGAACTACAGGCCAGTGTCCTTAACTTGTATACCATGCAAAGTGAGGAGAAGATCGTGAGAAAAAACCTGGTAGCACATCTGGAGAGAAGGGACTTCGTGACAAATCGACAACATGGGTTCAGGTATGGTAAATCTTGCCTGACTGGTTTAATAGAATTCTATGACCAGGTAACACAGATTAAGCAAGAAAGAGAGGGCTGGGCGGACTGCATTTTCTTGTATTGTTGGAAACCCTTTGACGCAGTACCGCATAAGAGGCTGGTACATAAGCTGGGGAGACAGGCAGGTGTAGCTGGTAAGGTGCTCCAGTGGATAAGGGAGTACCTAAGCAATAGGAAGCAGAGAGTTACGGTGAGGGGTGAGACCTCCGATTGGCGTGAAGTCACCAGTGGAGTCCCACAGGGCTCTATGCTCGGTCCTATCTTGTTTCTGATATATGTAAATGATCTCCCGGAGGGTATAGATTCATTTCTCTCAATGTTTGCGGACGATGAAAAAATTATGAGAAGGATTAAGACAGAAGAGGACTGTTTGAGGCTTCAAGAAGACCTAGACAAACTGAAGGAATGGTCGAACAAGTGGTTGTTAGAGTTTAACCCAACCAAATGTAATATGATGAAGATAGGTGAAGGGAGCTGGAGGCCAAATACAAGGTATTATCTGGGAGAGGAAATTCTTCAGGAGTCAGAGAAAGAAAAGGACTTGGGAGTTGATATCACGCCAGACCTGTCTCCTGCAGCACATATCAAGAGGATAACATCAGCGGCATATGCCAGGCTGGCCAACATACGTGTGGGAACCGACCTGTGAGATTTATATTTATTTAATTTATATGAATATATATAGAATTTATATTTACGTTAATTTATATACTTCGATAGCAATTTGTATAATGATAAGTGGACTGTATTTCTGCAATAATCACATAATCTCACAAATCGATCCTCTACACATTAGGGGGGGTTTATATTAATTGAATATATATATGCAGCCAATCAAACTACAGAATTAGACTACATACATTGAAAAGGTTCCTTATTTTATAGTACAGCAGTTCTTAGTCCACCAGGTATAACTAGGGTGTAGACCACATTTTCCCTCTTTGAGGTAGCTTCCATCACCCTGGTAACTGATGCACAAAGCCTTGCTTCTACGTCTTGACCTGTCAAAAGGGCGCTAGCTGTAAAGCCAGAATCCTATATATGACAGGTATATCAGAGAAAACACTATACATGGAACAATGAAGACCTGGCTTAATTACCTTTAGTTTGAGGCTACCACGTGCTCTAACCGGGCCACCCTATATAATGACATTAATGGCCATAAATGAAAGATACATGGGTTTCGGAAAGAACACTTAACTTGAATTTGTTGACAGCGTGTTGAAGATGGTACACCTTTGGTTTCCATAACACTATGTCCAAGTAAAATTAACAGGAGCCGTATTTGCTCCCGTGAGCCTCTGATCTAGTATCAACAATGGCTGCCCTCCTTCCTCACTGATGCCTGGCCTACATTGTCCAGATGTCAATAAGTGATAGAAGGGTCACATTTACTCTACTTTAATATTGATAATTAAGTTAATTTATATGAGATGGTTTTATGATGGTAAAGTCCAAAGACTAATGTATTTAAGAATAATTCCCACCATAGTAGGTGGTGAATTATAATAGTATGTGGTGATGATATCCCGTTTTCTATAGACGGTAATTCCACTACAAGTTACGTTTTCTATGGGTAACTTGTTGGTAATACAGCAGCAATTATTATCTGTCTGTATGATATTAAATGGTGTCGGATTTTCCGACAATACGAATGGCATTCAGAAATTTGTATAAAGAATCATTCAGAACTTTGTATACCACATATGCCAGGCCAATCCTGAAGTATGCAGCCCCAGCATGGAGTCCATATCTAGTCAAGGATAAGACTAAACTGGAAAAGGTTCAAAGATTTGCCACCAGACTAGTACCTGAGCTGAGAGGTATGAGCTACGAGGAGAGACTACGGGAATTAAACCTCACTTCGCTGGAAGACAGAAGAGTTAGGGGGGACATGATCACCACATTCAAGATTCTGAAGGGAATTGATAGCATAGATAAAGACAGGCTATTTAACACAAGGGGCACACGCACAAGGGGACACAGGTGGAAACTGAGTGCCCAAATGAGCCACAGAGATATTAGAAAGAACTTTTTTAGTGTCAGAGTGGTTGACAAATGGAATGCATTAGGAAGTGATGTGGTGGAGGCTGACTCCATACACAGTTTCAAGTGTAGATATGATATAGAGCCCAATAGGCTCAGGAATCTGTACACCTGTTGATTGACGATTGAGAGGCGGGACCAAAGAGCCTCAACCCCCGCAAGCACAACTAGGTGAGTACACACACACACACACCGTTCTTATGTTAGCCAACCTGGCATATGCTGCTGTGTGAGTATTCACCTATTTGTGAAAGCTCAACACCCGCAAGCACAAATAGGTAAGTACATACACAGCGGCATATGCCAAGTTGGCTAGCATAATAACGGCCTTTTGAAACGTGTGTAAGGAATCTTTCAGAACTTTGTAAACCGCATATGTCAGACCAATCCTGGAGTATGCCAGGGGATAACTACCCCTGTACATAGTGGCGTAACCCTGTGCAGCGTGTGGTTGAAGTCCTCTACCAGCGTGCAGTTGGAGGGCTATAGTGGGGTAGAGGCACCTCGTGACACTGTCTGTGGATCGACCCACGTACAAGGTGAAACTCGCCAGTGCTTCTCAGTACAATTGGAAAAAGGTACCGAGTGTGTTGGAAACACTGGGCTTAACGAACACTGCATTGTGTGTGTTTTGAGTGTCCTGTGCGAAAGCGACACTATTGTAAATATTTCACAATTGTGGCAAGGTATGGCACAATTGTGCCACACCTTGGATGGTAGCCTGCCACAGCCTTGAGAGCACAGAGCCTCTCTCTACATTGGCGACCCAGTCTGGCTACAACACTGCAGTACAGTGGGACCTCAAGACCAAGGAATTTGCATCTGGTTACATAGTCGAGTAGAGAGCCATCTTGCAGCTGCATCTTGCGGACAACCCAACCCCATCTGGGTGGGAGTCGGTTCAGGATCTTTCTTTTTTCTACTGAGACAGTGTAGGCTTAGGCTGCGCAGAGGATGAACGTTTGTGGGGTCCTCCCCTGCGCTTGCGCTCGTTGTCGGTGGTGTAATTGGACTTGCTGCATTTACGAAGCTTAATAGCCAATATGGGACGCACACACACACACACACCAGGTCTGTCTGAAACTTGGTTATCACCTGCACTTGTAAATTAAAAGTGACATTTGTAGCCTTGTTGCTGGCCAGCGAAGGGACGCCTCTCCTCCTCACACATCTATTGGGCCTAAACCAAACATGTCAGGTACCCGAAGAAGCTCTTGCGCCATACAACCGCTGAGCCGTGATTGCCTTTTTCTTTGATCGAAGACGCTAGTGACCATGAAACAATGCAGCCTCATTTCAGTGTAGATACTTTGAGTGATGCGTTAACTCTCCCACTTCTACATTAGTTGATGTGAAGTAGTGCTCTGACGATTGAGGGGGGTTAGAAACTTTAATTACAAAAACTTTGTGGATTAACAAAGGAGCTGTTGGAATATTGGGCATTGGTGTGGCATCAACTATAGCTTTGTTAGACCTAGCTCCTCGCCCGGCCAGGAAAGGAGGATATGGTGCCAGGAACGCCTTCATGATCAACATGCTTATTGCATGTCTCTCCACCAGCTCTCAAGTACTACGGTTTGTTGACTGTGTATTTCAATTTTGTTGTGAGTATTGGGCAGACTCCAGGTATTTATGCGAATGTCACTAACTTTATATTTAGTTCGCCGATCTGCAAGTACGCTCTGACCTTGAAAATAGTGGAGCCTCATATATGCAGACTGGCCGATTTATTTCTGCTGATCTTGTTTGATGGTTCGCGGCCCCTTCCACCCTGTGAATAGCCCATCTACTGGTGTGCTGCTTTGTGGTTCACTGTGGAGCAAGTGTACCGTAATACCCTGCATATAGGTGTTGTGTCTTTGACGTCATGGCAACTGTCCTGGGCGAGATGCCGGGCAGCACATCACCGTTGCCAGATAGTGACTTTGGGGACCATCGTATGCTAAATTGTTCTCTAATGATGGTGCGATCTCCTCAGTGATGACCCACGACACATCAGAGGGCGGTGCATATGATAAGGTTACAAGGTGCAAATGAGTAAAAGTCAGCGCCGTAAGCATTCGAGAACGGCACGATCTAGCCAACCCAATTCAGCTGCTGCCAAACATTTACGGCTAGATTTTTCTCTGGGAACCACAGTAGAGGGAAAAGTGCAGTGGTTGTGAAGCCTCTGCGACATATTATGACATGGTCATTAAGTTACCTAGAGATGAAAGTGAGTATGTCTTCGTTACAAACGACAGTGCTTCTGTAGATGTGTTGCTAAACACAGAGTATGCAGGCATTAAGATGAAAAATGCAGTACCAAGGCGTCCAAAAGTAACCACTGTCATATTCAATGTTAATAAACTCATTAAGCCTGTATATCTCTGTGATGAAAATGTTGTAAACCCTTAACGTCCGAGAAATGGCCTCATAGCTGCCATATGGAAAGGTGCCACGCATATAGCAGACAGAATTTACTCTAGAGCAGCTTTAGGTCGGCACTATAACATAGCACTCTACAACCCTTCCCCTCGTGGGTGTTATAAGTGTCAACGATGGGGACGTCACGTAGCCAGGTACTGCACAAGCAAAAACTTTTTTTGTGCCGTGTGTTGTGAACCTCATAAATCTGAGGTGTGTTTTAAACTCATATTAGAACGTCACCCAGTAAGAGAAAAATGCATAAACTGTGGCAGGAGCAGTGTTCAAGCCTGGCACCTTGACTGTGGCAGGAGTGGTGTTCAAGCCTGGCACCTTGACTGTGGCAGGAGTGGTGTTCAAGCCTGGCACCTTGACTGTAGCAGGAGTGGTGTTCAAGCCTGGCACCTTGACTGTGGCAGGAGTGGTGTTCAAGCCTGGCACCTTGACTGTGGCAGGAGCGGTGTTCAAGCCTGGCACCTTGACTGTGGCAGGAGCGGTGTTCAAGCCTGGCACCTTGACTGTGGCAGGAGTGGTGTTCAAGCCTGGCACCTTGACTGTGGCAGGAGCAGTGTTCAAGCCTGGCACCTTGACTGTGGCAGGAGCAGTGTTCAAGCATGGCACCTTGACTGTGGCAGGAGCAGTGTTCAAGCCTGGCACCTTGACTCTGGCAAGAGCAGTGTTCAAGCCTGGCACCTTGACTGTGGCAGGAGTGGTGTTCAAGCCTGGCACCTTGACTGTGGCAGGAGCAGTGTTCAAGCCTGGCACCTTGACTCTGGCAGGAGCAGTGTTCAAGCATGGCACCTTGACTGTGGCAGGAGCAGTGTTCAAGCCTGGCACCTTGACTGTGGCAGGAGCAGTGTTCAAGCCTGGCACCTTGACTGTGGCAGGAGCAGTGTTCAAGCATGGCACCTTGACTGTGGCAGGAGCAGTGTTCAAGCATGGCACCTTGACTGTGGCAGGAGCAGTGTTCAAGCCTGGCACCTTGACTGTGGCAGGAGCAGTGTTCAAGCATGGCACCTTGACTGTGGCAGGAGTGGTGTTCAAGCATGGCACCTTGACTGTGGCAGGAGTGGTGTTCAAGCCTGGCACCTTGACTGTGGCAGGAGTGGTGTTCAAGCCTGGCACCTTGACTGTGGCAGGAGTGGTGTTCAAGCCTGGCACCTTGACTGTGGCAGGAGCGGTGTTCAAGCCTGGCACCTTGACTGTGGCAGGAGCGGTGTTCAAGCCTGGCACCTTGACTGTGGCAGGAGTGGTGTTCAAGCCTGGCACCTTGACTGTGGCAGGAGCAGTGTTCAAGCCTGGCACCTTGACTGTGGCAGGAGCAGTGTTCAAGCATGGCACCTTGACTGTGGCAGGAGCAGTGTTCAAGCCTGGCACCTTGACTCTGGCAAGAGAAGTGTTCAAGCCTGGCACCTTGACTGTGGCAGGAGTGGTGTTCAAGCCTGGCACCTTGACTGTGGCAGGAGCAGTGTTCAAGCCTGGCACCTTGACTCTGGCAGGAGCAGTGTTCAAGCATGGCACCTTGACTGTGGCAGGAGCAGTGTTCAAGCCTGGCACCTTGACTGTGGCAGGAGCAGTGTTCAAGCCTGGCACCTTGACTGTGGCAGGAGCAGTGTTCAAGCATGGCACCTTGACTGTGGCAGGAGCAGTGTTCAAGCCTGGCACCTTGACTGTGGCAGGAGCAGTGTTCAAGCATGGCACCTTGACTGTGGCAGGAGTGGTGTTCAAGCCTGGCACCTTGACTGTGGCAGGAGCAGTGTTCAAGCATGGCACCTTGACTGTGGCAGGAGTGGTGTTCAAGCATGGCACCTTGACTGTGGCAGGAGCAGTGTTCAAGCATGGCACCTTGACTGTGGCAGGAGTGGTGTTCAAGCCTGGCACCTTGACTGTGGCAGGAGCAGTGTTCAAGCATGGCACCTTGACTGTGGCAGGAGCAGTGTTCAAGCCTGGCACCTTGACTGTGGCTGGAGCAGTGTTCAAGCATGGCACCTTGACTGTGACAGGAGTGGTGTTCAAGCATGGCACCTTGACTCTGGCAGGAGCAGTGTTCAAGTCTGGCACCTTGACTCTGGCAGGAGCAGTGTTCAAGCATGGCACCTTGACTCTGGCAGGAGCAGTGTTCAAGCCTGGCACCTTGACTGTGGCAGGAGCAGTGTTCAAGCCTGGCACCTTGACTGTGGCAGGAGCAGTGTTCAAGCCTGGCACCTTGACTGTGGCAGGAGCAGTGTTCAAGCATGGCACCTTGACTGTGGCAGGAGCAGTGTTCAAGCCTGGCACCTTGACTGTGGCTGGAGCAGTGTTCAACCCTGGCACCTTGACTGTGGCAGGAGTGGTGTTCAAGCCTGGCACCTTGACTGTGGCAGGAGTGGTGTTCAAGCATGGCACCTTGACTCTGGCAGGAGCAGTGTTCAAGCATGGCACCTTGACTCTGGCAGGAGTGGTGTTCAAGCCTGGCACCTTGACTGTGGCAGGAGCAGTGTTCAAGCAAGGCACCTTGACTCTGGCAGGAGCAGTGTTCAAGCCTGGCACCTTGACTCTGGCAGGAGCAGTGTTCAAGCCTGGCACCTTGACTCTGGCAGGAGCAGTGTTCAAGCATGGCACCTTGACTCTGGCAGGAGCAGTGTTCAAGCCTGGCACCTTGACTGTGGCAGGAGCAGTGTTCAAGCCTGGCACCTTGACTGTGGCAGGAGCAGTGTTCAAGCCTGGCACCTTGACTGTGGCTGGAGCAATGTTCAAGCATGGCACCTTGACTGTGGCAGGAGCAGTGTTCAAGCCTGGCACCTTGACTGTGGCTGGAGCAGTGTTCAAGCCTGGCACCTTGACTGTGGCAGGAGTGGTGTTCAAGTCTGGCACCTTGACTCTGGAAGGAGTGGTGTTCAAGCCTGGCACCTTGACTGTGGCAGGAGCAGTGTTCAAGCCTGGCACCTTGACTGTGGCAGGAGCAGTGTTCAAGCCTGGCACCTTGACTGTGGCAGGAGTGGTGTTCAAGCCTGGCACCTTGACTGTGGCAGGAGTGGTGTTCAAGCCTGGCACCTTGACTGTGGCAGGAGCAGTGTTCAAGCCTGGCACCTTGACTGTGGCAGGAGCAGTGTTCAAGCCTGGCACCTTGACTGTGGCAGGAGCAGTGTTCAAGCCTGGCATCTTGACTGTGGCAGGAGCAGTGTTCAAGCCTGGCACCTTGACTGTGGCAGGAGCAGTGTTCAAGCCTGGCACCTTGACTGTGGCAGGAGCAGTGTTCAAGCCTGGCACCTTGACTGTGGCAGGAGCAGTGTTCAAGCCTGGCACCTTGACTGTGGCAGGAGCAGTGTTCAAGCCTGGCACCTTGACTGTGGCAGGAGCAGTGTTCAAGCCTGGCACCTTGACTGTGGCAGGAGCAGTGTTCAAGCCTGGCACCTTGACTGTGGCAGGAGCAGTGTTCAAGCCTGGCACCTTGACTGTGGCAGGAGCAGTGTTCAAGCCTGGCACCTTGACTGTGGCAGGAGCAGTGTTCAAGCCTGGCACCTTGACTGTGGCAGGAGCAGTGTTCAAGCCTGGCACCTTGACTGTGGCAGGAGCAGTGTTCAAGCCTGGCACCTTGACTGTGGCAGGAGCAGTGTTCAAGCCTGGCACCTTGACTGTGGCAGGAGCAGTGTTCAAGCCTGGCACCTTGACTGTGGCAGGAGTGGTGTTCAAGCCTGGCACCTTGACAGGGTCAAACGGCCAGTTGTTTCCTGTCAGGTGCCCGGCCGCGCTCACCCGGAAGAGAGGTTGCCAGGTACTGCTGCCGACTCTAATTCCTGTGCAGAGCCACCTGAACGTAGTGTTCGTAGCAGCTGGATACCAAATACTTCACCATCTGCCAATCACCAAGAGCACCACGGGGCCAGACGACAGGTTTCTGTTCAACCTGCGGCTGCCCGTCAAGTGCCAGGAACCTGCCTCCCGGAGGTGTTGACACCACACTCGCCTTCCCCTCCACACCACCATGAAGAGCAGTTGCCAACTGCTGGCACCAGCACCACTCCCTGTCCAGAGCCATCTGGAGGTGATGATCGCTCCAGTTGGCTGCCAAACTCACCACCCGATAATTACGAAGTGCACAAGGTGAGCGGTGCCAGACCGAAGACTCCTGCCATCACCCCAGCTACCTCTGAAGCACCAGGTGCTGGACCTTCTGCCAGTGGTGGACCTGCCCCTGATGTAGAGTGACCACTCCCCGGTTCTGCCAGTGGTGGACCTGCCCCTGATGTATAGTGGCCACTCCCCGGTTCTGCCAGTGGTGGACCTGCCCCCTGATGTATAGTGGTCACTCCCCGGTTCTGCCAGTGGTGGACTTGCCCCTGATGTAGAGTGGCCACTCCCGGTTCTGCCAGTGGTGGACCTGCCCTTGATGTAGAGTGGCCACTCCCCGGTTCTGCCAGTGGTGGACCTGCCCTTGATGTAGAGTGGCCACTCCCCGGTTCTGCCAGTGGTGGACCTGCCCTTGATGTAGAGTGGCCACTCCCCGGTTCTGCCAGTGGTGGACCTGCCCTTGATGTAGAGTGGCCACTCCCCGGTTCTGCCAGTGGTGGACCTGCCCTTGATGTAGAGTGGCCACTCCCCGGTTCTGGGATAATGTCACCTACTGTGAGGGGGCCACCCACAGCTGGACCCCACAGTCAACTGGAAGTGGGGGATAAGGAACTGGATCAAAATGGGACAGATCGCAACCTCAGCCTCCCTACCACCTCGCCCTTGGGTCGCTCCACTGTTCAAGCAGTGGTTGCCCTTCGTGACCGGTTGCTGGAACACCAGCAGCAGTCACAGCAGGAGACGGAGCGGCTGCAAGAGCAACTCCAACATGAGAAAAAATCCACCAGCGATATTGCGATGATGCTCACGTGTATGAGGGGACTTTTAAGCAATGACTGCCACACTCCCCCTTCCACCCCTGAACCCTCCAAACATGTGTTCACTTGCCAATCAGAGAAAATTTCAAGTGATCTTCAAACCTTGTATTAGGGTATGTTCAAAACAACTCTATAGATGAAAATGACAGACAAATTGTATTAGACAATTGGAGGCAAATGTGTGACATTGGTAATAAGCTAAGAAATATTCCTGGACTTATATCGTACTGAAATAAATAATATATATTTTAAGTGGACTAATAATATCATTCTGTATAATGATTACTGTAAATGAACAAATTAGCTAAGTTATCCATCCTTAGCTGGAACATTGCATCCCTCAAAAAAAGGTTCTCGGATTTACATCACAAAGTAACAACTGAACACATCGATATTGTATGTCTCCTGGAGTGCAGAGTTCCCGCAAGATCCTCACCCCCGAAATTGCCCTCATTTGTTTCTTACAACCTCAGATCCAGTAACTCTTGCATTCTATACATCAAACAATCCCTACCCCATCAACTTCTGCCAGAAAAACAAACTGCCGGTCAACAGTATCATGGAGTGAGGATCTATGTGGGCAACTCTGTTCTCAATGTATTTAATCTATATGCTCCAGCAGGAAAGTTAAATTATATTGATCTTCCGGCCTGCGCTCAAACAGAGCCAACCATCATTCTTGGTGACTACAATGCTAGACACAAGGTCATTGGCGGCTCTCGCTTCAGGAACGGTAATGGGAATCAACTGCTGTCGCTACTAAATAGTCACCAAGATGTGCAGGTTGTGGGCGACCTTGAACTCTCGCATATTTGTGGAGGCATTCTAGACCTCTGTGTTGGTTTCAACGCCTGTCACGTCTGGTGCACATCATCTATTGAAACAGATTTGTTATTAGATCATCACCCTAGATTGACTACTCTATGTATCGGAAATACCATCCTGCCCGGTGGAACTTTTAAACGCAAACGGCTCAGTGTTCCTCCTGCTCGACGTGAAGACTTTGCTGCTCATGTGTCAGAGTGGTACAGCACTTATGATCCCTCCACAGTCCAGACATTTAATGACGGTCTAGTAAAGAGCATTCAGATGTTCACTGACCCTTTAGGTCGGACCTCCGCACCATCCAATAGTCGGAACGATATAAAAAATAATAAACACCATACCTATTAAAATGACCCCAAACTGCGTACTTTGAAACGCACTGCCAGAAGAGTTGGACTTGAATATAGGGAAACACGTACACCAGCAATGCTCAAGTTCTTTCAGAAAGCCCTAGTCAAGGCGAGGGAGCACATGACAGAGCTCAGGCAAGATAACTGGAAAACTTTTGTTAATAGTCTTAACTCTCACCCCCCCCCTCCCTTAGCCAGGCATCGAAGGATATTAAAAGAATTATAGACGATACGATCGGCCAAGTGTCACACCCTTACTCTCTACACAGATCAAACGAGTTAGTCGATGCTTGGGCAACCACCTCTAGCTTCAATAGTCTTACCCCAGACACAGGGTTCAGATTAAATGCTGGTTACGGAGATCGAGAAAGGCTCGTTGACTTTATGCTCCTCAAGGAAGATGAATGCAACGTGCCATTTACTGAGTTTGAATTACTCGCGGCCCTAAACAAAGGTAAAGCCACATTCCCCGTTGAAGATGGTATCACTTATGACATATTGCGTCTGCTCCCTTTAGTACCAGGGAATCCCCTGCTTGAGCTGTATAATATAAGCTACGTTACTGGGGAACTGCCTATCTCTTGGACCAACAGTATAATCATTACAAATTCCCAAGACAAATCAAGAGAATGCTTTCTACCCAATTTCCCTTACTAGATGCATTTGCAAAACATTCGAGAGAATGGTCCTTAACCGCCTTCTCCATAGAATAAGAACCATGCTATTCCCCCCAGATATATGGCTTCATGCATTGAAGGAGTGTGCATCATTGCATCACCACCTTTCTTACCCTGCACACTGAAATGTCATATACCACCTTCCTAGATCTCAGGTCTACCTTTGATATTGCAAATCGACATGTTATCTTGAGTGAGCTTGCAAGAATGAATATTGGTGGTCGGCTTCTTTGTTGGATCAGGGGTTACTTATCCAGCAGGAAGTCATCTGTATTTTTCCAGAGGCATAGGATTGTAAAAAAGAGACTTCGAACTAGGTACCCCGCAGGGAGGTGTTCTCAGTCCTACCTTATATAATATCTTAATAAACACGCTGTTAAACTTTGTACCGAGGAAACCCAACGTCCACATCATTAGCTATGCTGATGATATAATGATACACACCACTGGGTATGCTGATGATATAATGATACACACCACTGGGTATGCTAACACGCAGAACACTCTTAACTCTGTATTATACTCATGTCAGGACCTAGGTTTAGTTATCTCAGCAGAGAAAACAAAGATACTAAATTGGCGCCCACCCAGGCAGGGCGGAGCTGTTCGCAAGATGCAACTGTCTGATAGCTCCCAGCTTGACTATATAAACAGATTCGAATACCTTGGCCTTCAGGTGCCACTGTATGGTCCTGTTGTATTCAGACTCTGTCGTCAGTATAAAGAGAGGCTCCGAGCTCTCAAGGCTGCTGCAGGTTATCACTCGGGCTAAGGTGCCAATGTCAGAATTTTCAAAATTATGTACCTTGCATACATCAGATCTTTAGTGGATTATGCTGCACCTCTGCTTGTTTTGATGCCTGAAAGAAAGCTTGGAGGGTTTGAAAAATTGCAGAACGAAGCCTTGAGGATAATCCTTGGGTGCCCTCGTACCACAAAGATACTTAACATGAGAAAGGAGTTTAATATTCCGAGCGTTGTTGATCGTGTTACTGAAATTAACTGTCAAATTGGTTTAAAAATGGCTAACTTATCCTAACCCTGGCACAGAAGCCCTACAGAATTTCTTTATTGAAGGTCAGCATTGTTCCAGATGGATAACTAAAACTGGAACTAAACTCATAATGCATCAGATTTATAATTTGTACCAAGAGAGACAACAACGGCACTTTCCTGCACCGTGGGAGATTACACCCTTTCCAATTTCAATCCCTCCTTTTCCACCCAAGAAACATGTTAGAGATCAGCCCAAGCTTCGTCTTAAGGCAAAGTTCAACGCCTTAAAGCCCACGTTGGTTATTAGATGAAACTATTAATCTTTATTAATCTTTGTTAAATTACCATTCAAGCTGTCAATGCAATCAATCAGAGCTACCGATGTGCTTTAATATACCTATTAATCTCCCTCATCTAATTTTTTCCCTTACAATGTACCTGTTATCACTTTATAAATTTTGCTAGAATTTACCTACTTAAAATAATACGTTAGATTAAGGACCTGCCCGAAATGCTGCGCGTACTAGTGGCTTTACAAAAATGTTAACACCATGCTATGTTTCCTCACAACCCCAATGTACCTTCTTGTATACATATAAATAAATAATAAATATATAATTTATAATCTGATTATTCGGCTGTTATCCCACAGTCATCGAGGAAAGACCTGAAGTGTGCCTCAGTGGTTATTTCGTAAGTGTTTTCCCAGCGTCAGTCTTCTAAGCTAGAATTTTACCATCTCGCACAAAACAATGTTTAATTGATCGAATGGAATTTTTACGGACTCCACGCAGTTCAAAGAAGAGACTTTGTGTGGTCCTGGTCAGACATTCATTCACATAAACAGAGGTTTGACTAGAGACTACACCTTTGCTAAGGTTTGACTTGCAGGAGCAGCTATCTAATTTCACACGAATTTTTCTGTTATTTTCACCAGATGATTTGGTACCACTCTATAAGCTGATTTGATGTTTCTTGCTTGAATTGAATACTTCATCTTATTGTGCAATTATCGGATCAGGATGGCAGCAGTCTTTTCCGTCGGTTTCTTGGGGATATCATTATCTCATTATCACATTATCTCATGTGAGGAGATAATGACAGAATCAAGGAACTTATGTTGGTCTGATTCGTCTTGGGTAACAGTGTGTTGCTGTTGTAGGGGGTTAAGATGGTTCTCAAACTTTTGTAGCATTTCTTCCTGTTTTCTAGTGATTTCTGGTGGTTGAAAGTTAGTAACTGTGTTCTTAAGAGAGCTTAATTCCAGTTCGAGGAGGCCGGCTCTGGTAGACAGATCTTGATTATTCTTGAGCATGACTATAGCTTAACCTTGTAGGTTCATTATTATGGCCGACTGCTCTTTGATTACTGATATTTAGTCTTCATGTATCTGGGTTAATAACTTGAGTTATGGGTTATCAGCGAAGCGCTTGAAGTCGGAACAAGTTGCGGCAGCTGGTTTAAGTAGCTCCATATGGTTACATAATTGTTGCATGGTCCGTGTCGGAGACGCCGATGACGTCGCTCCACCCAGCTGTGATGGTTTGTTTTTGTTGTGAAGGGGGAAAGTCGGGGAGACAACCGCACAATTCCTGTTGCTGGCCTAGCTAGTTGGGTTAATCCTGATAGGTGTGCTATCTTTCTTAGTGGCCTTACTGGGCTTGGTGTTGGTTATCTTCTTGAGATCTTGAGGTCGTGCAATGCATGGGAAGAGGAAAGGAAGGCTGGTAGAGCAATTTGGGAGGCTGTGTGGACACCAAGGCCGCCGAGTCTTACAGGAAGGGTTGCTTGCTCCCACTGAGAATCGTCCAATGGCAGGTTCAGGACTTTCACCAGCATGGACCTCAGAAGGGTGTTAACCACATTTAACTTAGGGCTGCTGTAGGATGGAGAACATCTCAGAAAATAGGTCAACTTAGGCAGAGATAGGCATCTTGTGAGGAGAAAGAGAGCATCATGGGCATCAATCTTGTCAATCCTGTCCATCATTCTCTTTAGATCAGTGATTTTTGCATCCAGGACCTCTTCCATTGCTTGTGGGCCAATGGGGGTACCCAGGAGAGTGCAGTCCGGTGACTCGACAACGAGAATGTCTGGAAGAAGTATGAACATCAGAAGTCCACCAGATAATAGGGTTAGGGAAAAGGACATTCTCTTGTTTGTGCCTGAAGAGGCAGAGAGCTTCTTCGAGCATTTTGAAAAAGTAACAAGTGTTAAAGAGTGGCCACAGGAGGAATGGGCCCAGCTGGTCCAGCTAAGATTGACCGGTGCTGCCAGAGAGGCATACACCCAATTGTCACTGGAAGAGTGCCATGATTATGCCACAGTGAAGAACAGCATATTGCGCTCATTTCAGTTGACCTCAGAAGCTTATAGGAAGCGCTTCAGAGAGATGATGAAAGTTGGAGCATGTACGTTTGCCGAGACAGCAAGGGATCTGGAAAGACGATATCAGAAATGGATTGAAGCTGACGGAGTTTGATCTTACACTGACCTGAAGCAATTGATGGTCATGGAAAAGTCTTAGAAATGATGCATCCCGAGACAAAGTTCAAGATCCAAGAAGCAGGGATAAAGGAGTTGAGACATGCTGCAGATAGGGCGGATATGATTACGGAAGCATACAAGAGATTTAAGGGAAAACAGAGTGAAAAATGAGGTGAGACGCAGTAACGGCAGACCCAGTGGAGTCTGGGGAGGAAGAAGTTTTGAGGGACAGACAAGCAGATCAGCTAATTTTAAGCCCCAGGAAGGAAAATTGCCGAGTCTGCCTGCTGGAGGTAAGCAGACAAATAAAAATGTGCAGAGGAGACAAGAGTCCAGTGAAGCTTCACAGAGTACGAGTAGTACGTCTGGCCCGAGGAACTCCAATATGAGTTGGCAGAGTCAGAGCCACTCAGGGGCGTATAGGAAAGATTTCTCCCAAATGAAGTGCTACAAGTGTAACATATTAGGTCACATGATGCGACATTGTCGGCAGGGCAAGAGAGTCGTGACCCTGACCACGTGTGATCCCCCGGAAGAAGTACGTCGATGTACAACAAGACGAGCCACAGAAGTTAGATTTGATGAATGAGCGTTATAGGCCGTTCATTAGCAAAGGATGGGTCGGTATAGAGGGTCAGCCTGAGGTGGAGGTTAGTATCCTCAGAGATACTAGAGCCAATCAGAGTTTGATTCTGAGAGGTCTAATCGGAAACAATCGACTGTTAGCTGGCAGTAGGAGGATAAAGGTTCATGGGTTGTTGTCTAAGAGTGACATGCCCGTGTGTACTGTCCAGTTGAAGTTAGATTATTTGTCGGCGGAGGTGATGTTGGGAGTGTTCGGTGAAGGTCCAGCTCAGAAAAAGGAAGATTTGAGGAGACAGGAAGTGAAGATGACCCTACCTGAACGGTTCAGCGTGAACCGAGCGGACCTGATTAGGGGACAGAAAGAGAGGTTTATAGATCTAATCAGGGAGGCGAAAGGGGGAAACTCATGTCCGAAGTCCCCCGTGTATTACTACTTAGACAATGACGTACTAATGAGCAAGTGGCGATCCGACAAAGCCGACGCAGATAAGGTATGGTTAGAGAAGCACCAAGTGTTAGTGCCAAAGGAGTTCAAGATGGCAGTGCTAGAACTAGCCCACTCCGTAGATATGGCAGGACACTTAGCGGTGAAGAAGACCTTAAATAAGGTGCAGGAGCACTTCTATTGGCCGAACGTGTGGAAGGATGTAAAGAGGTATTGTAGGACATGTTAGGTATGCCAATGTGCAGGTAAGCCGGCTCCAGCTATACCGAAGGCACCTTTAAAGCCCATACCGCCGTTTGTTGAGCCTTTTCAGAGGGTCTTGATAGACTGTGTAGGTCCGTTGCCAAGAACCAGAAAAGGCTACGAGTATTTACTGACCATAATGTGCACAGCCACCCGTTTCCCCGATGCGATTCCCCTGAGAAGAGTGACGTCACGAGCCGTTCTGAATAGACTACAGAACTACATTGCGTGGGTAGGCATGCCCAAGGTAATCCAGACGGACCAGTGGAGCGTCTTCCAGTAGAAGCTGTTTAGGGAAACTGTGAAAGGATGGAGGGTAGAGCAAGTGCGCTCGTCACCGCATCACCCTTAGTCGCAGGGAGCGTTGGAGCATTTCCATGGAACGCTAAAGAGCTTGTTGAGGGTATACTGCGCTGAAGAAGGGAGTAAGTGAGACGTGGCATTACCATCCGTGTTGTTTGCCATCAGGGATGCGGTAGTGGAACCACTGGGATTCACCCCATTTCATTTGGTGTACGGACACTCAGTGAGGAGCCCAATGGGTGCACTGAAGGAGCAGCTCACCAAAGATAGGCAGAAGGTGGATATAGGTCAATATGAAAAGACTTTTAGCGAGTGACTCTCTAGGGCCAGAGATTTGGCCAAGGAAAATCTGACAACGTCCAAAGAGGAGATGGTCAGATATCACGACAGGAAGGCAAAGGACAAGAGATTTCATAAAGGAGATCAGGTGTTAGTCCTCCTGCCGGTGAAAGGAAGTATATACGAGTTGAGATTTTGTGAAAGCAAAATCGTATACCATCCAGAAGGCGCTAGGGGACGTGAATTATGTAATACAAATGCCAGATCGTCTGAGGAAGTCACAGGTTTGCCACGTGAACATGATAAAGAGGTACTATGACAGAGATTACCTCTAGGCGAAGATGAACAGATGGAAACCCCATCGCAGACGACTGTGCGTCTGCGATGGGGTGGGAGACGGCAAAGGAATAGAGGAGGATAACGGTATGTTAGAGAGGGCCGATGGAGCGAAGATATCGAATACGGAAAGCCTGGCCAAGATTAGTGAGCATCTGGGTCATTTGGAGGATGACCAATGCCAGGAACTAGTGGAGATCCTCCGGAGGAATAAGTCGTTATTCACGGACATGCCCAGAAAACACCGCGGAACTGTGCATGAAATAAATGTAGGGAGTGCTCACCCCATCAAGCAGCACCCTTACAGAGTTAACCTGGAGAAAGCAGCGGCGATGAGAGCAGAAGTAAAGTATTTGCTAGATAACGACTAGGCAGAGGTTAGCGACAGTGACTGGGGCTCACCGTGTCTCCTCGTAAAGAAGAGTGATGGTACGTACTGGTTTTGCACCGATTACAGGAAAGTGAATGCAGTCACAGTCGCTGACTCGTTCCTGATACAACTCATAGATGATTGCCTAGATCGGTTTGGGAGTGCGCGGTATGTCTCGAAAATAGACCTGCTGAAGGGATACTACCAGATTTCCCTGTCCTAGAAAGTCAAGAGGGTTTCAGTGTTCGCGACACCCGACGGCTTGTACCAGTATAAAGTGGTATCGTTCGGAATGAAGAATAGTGGCTGTTGTTTCCAACGAGTAATGAATTAGGTATTACAAAGGATGTGCAGTGTACATCGATGATATCATAGTGATCGCTGATTCCTGGAAGGATCACGTGGATTGACCTTTAAATTTGTTCGATCGATTGGAGAAGGCCAACATGACGATCAACTTAGCAAAAAGAGAGTTTGGAAGAACCCGCCTGGAGTACCTTGGATATATAGTAGGGCAAGGCGAGGTTGCGTGTTCCGGTAAGAACAAAGGTAGAGGCCATCGACAACTTCCCAGTACCCAGGAGTAAGAAAGAATTGTTGAGATACCTTGTGCAAAAATTTCTCCACTGTAGCCGCTCCTATGATGAGTTTGCTATCAAAGAGCATGAAGTGAGAGTGGAATGGAACAGCGCAAGAAGCGTTTGAAAAGACCAAAAGACTTTTGACCGAGGCGCCTGTACTAGTGTCGCCAAATTTTGGAGTGCCGTATACGTTATTTGTAGATGCCAGTGATATAGGGGCTGGAGCTGTATTGACGCAGCAAAGTGATGGAATTTATTGCCCCGTGTCCTTTTTCTCGAAGAAGTTCGTTAAGCACCAGAGGTCGTACGGTATGGTCGAGAAAGAGACCGTGGCACTGGTGATAGCACTGAAACATTTTGAAGTGTATGTGAGGAGGGAAGAGACCCAGTGACGGTGTATACAGACCATAATTCCCTAGTTTTCCTGAGAAAAGTGAAGCATGCGAACCAGAGGTTAACCAGGTGTTTTTTATTGCTCCAAGAGTATGACCTGATGATAAAGCACATAAGAGGACGAGACAATGTAGTGGCTGATGCGTTATCTCGAGCCTAGCCACTGGAATAATTTTCAAAAACAAGGGGGAGGGAGTGTTATGATCCTAGGTAGCCGAAAAACGAGTCTCCCCTTTGAGAATTATTCTATTAGGCCTGACTAGGAGGTCAAAGAAATATAGACATGAAGGTTCATATGTAAAAAAATTGGTTGGATTTAATAGATAATTTAAGAATGTGGACAGTGAACAAGAAAATAAGTAAACGACTTGATATAAGATGTGGCGAGTTTGCTGGATGCGTTAGGCTCGCTTGAGAGGAGCTTGAGCTCACTTGAGCTGAAGAAATCGTGAGGGGAGGGCGTGCTCCGTTTGACCCCTTGTTAGAGAGGAACCCCCTGTTTGATATACCTTCAAGAGGAAGGAAGTGGACAGACGTCTCGACTGAGGAATAAGTTCGGAGGCATGTCAGTTCAAGTCAGGAACTGCAGAAGGTGTTGAGGGAGCAGTTAAAGCAGTTCTGGGGGTAGCCTGAGGCGCCCTAAGTGTCGCCGCCCCATCGAGGAGCGCCCTGCAGGAGACCTTTTTGTGGTAAGCATAATTTTAACCAGTTTACAGTGATTGCCTATAGTTGATAGTGTGCCCAGCGGTCGTAACGAATGTTTATTGATACATTAGGCATATGTTATTAAGGCAGAAGGCCTAAAATAAGAGAGTAAAGATGGAAGAACATCCTGGAGGGTGGAGCTATGTTTGTCCACTCCGACCACTGGAGGGCAACTGAGAAGGACAGCTGCCTCGAGGGCCGCTGGGCCGGGCGGAGGATGGACCAGCCCAAACGTCAGTCCACACTCACAGCATGAAGAGAGCAGAGAGATGTTGGGTGTAAACATATTGTGTGGTTAATTTCGTTCATGTGTTCATAGGGAAACATTTTTATTGGCGTGTCAATGGGTTGCAGGTTTGTCTAGGGAAGAAGTTGCTGAGAACGTCGAAGCCAGCAGAGAGGGAGTAGTTGATGAGACTCCAAGATTGTGGAAGGTACTAAGCTCTGTGGGAGAGCAGGCATATAGTGAGGAAAAGAACCTCAAGCTGTGAGAAGAGGAGTAGTAGAATGAAGTTTCACACGCTTTTGTGATACCAATGGTGATGCACCATTGCTGCTCAAGGAAGACTTCATGGTGTAGCGGCCTGGAAGAGCTGCGGAGGATCCTGGAAGATAAACCCGGAAGAACCTGATGATGTCAGGGTAGTGAACTTCCAGATGTGGACGGGAAGTTCTAGTTGACTAATTGTAGGGAGTTGGTAGAGTGTTTGGTTGTCATTAGCGTGCAAGACGCAGTGAAAGGTGTATGATTGATTACTATTTTTGTGCCAAGAAGTACTTTTACTTAAATATAGAGTTATGACCGCAGGCTGGATTACCTGCAATGACATACATGTGTTCTAGGACTGATAGGGTGATTGATTGATCATTGTTGTTTATCAGGGAATATTTATGTTGATGTTTATAAAATTATAGCCATAGGCTGAAATGCCTGCAGATATTGATATGTTCCAGAGTTGGTAGCACCATATTATATTGTACTGCATGATTTACCCACTTGGTGAGGCTGATAGTGCAATATTGTCTTATAAGACTTGACCTACTTGATGAGGTTGGTATTATTAGGTGGTGAGTCAGGAGTTAGGATACAACATGATAAGCAGATAATAGAGTCCTGATGGTATTGGAGTGCAACTTAACTACAATAGTGTAGAGTGTTGGAGATATATATTATTATACGTGTATATGTATTGTCCATGCGCCTTGTCCAGTAAATGTATTCAAATTTGCTGGTGTTTGCCCTTGTCCATCATAATCTGCCACCGAATCTCACTATGCTGGAGTTCCGTAAGTTGCAGAGGGAGGATCTCTCATTAACACCATTATACTTCCAGGCCAAGACTCAATCTGATAGTATTCCTGGGTTCTTTATAGAGAACCAATTGCTCTACCGCAGGTACCGACCCAGTAAACTAACGAAGGATGACGATTGGGCTAATGTCGACCAACTAGTAGTTCCCACCAGCCTACGGCCCGATATTCTACACCTGGCCCACGGAGCGCTTTCTCACTACGGTTTTAATAAAACCTATCACGCCATCAGACAAGACTATTACTGGCCAAGTATGGTTAAAGATGTAAAAATTTATGTACAACAGTGTCATACATGTCAGATGGCAGGAAAACCTAACATCTCTTTTCCCAAGGCTCCTTTGATTCCTATCCCGGTGCCGTCGGACCTCTTTCGCAGACTCATCATAGACTGTGTTGGTCCTTTACCCCGGACCAGTTCTGGCAACGCTTATATACTAACCATCCTGTGTCCAACCACCAGATTCCCCATAGCAGTTCCTGTAAAGAACATTACGGCTGCTACTGTGGTGAAGCAACTGTTGAAGATCTTTACACAATATGGTTTTCCTCGGGAGATTCAAAGTGACTGTGGCACCAACTTCACCAGTGATCTCTTCAAGAAGACACTGGAAGAATTCAACATTACTCAGGTATTGTCCAGCCCCTATCATCCTGCTTCACAGGGTTCTTTTCAACGTAGTCACCAAACTATAAAATCACTCCTTAAGAAATTTTGCAATGAAACTATGAAAGACTGGGATAAACAACTTGACATCATCATGTGTATTTTCAGAAGTCTCCCCAATGAGTCTGTAGGAGTGTCTCCTTATGAGATGCTCTACGGACGTAAGTGCCGTACTCCTCTTAAAGCTTTTAAAGACTCTACCTGATGCCACCTTCAGTGACTCTCAGTATGCGCCCCAGTTTCTTCAAAACTTAAAGCACATTCTAGAGCGAGTGCATAAATTTGCCAACGATAATTTATTAAAAGCTCAAGATAGAATGAAGACTCATTTTGACAAACACAGTAAAATCAGGAAATTTAAAGCAGAAGACATCGTTTTAGCATATTTTCCGATCCCTGGTTCTCCATTGCAAAATAAGTTTTCAGGACCTTACCGCATCAAGGAGTGCAGAAACAACCACAACTACGTTCATGAGACTCCAGATAGGCGGCGGAGGACCCAGTTGTGCCAGGTCAATCTTTTGAAGAAGTATAAATGTACACCCCCACTGTATTAGTATCTCTCTCCACCTTTCAAGATCCATACCTCCACAGTGAGACCTTCCCTGCTTCTCCTCCTGGAAGCACTAACTCTGAGTTAGTACCTTCCAACTCGGAAATTCTTACAGATCTTCCTAAATATTTGCAGGACTGTAACAGTGCTCCTCTCATCAGAGTATTCCAAGAACATCAGAAGTTGTTCAGTGATGATCCCCAGGAGTGTAATGTGGTTCAACACGACATCCAGCTACTTCCTGATACCCGGCCGATTCGTCAACCCTTCTACCGCATCAGCCCGTACAAAAAGGAAGTTATGCGTGCTGAGGTACAGTACCTTCTGGATCATGGGCTGGCCACCCCTTGTGAGTCCCCTTGGGCCTCACCCTGCATCTTGGTGCCGAAACCTCACGGTAAAGTACGATTATGTACAGACTATAGGAAACTGAACCTCATGACCATCAAGGATGCTTACTCTTTACCTCGTATAGATGATATCCTTGACGCCGTAGGTAATGCTACTTATCTCTCCCAGATTGACTTGTTAAAGGGCTACTATCAGATTAGTCTCACAGAGCGGGCTAAGGAAATATCTGCCTTCACCACTCCTTTTAGCCTGTACAGATATGAACGCCTTCCTTTTGGACTGTGTAACGCCCCGGCCACCTTCCAGCGAGCTGTCAACCACGTCATCTACGGCCTAGATCACACCTACGCCTACTTGGATGACATCGTTGTGGCAACCGACACCTGGAACGAACATCTGCTCCAGCTGCAACGATTGTTCTCCAAGCTCCTGACAATTGGCCATACCATCAACTTGGGCAAGTCCGCCTTTGCTAAAGGTAAAGTGCGTTATCTTGGTCATGTGATAGAAAATGGCAGCCTAGCTCTTTTAGACATTCACACTCAAGCCATTCAGCATTACCCACAACCTTCAACCAGGAAGCAGCTCCTGCGCTTCCTTGGCCTTGTATCTTACTATCGTAGGTTTGTAAAAAGTTTCAGTACGGTAGCGACACCACTGATTAATCTGACCAGCCCCAAGCAACGGTATCATTGGACCATTCAACAGGCCGTTGCCTTTGAACAACTAAAGTCTCTGCTATGTTCTAATCCCATTCTCGCCTCTCAAGATATTACGAAGCCCTTCATCATCAATGTCGACGCAAGTAGCACCGGCATCGGGGGCGTTTTAATGCAACAGCGTGGTGAAGAGGTTCTTCCTCTCAGCTACAAATTGAAGCCTCATCAGAAGAACTATAGCACCATAGAAAAAGAACTCCTCTCCATCGTCCTGAACCTTCAACATTTCGAACCTTACCTACAAGGTAATCGGTCCATTACCATCTATTCAGACCACAATCCCTTACGATTTCTGCAACAAGTCCAATTCAGCAATCAACGTCTTCTACGCTAGGCTCTGTACCTACAGAACTTTAACCTGAAGATATTCTTCATTAAGGGCTCGGAAAACATCATTGCAGACGCCCTCTCCAGAGTCTACGAGGTAGAAGCAGTTACTCCTACCACTCTACCGTCTAATGAAGTAACATAACCCATAAGAGCAGGCTTCGGGGGAGAGCTGTGACAGTAATCTCTTTCAAGAGAGTTTTAGCCTGCTCCTTCCTACATCGCGTTACTTCTATACTTCTGCAACACCATGATACCACATTCAAGAATGGCAAATAAGTGGAATAACAGACGTCTCTACAGGGGGTACACTACCTACTCTCATTCTCCTCACCCCCCTCCCTCACTGTCGGCGCACCACCTCGTCGATCACCAAACGACCACTTCAAACCAACACTCTCCCCATTAGTGAATCAGCGACTTCACGCGACTCCAGCGCCATCTGCATCATCTTTATTTAATCTCGCACGAGCAGTTGGCCTCAGAATATTCTTGTGCTCTCGAGCTGACGCTTCTATCTAAGCCTACGTCCTGTATATTAGTAGAGGTTTCAGCCAGCCCACTATTCTCAGCACCTTTAACTAATTTTTGTCTTGCTTATTGTAGAGTAATCATTATTTTATTTTATATTGTGTTTTGTCTTTGTATATATTTTGATCCGCACTGTACATAGCCAAGGGATTATCTTTATTTTGTTTATATTTGTTTAAAATTAATTATTTAAAAGATTTGTTTTGCGTGTCTTTCCCTCTCACTTTACCACAGGAGACAACCGCCGAACAGTCAACATTTTGTTTCTCTTTTTTTTAATGTGATTTGCATTTACACCAGCCATAACGAAGACTGCCTTAACACCTACATTTCTCGTATATATATATATATATATATATATATATATATATATATATATATATATATATATATATATATATATATATATATATATATATATATATATATATATATATATATATATATATATATATATATATATGTTTTGTAACTAGTAGCCAGAACGTCGTACTCGGCCTACTATGCAAGGCTCGATTTGCCTAATAAGCCAAGTTTTCCTGAATTAATATATTTTATCTAATTTTTTTCTTATGAAATGATAAAGCTACCCATTTCATTATGTATGAGGTCAATTTTTTTTTATTGGAGTTAAAATTAACGTAGATATATGACCAAACCTAACCAACCCTACCTAACCTATCTTTATAGGTTAGGTTAGGTAGCCGAAAAAGTTAGGTTAGGTAGGTTTGGTAGTCGAAAAATAATTAATTCCTGAAAACGTGGCTTATTAGGCAAATCGGGCCTTGCATAGTAGGCTGAGAAGTGCGTTCTGGCTACTAGGTACGACATATGTGTGTATATATATATATATATATATATATATATATATATATATATATATATATATATATATATATATATATATATATATATATATATATATATATATATATATATAACCGAAAAGGTAAGATTAATAATTCTAACACGAATCTTCTGAATATTTCTTATATTTTTCTTCACTGTCGGTGGTAATATAAATAACAATTCTCCAAAATTAATTTTGTAATTGTCTGATGCCTAAACGCGTTTCGTAATTCGTATTACATTTTCAAAGACTTAATTTACACACAAATTCTTTGTATTTATACTCTATTGGATGAGGTGATATGGTACAAAAGTCTTGGGTGAGGTGACAAACACAAGACAGAACACGGAACAATATGTATAAATTGGATAAGTGAACATATGAATGGAAGTAACTGCAGAAGGTCTATTGGCCCATACTTCCTCTTGCTCCTTCCATATTGGTTTGGGGTCTTGAAGTAGGTAGAATATAGTTGTGCATTAATTGGCTGTTGATTGCTTGTGTTGACTTTTTGATGTGTAGTGCCTCGCTGATGTCAAGCCGCCTGCTATCGCCGTACCTATCGATGATTTCTGTGTTCTTTATTAAGATTTCTCTGGTGATGATCTGGTTGTGAGAAGCGATTATGTGTTCCTTGATGGCTCCCTGTTGCTTATGCATTGTTAGTCGCCTAGAAAGAGACGTTGTTGTCTTGCCTATATACTGAGTTCTTTGGGGCTTACAGTCCCCAAGTGGGCATTTAACGGCATAGACGACGTTGGTCTCCTTCAAAGCGTTCTGCTTGGTGTCAGGCGAGTTTTTTATGAGTAGATTGGCCGTTGTTTTGGTTTTATAATAAATTATCAATTGTATATTCTGATTTTTGTCTGTAGGGATGACGTTCCTATGAACAATATCTTTCAGGGCCCTTTCCTCCGTTTTATGAGCCGTCGAAAAGAAGTTCCTGTAAAATAGTCTAATTGGGGGTAAAATGTTGTGTTGTTGACTCTTCAGAAGTTGCATGGCATTTTAACTTTTCATTTTATGATGTCTTCAACGAAACCATTAGAGAAGCCGGTGTTGACTAGGACTTGCCTCATCCTACAGAGTTCTTCATCGACTTCTTTCCATCCTGAGCTGTGGCTTATAGCATGGTCGACGTAAGCATTGACAACACTCCTCTTGTACCTGTCTGGGCAGTCACTATTGACATTGAGGCACATTTCTATGTTTGTTTCTTTGGTGTAGACTGCAGTATGGAAGCCTCCGCTCCTTTCCATGACAGTTACATCCAGAAAGGGCAGCTTCCCATTGTTCTCCATCTCGAACGTGAAACTCAACACAGAATTCTGCTCAAATGCCTCCTTCAGCTGCTGCAGATCTCTGGCATCAGGTACCTGTGTAAAAATGTCGTCAACATACCTGCAGTATATGGCGGGTTTCCAGCCCATGTCAACTAAGACCCTCTGTTCGATGGTGCCCATGTAGATGTTCGCAAACAGGACACCTAGGGGAGAACCCATGGCGACTCCATCTACTTGCTTATACATGTGCCCATCTGGGCTCACGAAGGGTGCCTTTTTAGTGCAGGCCTGGAGTAGTTTCCTCAGTATGCTTTCTGGCATGTCAAGAGGAGTGCAAGCCGGGTCACGATACACTCTATACACGATATGGCCTGGTATGGGTGATTATCCACGTGTACCATGTACCATAGGCACATGTGTACCTATGAGTGTGTGTGTATGTGTATGTGTATGTGTGTGTGTTTGTTTGTTTGTTTGCTTTACATGAATCTGATCGATTAACATGTGTGTATTTGATTATTATCGAGTATAAACATTAATGGAGAATGGCCTGGTATGGGTGATAATCCATGTGTACCATTCACCATAGGCACATGTGTACCTAGGTGTGTGTGTGTGTGTGTGTGTGTGTGTCTGTTAATGTTATATGAATTTGATAGATTATCACGTGTACATGTGAGTATCAATGTGTACACACATTGATACACACAGTCCGGGTCATGGGATGGTAGACGCGTTGCTCGTTCGATTAAGCTTCATATTTCGGGACATTAGAGGATACACGGAAAATTCGTTGATTAGTGATTATACAAAGTACAACACACCGATTAGAAACTACAAAATTCATGGATTGCGTCCGATAGTGCAAATTAGTCAAGACCAGGGGTAGGACATCAGTGTCAAGACAAGCACGTGGCGCCACTGATTGGTCAGAGGGTACGCAACTTGATGTGACAGTGAAGACGAAAACTAATAGTGAATAGAATAGTGAGGAAGTGAGTCTAAAACGTGGAGCATTAGAGCTATACCGGTGCTAAGGGGAACAAGAAGCTGATTACTGGTGGTATAAGGAATAAGAGGGAGGTATCTACGCCTGACAGCAGCGTGGACTCCAGCAGGCCTACGAGACGTCAACAGTACTTCTATCATCTGTTTGTGTTGTGGGGGGGGGGGGGAGTGGATTGATGGTGAGGCCTCTCAATAAGTCAGTACACCACTAGTGTACAGACTTAATGTATTATAATAGTTAGTCTTGGATATAAGTAACAAACATAAACGAACCTCAAGACACCGTATACGGCTCACGTGGGTTCTCGTTTTGTGTCACCCAAGTGGGAAAAAAAAACTACACAACCCCCTACCTTCTCTCACCCCTACCCCCACCCCCCTCACTGTAGCACCTCCAACAGTACAGTACTCCAACAGTACCCTTAAGTCTTCAACAGAGTGAAGGGTTTATATAATATCATATCAAAGTGACTAAAGCATTCCATTCAATGGTACAAGAGAAATTGGTAGACAGGAAGCTAGGACCTTAATATGACCTCACCGGACAAGCTGCTAAGTCCTCTAGATCTCCCCCCCCCCTCCCCCCCCTCCCCCCCCCCACAGTAAACTGAAGACAACACCCTCACGTACACGCAGACGTGTAGGGTCAGCGGGCCGCGTTAACCGAGGGAACAATAGGGTTCAAGGGAGCGGGTGTACTGTGCAGTGAGAATCGGGACAGTGTAAATTGAACAGTGGCATTGTAATGCAACACATTGATCACATCTCGTGGTGAATTATCTTAGTGAATTTAGAGAAGATAGCTAGTGAAGATCGACTTCTTGAGGCAGCATCAGTCGCATCAGCCGGGACCCACGTGGAGACCTGAAGACCTCACAGGAATACCGACGACACGCCATGTATTCACCTAGAGTGCTTGTGGGGGGCTGGCTGGTAAGTGTCTCTCACATAAGTCTCCAACAATGTGCAAGGTTTATATAATATCATATCATAGACACTACTGCATTCCATTCAATAATACAATCATAAAAATACAATCGTGGTAGACAGGTAACAGGGACAGCAACTGTGAGCTCACTGGGAACCCAGATAAGCCGCTAATCCCCCCCCCCCCCCACAGCCGTAATCTGAAGACTACACCTCACCCACTTCCTCTTAACCCCCCATCTCACTCGCCCAACACACTTCCCCCCCCCTGCCCCACCACTCCCACTCTCCCAAAACACTCCCCCCCCCCCCACCACACCCACTCACACTAGGACTATTCTTGCTCTCTCTCTCTTGACAAGGGCAAAATTGCAGGTGGACGCAACAGGGACACAGGGAACAGCCAAAGTGACCAAACAAGGGACATGTTAACCCAAGTTTTGGAGGAATTCAGGAAGGAGATGCAGGAAATGAGGATTACAATTAACAACCTGCAAAGTGAGCTGACATCAGCAAGGGAAAAGATCAAATCCCTCACAGAAAAAAATAAAGAGACCGAGCATCAGATTATCATCCAAAGGGAAGGTGGGAATGTTACATTGGAAGGAAATGCCTCTGTACCTGAAACATTTGCAGACATACTGAAAAAGAGCTCAGAAGCTATGGACACAGTGAGGGAGGTAGCCATGCAAGCAGCCACCTCACAGGAAGCAGCAAGGTGCACCACTCAGCTGCTGGAGAGAAAAAGATCAGTGGTAGTTGTAGGCATCAAAGAACAGGAAGGATCCAACAGGCAAGAATGGAATAGCAAGGATAGAGAGGCAGTACAGGGGCTACTGAAGGGGTTACAGATGGAAGGGGCTGAACGAAACATTGAGAAGGTTTTCAGGTTGGGCTGGTACAACAAGGACAGAAACCGACTTGCAAAGGTGGTGTTTACAAACGAAACCACGAAGGAGGATATTCTCGAAAGAAAGAGCAGACTGCAGCTTGTGGAGGGATACAAGAAAGTATTCCTGCAGAGGGACAGGACAGAGGAGAGAGCCAGGGCAGCAGAGGCAAGGAGGAAGTGCAGGGAGAGAGGAGCAAACCAGGAAATCACAGCCCCCAACACAACAGTCCTAGAGACAAGAGGCGAACCCAAAACCAGCATACCAGCAACACCAGAGGGGAGGGCAACACCACCCCCCCCCCTCTGCATAGAAACCCTCCCTTCCCCTCACCCTACCTGCCCCCACCCAACCCTCCCTACATTCTTACCCTGTCATCCCTTCCCCATTCCCATCATGTCCCCCCTCCCACCTTTCCCCCCCTGCCCCCCCCTCCCCCTTCACCCCATACCCTTCTTATCCCTCCTCCCCCCTCACCCCGTATCCTCCATGTCCCCCCCCTATCTCCTTAACCCACACCCCTACCTGTCCCCCCTTCCCTGAAACCCCGACCCCTCACCCCAAACTCCTCTGAGACCCTGCAAACCACCTCACAGATCATCTCACCCACTGAAAAGCTTCCCACACCAACAGAATGCTCGCCAAGAAAGGGACAAAAAAATGAGCTGAAGAAAGTGAGCTTCAAGGCAATGTACACTAACATAGATGTAATTACAAATAAAACAAGTGACCTCGGAGAATGGGCACTAGAAGAAAACCCAGACATAATAGCACTCACAGAAACAAAGCTAACAAACACCATAACAAATGCAGTGTTTCCACAGGGCTACTATGTAGTGAGGAAAGAGAGAGAAGGGAGAGGAGGAGGTGGTGTAGCTTTGCTACTAAGAGAAGGTTGGAGTTTCGAAGAGATGGTAATTCAGAACTGTGAAGGTTTCAGTGACTACATATCAGGCACCATAGCAACTGGAGGACAGAAAATTATAGTAGTAGTCATATATAACCCCCTACCGAACGACAGAAGACCCAGACAGGAATATGATAGAAACAACTTGGCCACCATCAATATAATAGAGAGAGCAGCTTCGGTGGCTAGCAGGAACGGTTCCAGGCTACTAATCATGAGAGACTTCAACCATGGAAAGATAGATTGGGGGGAACAGAGACCCACATGAAGACCCAGACACATGGAGAGCTAAGCTGCTGGATGTGGCAACAAGAAACTTTCTAAGTCAACACGTCAAGGGACCGACTAGAACGAGAGGAGGGGATGAACCAGCCTTGCTTGATCTGATATTTACCCTAAATGAGTCGGATATAACGGAAGTTAAGTTGGAAGCCCCCTTGGGAATGAGTGATCATAGTATATTGAGCTTTGAGTACCTGGTTGAGCTAGAAATTATCACCCCCAAAAAAGAACTGGGTAACAAAGGGCTGGCGAGCCGAAAGGGAAACTATGAGGAGATGAATAAATTCCTATGGGATATGCATTGGGGCACAAAACTCGGAACCAAGTCCGTACAGGACATGATGGACTATGTCACCCAAAAATGTAAGCAGGTTTGTCACAGCCCAACAGGAAAAAACAGAGAAACAAAGGAAGAATCCGTGGTTTAATAGGGAATGTATGAAAGCAAAGGAGCAGAGCAAAAGGGCATGGAGGAACTTCCGTAATAACAGAACACCAGAAAGTAGAGAGAGATACCAGAGAACCAGGAACGAGTATGTTAGTGTGAGAAGAGTAGCTGAGAAAAGGTATGAAAATGATATAGCTAATAAAGCCAAGACCGAACCAAAGCTACTACACAGTCACATCAGGAGGAAGACAACAGTGAAGGAACAGGTGATGAAACTTAAGGGTGGGCGAGAACAGGTACACAGAGAATGACAAAGAGGTGTGTGAAGAACTCAACAAAAGGTTCCAGGAGGTCTTTACAATAGAACAGGGAGAAGTCAAGGCGCTAGGAGAGGTGGCAGCAAACCAGGTGACCATGGAAAGGTTCGAAATTACAAGAGATGAGGTCAAGAAGCACCTATTGGAGCTGGATGTGAGAAAAGCTGTTGGGCCGGATGGAATCTCACCATGAGTAATGAAAGAGTGTGCAGGAGCACTTTGCTTGCCACTCTCCATAGTGTATAATAGGTCACTGGAAACGGGAGACCAACCAGAAGTATGGAAGACTGCTAATGTAGTACCAATATTTAAAAAGGGTGACAGACAAGAGGCACTGAACTACAGGCCAGTGTTCTTAACTTGTATACCATGCAAGGTGATGGAGAAGATTGTGAGAAAAAACCAAGTAACACATCTGGAGATAAGAGACTTCGTGACAACCCATCAACATGGGTTCAGGGATGGTAAATCTAGCCTTACAGGCTACATAGAATTCTATGATCAGGTGACAAAGATTAAGCAAGAAAGAGAAGAATGGGCGGACTGCATTTTTTTGGACTGTCAGAAAGCCTTTGACACAGTACCCCATAAAAGGTTGATGCATAAGCTGGAGAAACAGGCAGGAGTAACTGGTAGGGCGCTCCAGTGGATAAGGGAGTACCTAATATGCAGTCTGCCCAGCTCCCAGGAAGTACTCCACTTATCCAGTGGATAAGGGAGTACTTCCTAAGCAATAGGAAGCAGAGAGTTATAGTGAGGGGTGAGACCTCAGAATGGCGTGAAGTCACCAGTGGAGTCCCACAGGGCTCTGTGCTTGGACCTATCCTGTTTCTGATATACGTAAATGATCTCCCAGAGAGTATAGACTCATCCCTCTCAATGTTTGCTGACGACGCCAAAATTATGAGAAGGATTAAGACAGAGGAGAACAGTTTGAGGCTTCAAGACGACCTGGACAAGCTGCAGGAATGGTCGAACAAATGGATGTTAGTGTTTAACCCAAGCAAATGTATTGTAATGAAGAAAGGGGTAGGAAGCAGGAGACCAGATACAAGGTATCACTTGGGAGATGAAATACTTCAAGAGTCAGAGAGAGAGAAAGACCTGGGGGTTGATATCACGCCAAACCTGTCCCTTGAAGCTCATATCAAGAGGATAACATCAGCAGCATATGCCAGGTTGGCTAACATAAGAACGGCCTTTAGAAACTTGTGTAAGGAATCTTTCAGAACATTATATACCACATATGTCAGACCAATCCTGGAGTATGCGGCTCCAGCATGGAGTCCATATCTAGTCAAGCATAAAACTAAACTGGAAAAGGTTCAAAGGTTTGCCACCAGACTAGTACCCGAGCTGAGAGGTATGAGCTACGAGGAGAGACTACGGGAATTGAACCTCACTTCGTTGGAAGACAGAAGAGTTAGGGGGGACATGATCACCACATTCAAGATTCTCAAGGGAATCGACAGGGTTGATAAAGACAGGCTATTTAACACAAGGGGCACACACACTAGGGGACACAGGTGGAAACTGAGTGCCCAAATGAGCTACAGAGATATTAGAAAGAACTTTTTTAGTGTCAGAGTGGTTGACAAATGGAATGCATTAGGAAGCAATGTGGTGGAGGCTGACTCCATACACAGTTTCAAGTGTAGATATGATAGAGCCCAATAGTCTCAGGAATCTGTACACCTGCTGATTGACGGTTGAGAGGCGGGACCAAAGAGCCAGAGCTCAACCCCCGCAAGCACAACTAGGTGAGTACAACTAGGTGAGTACACACACACACACACACCCGGTGAAAGGGGGAACTCTGACACCCGAGTTTCCAAGAAGAGTCTCAAGGTTTGGTACACCAATGATGATGGGGTAGCCAATAAAGCATAAGAGATAAAATTAAGAGTTAGTGAGGCAGACCCAGCAACCAGTTCTCGCAAATTCGTAAAGTCAATATTGACTTATTAACTACGTGCATAGGTGATATACTAAACATAATAGATACCCCTAAAAAGATTCATAGAAAACACCGACCTTACCTAACCTCCTTAGTATCTTAAGATAAGCATCTTATTGCTTCGTAATTACAATTATTACTTAACCTATACCTATTATAGGTTAGGTAATAATTGTAATTACGAAGCAATAAGATGCTTATCTTAAGATACTAACAAGGTTAGGTAAGGTCGGTGTTTTCTATGAATCTTTTTAAGGGTATCTATTATGTTTAGTATATCACCTATGCACGTAGTTAATAAGTCAATATTGACTTATTAAATTTGCGTGAACGGGTTGGACCCAGACATAGTGGCAATAGTGGAAACTAAAATAAATGGCATGATCTCGGATGCAATCTTTCCAGAGGGTTACCAGGTGATAAGAAAAGAAAGGACACAGAGACAGGGAGGAGTGGCACTCCTAATAAAGCGGAAATGGAAGTTTGATGAGCTGGAAAATCCGGGTACCAATGAAAGCATGCGCTTCATACATGGAACTCTGACAGTGGATGGGAAGAAGATTGTAATCTTGATACTCTACAATCCCCCACCAAACAGTAGAAGGCCCAGGCAGGAGTACGAGGACAGCAACAAGAAATGTATAGATGAACTGCAGAGGGCAGCAACTATAGCGCATAGAATGAGAGCGAAGCTGCTGGTCATGAGGGACCTAAATCACGGAGAGATAGATTGGGAAACGAGGAATCCCCATGGCGGGGAGGAGACCTGGGGAGCGAAGCTGGTAGACGTTATTGACAGGAATTTCCTAACACAGCATGTGCAAGAAGATACTAGGGAAAGAGGAGGGGATACGCCCAGCCTATTAGATCTCATTTTCACCCAGAACGTGGAAAACATCGAGCAGTTGGAACATGAAATACCACTAGGAGCCAGTGACCATTGTGTCCTAGTCTTTAACTACATGATGGAGCGTAAAATTGTGACCAAAGGACAAGAGGTCCGGGAAAGGAGACTTGATTACAGAAAAGGGGACTACAGAAGAATAAGGGACTACCTGGGAGAAGTGCAGTGGGAGGAAGAACTTAGAGGAAAAACAGTGCAAGGTATAATGAACCAAGTCATATTGAAATGAGAGGATGCTGAAGAGAGATTTATTCCAACAATAAAGGGAAAAAGCAGGAGGGAATATAATAACCCATGGTTTAATAGACAGTGTCAGGAAGCAAAGGTGAGAAGCAGGAGGGAGTGGAGGAAGTACAGAAGACAAAGGACAGAGGACAACAGGATTAGATGTAACAGAGCTAGGAATGATTAAATTAAATTAACATAAGACGAGTGTCGGAAAGAAATTATGAGAATGATATTGCAGTCAAAGCGAAAAAGCAACCTAAATGACTACATAGCCATATAAGAAGGAAGATGTCGGTAAATGACCAAGTGACAAGACTGAGGAAAACAAAAGGGGCATATACAGAAAGCGACAAGGAAATCTGCGAGGTACTGAATGCAAAATTCCATGGAGTGTTCACAACCGAGCCTGAGCAGCTCCCATTGTTAGAAGCGATTACCCTAGATGAAAGACTATCAGATATAGAGGTGACAGCAGAGGAGGTAGTGAAACAGTTGATAACACTGGATGCAAATAAAGCTGTTGGACCAGACAAAGTATCACCGTGGATACTTAAAGAGGCAGCGCAGGCTCTCAGCGTGCCTCTGGCAATGATCTTTATTGAGTCACTTATGTCGGGAGAATTGCCCAGTTGCTGGAAGGAGGCAAATGTCGTACCGATTTTCAAGAAAGGTGACAGGGAGGAGGCACTTAACTACAGACCCATATCACTGACAAGCATCCCCTGCAAAATACTTGAAAGAATAATTAGGCTATGACTTGTTGAGCACCTGGAGAGCATTGGTTTTGTAAACAAGCACCAACATGGGTTCTGGAGAGGGAAATCATGCCTAACAAACCTTTTAGAATTCTATGATAAAGTAACAAGGATAAGGCACGACAGAGAAGGCTGGGCAGACTGCATATTTCTTGACTGCCAAAAGGCCTTTGATACAGTACCGCACATGAGACTGCTATACAAACTTGAGAGGCAGGCAGGAGTAAGCGGAAAGGCCCTAGTATGGGTGAAGAACTACCTAACAGGAAGAAGCCAGAGGGTAATGGTAAGGGGCGAGAAGTCGGACTGGCGAACAGTAACAAGTGGAGTACCTCAAGGATCGGTGCTGGGACCAATCCTCTTTCTAATTTACGTAAATGATATGTTTACAGGAGTGGAATCATACATGTCAATGTTTGCGGATGACGCAAAATTAATGAGAAGAGTTGTGACAGACGAGGATTGTAGGATCCTCCAAGAGTACCTCAAGGATCGGTGCTGGGACCAATCCTCTTTCTAATTTACGTAAATGATATGTTTACAGGAGTGGAATCATACATGTCAATGTTTGCGGATGACGCAAAATTAACGAGAAGAGTTGTGACAGACGAGGATTGTAGGATCCTCCAAGAGGACTTAAACAGGTTGCAGAGATGGTCAGGGAAATGGCTACTGGAGTTTAACACCAGTAAATGTAAAGTTATGGAAATGGGATCAGGTGACAGGAGACCAAAGGGACAGTACACAATGAAGGGGAACAGCCTACCTGTAACGATTCGAGAAAGAGACCTGGGAGTGGATGTGACACCTAATCTAACTCTTGAGGCACATATAAATAGGATAACGACAGCAGCGTACTCTTCACTGGCGAAAATTAGAACTTCATTCAGAAACCTAAATGAGGAGGCTTTTAGGGCGCTTTACACTGCCTACGTGAGACCCGTCTTAGAGTATGCTGCGCCATCATGGAGCCCCCACTTGAAGAAACACAAAGAAACTGGAGAAGGTTCAGAGGTTTGCGACGAGGCTTGTCCCAGAGTTACAAAAGATGGGATATGAAGAGCGTCTGAAGGAACTGAACCTTACGACACTAGAGAAAAGAAGGGAGAGAGGAGATATGATAGGGACATATAAAATACTCAGGGGAATTGACAAAGTGGAAATAAATGAAATGTTCACACGTAATAATAACAGAACGAGGGGACATGGGGGGAAACTGGAAACTCAGATGAGTCACAGAGATGTTAGGAAGTTTTCTTTGAGCGTGAGAGTAGTGGAAAAATGGAATGCACTTGGGGAACAGGTTGTGGAAGCAAATACTATTCATACTTTTAAAACTAGATATGATAGGGAAATGGGACAGGAGTCATTGCTGTAAACAACCGATAGCTGGAAAGGCGGGATCCAAGAGTCAATGCTCGATCCTGCAAGCACAAATAGGTGAGTAAAAATAGGTGAGTACACACACACACACACACAAATAAGGCAAGAAAGAGAAGGGTGGGCAGATTGCATATTTTTGGATTTTCAGAAAGCCTTTGATACAGTGTCACACAAGAGGCTAGTGCGAAAGTTGGAGATGCAGGCTGGAGTGAAAGGGAAGGTACTCCGGTGGATAGAGGAGTACCTAAGCAACAGGAGACAACGAGTCTGTGTGAGGGGTGAGGTGTGAGATTGGCGAGACGTCACAGATGGAGTCCCGCAGGGGTCAGTCCTGGGACCTATACTGTTTCTGGTATATGTAAATGATCTCCCAGTGGGTATAGATTCGTTCCTCTCAATGCTTGCCGACGATGCAAAAATTATGAGGAGGATTGAAACAGAGGATGATAGTAGGAGGCTACAAGATGACCTAGATAGACTGAGTGAATGGTCCAACAGATGGCTGTTGAACTTCAACCCGAGTAAATGCTAAGTAATGAAACTAGGCAGTGGAAACAGGAGGCCAGACACAGGATACAGAATAGGAGATGAAGTACTTAATGAAACGAAGAGAGAGAAAGATCTAGGAGTTGATATCACACCAAACCTGTCTCCTGAAGCCCACATAAAGAGAATAACTTCTGCGGCATATGCGAGGCTGGCTAACATCAGAACGGCGTTCAGGAACCTGTGTAAGGAATCATTCAGAATCTTGTACACCACATATGTAAAACCAATCTTGGAGTATGCGGCCCCAGCATGGAGCCTGTACCTTGTCAAGCACAAGACGAAGCTGAAAAAAGTCCAAAGGTATGCTACTAGACTAGTCCCAGAACTAAGAGGCATGAGTTATGAGGAAAGGCTGCGGGAAATGCACCTTACGACACTGGAAGACAGAAAAGTAAGGGGGGACATGATCACAACCTACAAAATCCTCAGGGGAATCGACCGGGTAAACAAGGATGAACTATTCAACACTGATGGGACGCGAACAAGGAGACACAGGTGGAAGCTGAGTACCCAAATGAGCCACAGAGACATTAGAAAGACCTTTTTAAGTGTCAGAGTAGTTAGTAAATGGAATGCACTAGGAAGTGATGTGGTGCAGACTGACTCCATACACAGTTTTATATGTAGATATGATAGAGCCCAGTAGGTTCAGGAATCTGTACACCAGTTGATTGACGGTTGAGAGGCGGGACCAAAGAGCCAAAGCTCAGCCCCCGCAAGGACAATTAGGTAAGTACAATTAGGTGAGTACAAACACACATGTTTGCTGACGACGCCAAAATTATGAGAAGGATTAAGACTGAGGAGGACAGCTTGAGGCTTCAAAAAGACCTGGACATGATGCAGGAATGGTCGAACAAATGGCTGTTAGAGTTTAACCCAAGCAAATATAATGAAATGAAGATAGGGGTAGGAAGCAAGAGAACAGATACAAGGTATCACTTGGGAGATGAAATACTTCAAGAGCCAGAGAGAGAGAAAGACCTGGAGGTTGATATCACACCAGACCTGTCCCCTGAAGCTCATATCAAGAGGATAATATCAGCAGCATATGCCAGGTTGGCTAACATAAGAACGGCCTTTAGAAACTTGTGTAAGGAATCTTTCAGAACATTATATACCACGTATGTCAAACCAATCCTGGAGTAAGCAGCTCCAGCATGGAGTCCATATCTAGTCAAGCATAAGACTAAACTGGAAAAGGTTCAAAGGTTTGCCACCAGACTAGTACCCAAGCTGAGAGGTATGAGCTACGAGGAGAGACTACGGGAATTAAACCTCACTTCGCTGGAAGACAGAAGAGTTAAGGGGGACATGATCACCACATTCAAGATTCTGAAGGGAATTGATAGGGTAGATAAGGACAGGCTATTTAACACAAGGGGTACACGCACAATGGGACACAGGTGGAAACCGAGTGCCCAAATGAGCCACAGAGATATTAGAAAGAACTTTTTTAGTGTCAGAGTGGTTGACAAATGGAATGCATTAGGAAGTGATGTGGTGAAGGCTGACTCCATACACAGTTTCAAGTGTAGATATGATAGAGCCCAATAGGCTCAGGAATTTGTACACCTGTTGATTGATGGTTGAGAGGCGGGACCAAAGAGCCAGAGCTCAACCCCCGCAAACACAACTAGGTGAGTACACAAACACAACACACACACACACACACACACACACACACACACACACACACACACACACACACACACACACACACACACACACACACACACACACACACACGCACACGCAGCATGTCAGAGAACCCACAAGGATGAGCGGAAATGGCGAACCAGCGAGACTCGACCTGGTCTTCACCCTGAACGACTCTGACATAACAGAAATCGGGTTTGAGCCCCAGTAGGAATGAGCGACCACAGTGTATTGGTGTTTGAGTACCTGATTAAAGAAGGGTTATTGAACTCGAGGAGTGATACGGAAACCAAAAGGTTAGCATACCGAAAGGGAAACTATGAGGAGATAAGAAAATTCCTAACAGATATAGCATGGGAAACAGATCTCAGGGAAAAGATGTCCCAAGATATGATGGACTACATCACGCAAAAATGCAAGGACGCAGCAAACAAGTTTGTCCCAGTCCAAAAGGAAAACAGTGAAATGAAGATGAGAAACCCATGGTTTAATCAGAGATGTAGGCTAGCTAAGCAGCAAAGTAAAAGGGCATGGAGAAACTATAGGAATAACAGGACATTGGAGAGCAGAGAAAGATACCAGAATGCCAGGAATGAATATGTCAGGATGAGAAGAGAGGCAGAAAGACAATACGAAAATGACATCGCAAGCAAGGCAAAGACTCAGCCTAAATTGCTGCATAGCCACATCAGGAGAAAAACAACAGTAAAGGAACAAGTTATGAAATTAAGCATAGGGGCAGAACGATTCACTACAAACGACAAGGAAGTGTGTGAGGAACTGAATAAGAAATTCCAAGAGGTCTTCACCTTAGAGCAAGGAGAAATCCCAGAGATAAGAGAGGGAATAGCTAACCAGGAACCACTGGAAGAGTTTGAGATTACCGGCGGGGAAGTAAGGAAGTGTTTACTAGAGTTGGATGTGACAAAGGCTATAGGCGCAGATGGAATCTCCTCTTGGATACTAAAGGAAGGAGCAGAAGAACTGTGCCTCCCACTCTCCATAGTGTATAACAAATCTCTGGCAACAGGGAAACTGCCAGAAAATTGGAAAGCAGCTAACGTAGTCCCGATATACAAGAAAGGGGATAGACAGGAGGCACTGAATTACAGGCCAGTGTCCCTAACCTGCATACCATGCAAGCTAATGGAGAAGATTGTGCGAAGGAAGCTTGTGGAGCACCTGGAGCGAAAGAACTTTATAACACAGCATCAACATGGATTCAGGGATGGCAGGTCCTACCTCACAGGGTTACTTGAAATCTACGACCAGGCAACAAAAATAAGGCAAGAAAGAGAAGGGTGGGCAGACTGCACATTTTTGGATTGTCAAAAAGCCTTTGATACAGTGCCAGACAAGAGGCTAGTGAAAAAGCTGAAGATTCAGGCTGGAGTGAAAGGGAAGGTACTCCGTTGGATACAGGAGTACCTAAGCAACAGGAGACAACGAGTCAGTGTAAGGGGTGAGGTCTCAGATTGGCGAGACGTTACGAGTGGAGTCCCGCAGGGGTCAGTCCTTGGACCTATACTGTTTCTGATATATGTAAATGATCTCCCAGAGGGTATAAATCGTTTCTCTCTATGTTTGCCGATGATGCAAAAATTATGAGGAGGATTGAAACTGAGGACGATAGTAGGAGGCTACAAGATGACCTAGACAGACTGAGTGAATGGGCCAACAAATGGCTGTTGAAGTTCAACCCGAGTAAATGCAAAGTAATGAAACTAAGCAGTGGAAATAGGAGGCCAGACACAGGATACAGAATAGGAGATGAAGTACTTAATGAAACGAACAGAGAGAAAGATCTAGGAGTTGATATCACACCAAACCTGTCTCCTGAAGCCCACATAAAGAGAATAACTTCTGCGGCATATGCGAGGCTGGCTAACATCAGAACAGTAATCAGGAACCTGTGTAAGGAATCATTTAGAATCTTGTATACCACATATGTAAGACCAATCCTGGAGTATGCGGCCCCAGCATGGAGCCCGTTCCTTGTCAAGCACAAGACGAAGCTGGAAAAAGTACAAAGGTATGCCACTAGACTAGTCCCAGAACTAAGAAGTATGAGTTACGAGGAAAGGCTGCGGGAAATACACCTTACGACACTGGAAGACAAAAGAGTAAGGGGAGACATGATCACAACCTACAAAATCCTCAGAGGAATCGACCAGGTAAACAAGGATAAACTATTGAACACTGGCGGTACGCGAACAAGAGGACACAGGTGGAAACTGAGTACCCACATGAGCCACAGGGATGTTAAAAGGAACTTTTTCAGTGTCAGAGTAGTTAACGGATGGAATGCATTAGGCAGTGATGTGGTGGAGGCTGACTCCATACACAGTTTTAAAAGTAGATATGATAGAGCCCAGTAGGCTCAGGAATCTGTACACCAGTTGATTGACAGTTGAGAGGCGGGACCAAAGAGCCAAAGCTCAACCCCCGGAAGCACAAAAAAGGTGAGAACACGCACACACAAACTCATATACAAACACGTACGCACACATTCACACACATACACACATGCACGCACAAGCACACGCACGCGCACGCACACACACACACACACACACACACACACACACACACACACACACACACACACACACACAGGGGGCCTCGTAGCCTGGTGGATAGCGCACAGGACTCGTAATTCTGTGGCGCGTGTTCGATTCCCGCACGAGGCAGAAACAAATGGGCAAAGTTTCTTTCACCCTGAATGCCCCTGTTACCTAGCAGTAAATAGGAACCTGGGAGTTAGTCAGCTGTCACGGGCTGCTTCCTAGTGTGAGTGTGTGTGTGTGTGGTGTGGAGAAAAAAAAGTAGTTAGTAAACAGTTGATTGACAGTTGAGAAGCTGGCCGAAAGAGCAAAGCTCAACCCCCGCAAAACACAACTACGTGAATACACACACACACACACACACACACACACACACACACACACACACACACACACACACACACACACAGACAAGCTCAACCCCCGCAAACACAACTAGGTGAGTACAACTAGGTGAGTACACACACACACACGTCTTGTGACCATCGTGTTGGGTGGACGTGGGGTTGGGAGCTCCTGGTTCACTAGTAGAGTGGGAGGGGAAATCAGGCAACCTTGAAGTGAAAAAGTGTGTACAAGTGAATGAAAAAACCTTGGGTTTTGACCAGAGCCATAAGGTAGTGAAGAAAAACAGTTTAATTAGCGTTATTCAAAATAGTTGAGGAAGTACTGTGGCAGTGTGCAGTGTGGAAGCAGACCTCACCGACCTCTGACCGCGTGACCTCACCTCCGGCAGCAACCCTTCTACCACCACGTGAGACGACGATTGGAGATTCACTCACCTATTGTGTTAGCAGATTGTGCAAGGTATTGAGGAGCGCCTTTTTGGCTAGATTGTTACTGCAATGACTAGAAGGGGTTCAAGGTCAATCACCAGCAGGGATGAGGAGGAGGACAGATTTATAGACAAATTAATAGGGAAATTTGTAGAGAGAAGGAGTGATTGGTTGGAGGATCTAATCCAGGGGATTAAAAGTGAGGTATTTCAGCAAATACAGGATGCGGTAGAGAGGCAGAAACAAGAACTTATGCTCTATGTTCAGGAAGAGATTAGGAAGGGAAGAGAGGACTGGGAGAGGGAATGTGCTCGTATCACAAACGAATTAGGAAGGATTAGCAGCATGGCTAAGGACAGAGGATTAGTGGGGGATGGGTTAGTGACTGCGGTTGGGATGGGGAATCCCCAGGGGACAGGCTACCAGCATGACAATGAATTACTGAGGAGACGGTCTATTATAATACATGGATTATTCGAATCTGGGGCACCAACAAGACAAGAGAGAATAGAAACAGAAAAATACGAATTGCACGAGATATTGAGGTGTATTGGAGCAGGAATGGCAGAACACGAGGTGGATATCAGTCGCCGGGTTGGACCTTACAATTGTACCAAGAATAGACCTGTTCTGGTGCAATTCTCCAATGAGGAGGCTGTGGAGTACATAATGAGGACCAAGCATTTACTCAGAGGAAGTGAAACCCATTACAATGTGTTTAAAGAGAGGTTTATGACGAAAGATGAGCAAATAGCCCACAAGAATAGATGGCAACAACGACACCGAACTAGCCTCTCAGGTAGTCTCACCTCCCAGGTCACATCCCAGGTCACCTCCCAGGCCACCTCCCAGGTCACCTCCCAGGTCGCATCCTTCCCAACTCAGCCCTTCTATACATCCCCCCTGCCTCAGCCTCCCAAAACCCCCCTGTCCCTTCCACATTTGCACCTCCCCAACGATTCCCCTGCCCCTGCTACATCACACTTGTCAGCGACCCCAGTGGGTCAAGCCATGCCCTCCCCAAACCCACCTTCCCATCCCCCCTCCCCAAATACCCCTTCCTACTCCCCTGCCCCTTCTACCCCATTGACTTCAATTCCATCTACTCCATCCCAGCTTCCACTGCACCCCTCTTCCACTCACCCCCAAACCCCACCCAACCCTCACCCCTCCTATGCACCTCCAGCCCACATTTAACCCCCTCACCTTGTGACCCCCTAACACCTTCCGCCATCTCCCTCTTCCCCTCTTCTACCCCAAAACCCCCACCTACCCCCGATTCCCCCCTAACTAATATACCCTCTCTTCCACTCCCAGCACCCATGCTCCATTCTCATCTCAGCTCTCTGCTCTCAGTGTCCCTCTCCCCCCCCAACCTCTCAACCTCTATCTGACTCTCAGTCTCACTCTATTTCTCAACCCCCCTATGCTATTCAGACCCCTAACTTTCAGACCCATTATGCCCTTCCTACCTCCCTAGATGCCCAGACCCCATTCGCCTACCAGGCACTCCCAGGCACCCCCCTAGCACCCCCTCACTCACCCCCACAGCCCCCACTTGCCCCCCAGACACCCCCCAGTTCCCCCCAGACCCCTGGTGAAAGGGGGAACTCTGACATCTACATCTTGATACTCTTGATACTCTACAATCCCCCACCAAACAGTAGAAGGCCCAGGCAGGAGTACGAGGACAGCAACAAGACATGTATGGATGAACTGCAGAGGGCAGCAACTTTAGCGCATAGAATGAGAGCGAAGCTGCTGGTCATGGGGGACCTAAATCACGGAGAGATAGATTGGGAAACGAGGAATCCCCATGGCGGGGAGGAGACCTGGGGAGCGAAGCTGGTAGACGTTATTGACAGGAATTTCCTAACACAGCATGTGAAAGAAGATACTAGGGAAAGAGGAGGGGATACGCCCAGCCTATTAGATCTCATTATCACTCAGAATGTAGAAGACATCGAGCAGTTGGAACATGAAATACCACTAGGAGCTAGTGACCATTGTGTCCTAGTCTTTGACTACATGATGGAGCTTAAAATTGTGACCAAAGGACAAGAGGTCCGGGAAAGGAGACTTGATTACAGAAAAGGGGACTACAGAAGGATAAGGGACTACCTGGGAGAAGTGCAGTGGGAGGAAGAACTTAGAGGAAAAACAGTGCATGGTATGATGAACCAAGTCATATTGAAATGCAAGGAGGCTGAAGATAGATTTATTCCAACAATAAAGGAAAAAAGCAGGAGGGAACATAATAACCCATGGTTTAATAGACAGTGTCAGGAAGCAAAGGTGAGAAGCAGGAGGGAGTGGAGGAAGTACAGAAGACAAAGGACAGAGGACAACAGGATTAGATGTAACAGAGCTAGGAATGATTACATTAACATAAGACGAGGGTCGGAAAGAAATTATGAGAATGATATTGCAGTCAAAGCGAAAAAGCAACCAAAATTACTACATAGCCATATAAGAAGGAAGATGTCGGTAAATGACCAAGTGACAAGACTGAGGAAAACAGAAGGGGCATATACAGAAAGCGACAAGGAAATCTGCGAGGTACTGAATGCAAAATTCCATGGAGTGTTCACAACCGAGCCTGAGCAGCTCCCATTGTTAGAAGAGATTACCCAAGATGAAAGACTATCAGATATAGAGGTGACAGCAGAGGATGTAATGAAACAGTTGACAACACTGGATGCAAATAAAGTTGTTGGACCAGACAAAGTATCACCGTGGATACTTAAAGAGGCAGCGCAGGCTCTCAGCGTGCCTCTGGCAATGATCTTTAATGAGTCATTTATGTCGGGAGAATTGCCCAGTTGCTGGAAGGAGGCAAATGTCGTACCGATTTTCAAAAAAGGTGATAGGGAGGAGGCACTTAACTACAGACCCGTATCACTGACAAGCTTCCCCTGCAAAATACTTGAAAGAATAATTAGGCTAAGACTTGAGCACCTGGAGAGCATTGGGTTTGTAAACAAGCACCAACATGGGTTCTGGACAGGGAAATCATGCCTAACAAACCTTTTAGAATTCTATGATAAAGTAACAAGGATAAGGCAGGACAGAGAAGGCTGGGCAGACTGCATATTTCTTGACTGCCAAAAGGCTTTTGATACGGTACCGCACATGAGACTGCTATACAAACTTGAGAGGCAGGCAGGAGTAAGCGGAAAGGCCCTAGTATGGGTGAAGAACTACCTAACAGGAAGGAGCCAGAGGGTAATGGTAAGGGGCGAAAAGTCGGACTGGCGAACAGTAACAAGTGGAGTACCTCAAGGATCGGTGCTGGGACCAATCCTCTTTCTAATTTATGTAAATGATATGTTTACAGGAGTGGAATCATACATGTCAATGTTTGCAGATGACGCAAAATTAATGAGAAGAGTTGTGACAGACGAGGATTGTAGGATCCTCCAAGAGGACTTAAACAGGCTGCAGAGATGGTCAGGGAAATGGCTACTGGAGTTTAACACCAGTAAATGTAAAGTTATGGAAATGGGATCAGGTGACAGGAGACCAAAGGGACAGTACACAATGAAGGGGAACAGCCTACCTGTAACGATTCGAGAAAGAGACCTGGGAGTGGATGTGACACCTAATCTAACTCCTGAGGCACATATAAATAGGATAACGACAGCAGCGTAATCTACACTGGCGAAAATTAGAACTTCATTCAGAAACCTAAATGAGGAAGCTTTTAGGGCGCTTTACACTGCCTACGTGAGACCCGTCTTAGAGTATGCCGCGCCATCATGGAGCCCCCACCTGAAGAAACACATAAAGAAACTGGAGAAGGTTCAGAGGTTTGCGACGAGGCTTGTCCCAGAGTTACGAGGGATGGGATATGAAGAGCGGCTGAAGGAACTGAACCTTACGACACTAGAGAAAAGAAGGGAGAGAGGAGATATGATAGGGACATATAAAATACTCAGGGGAATTGACAAAGTGGAAATAGATGAAATGTTCACACGTAATAATAACAGAACGAGGGGACATGGGTGGAAACTGGAAACTCAGATGAGTCACAGAGATGTTAGGAAGTTTTCTTTTAGCGTGAGAGTAGTAGAAAAATGGAATGCACTTTGGGAACAGGTTGTGGAAGCAAATACTATTCATACTTTTAAAACTAGGTATGATAGGGAAATGGGACAGGAGTCATTGCTGTAAACAACCGATAGCTAGAAACGCGGGATCCAAGAGTCAATGCTCGATCCTGCAAGCACATATAGGTGAGTACATATAGGTGAGTACACAATCACAAACAGGATTTGACATCCTGGCGAGAAGCGACCATTCCTATCTCCCCCTCCTAGCTGACACTCCCTCTCTCTCACGCCCTCCTCTCCCCTTCTCTCTCTAACTCTCTCCCTCTCAGCCACTCCCTCCCCCCCTCTCACTCACACTTGTCTCCCCCCCCCCCCCATCTCTCTCTCTCTCTCTCTCTCTCTCTCTCTCTCTCTCTCTCTCTCTCTCTCTCTCTCTCTCTCTCTCTCTCTCTCTCTCTCTCTCTCTCTCTCTCTCTCTCTCTCTCTCTCTCTCTCTCTCCCCCTTCTCCCCCCCCCTTCTCTCTCATCCCTCTCCCTCCTTCTGTCTCATCTCTCCTCACCCCCCTTCTCTCTCTCATGTCTCTCAACTATCTTGCACCTCTATCTCTCTCATAGGGAGAAAACATGTCTGGGAGACTGACTCGGGGAAGCAGCCACAGGAAGACAGACATGGGGAGGGACAAACTAAGAGGATGGGGGGGAACAGTAAGCCTGGATTAAGGGAAAATTCCAGCAAATGTGGGATTAATTCAGTGAAGGACTGAGGGTAATGAGGGAGACAGTAGCCAACCTGCAGGATGAACTAAGGGCAGCAAAGGAGGAGATAAGAAGCCTGAAGGAGACTCTCTCCTCAATATAAGACACGAACTGTGCCTCAGGGAGATGGGAATGCTACTGTTGAGGGCAATTCTTCACCACAACCTTCTTTTTCAGAACTGCTTAAAAAGAACCCTGAAGCTAAGTCTGCAGTTGGGGAAGTTGCCATGGAAGTGGCTTCTCAGGAAGCAGCTAAATGTACTAGCCAGCTGATAGAGCAGAAAAGAGCAGTAGTAATAGTAGGCATTAAGGAGCAAACAGGGACCGGTCCAGTGGACAGGAGAGACAAGGACAAAAATGAAGTTAATGAGATCCTTAAAGGACTAAAGATGGAGAGGGCTCACCAAATTATCGAAAAGGTTTTCAGGATCGGATGGTACAACAAGGACAGAGACCGACTGATAAAGGTGGTATTCACAAGCAAGAGACTTGTTAGTATGGAAGATTGGGCTAGCATATGTACAGAAGGTCAAAAACATATTCGTACAGAGGGATATGACAAGGGTCGAGAGAAGGAAGGCAGCATCCGCAAGGAGAGAGCGCAGGGAGAGAGAAAGGAATCAGGGAGTCACAACCCCAAGCCCTACAATCCCAGAGGGGAGCGGGAACCCTCCACAAGCAGCTCAACAGACACAGTGAGAGAAGCACCTCCCCCATCCCCCATCCAATAGATGACCTACGTGCCTCAACCCCTGGTGCCCATGGTGCCCACCTTGGGTACCCTCCCCCCACTCCCCCCTCCCCAGGAACTCCCATCTCCCCCACCCCACCAGGCCCTCCCTAATTCCCCATGCCCTCCCTAATCCCCCATGCCCTCCCTTCTCCCCAACCCCCAAGCCTTCCATTTTCCTCCCCCCCCCCAAACTCTCCAGTATTCCCCACCCGCTTGAGGCCTTCCTTCTCCCCCACTCTCCTAAACCCTTCCTGCTCCCCCACTCTCCTAAGCCCTCCCTTCTTCCTCAACCCCCTCGGCACTCCCTTTCCCCCCAACCTCAACCCCCAAGCCCTCCTTCCTGTTATACACCCCCAAGCCCCCCATTTCCCCCCCATCCCTCCAACCCTCCCTCCTCACACACCCCACCAAGCCTCCCCTTCTCCCACACTCCCCAAATCCTTCCCCTCTCACCCACTCCCCCAAGCCTTCCCCTCTTACCCACCTCCCCCAAGCCTCCCCACCCCCCAAGCCTTCCCCTCCCCACCCCCCAAGCCTCCCCCGCCTCCACACCCCCAAGCCTCCCCCGCCTCCACACCCCCTACACCACCCTCCTCGTACCGGATCCTCCCAGCCCCCGCACAAACCAGATCCTCCAGGTCCCCCTTCATAGGCCCTCCCATCCCAGTCCATCCATGTTTCACTGCTTCAGGGTATGCAAAAAGGATCTGAGAAAGGACAGAAGAGTCAGTTTCAGGGTGATGTACTCAAACATTGATGGGATCACAAGCAAGGCAAGTGAACAAAGGGAAAGAGCACAAGAAGTGAGCCCAGATGTAATCGAACTCACAGAAACAAAACTCTTAGGAATCATAACGAATGCGGTGTTTCCCCAGGATTACACTGTAATAAGGAAAGAGAGGGAGGGAAGGGGAGGAAGTAGAGTGGCCCTACTAATGAGAAAAGAATGGAGTTTCAAGGAGATGGCCATCCTGGACTGCGAGGGATTCAGAAACTACATAACAGGCATCATGACAATGGGAGGAGCAAAAGTAGTCATAGCTGTGATATATAACCCTCCACCAAATGACAGAAGACCAAGGCAAGAGTATGACAACAACATCATGGCAATTAACACTATAATTGAGAAGGCAGCCTCTGCTGCCTGTAGAAATAGATCCCATCTGCTCATCATGGGGAAATTCAATCATGGAAGGATAGACTGGGTGAACAAGGATCTGCATGGAGGAGAGGATACATGGAGAACCAAGCTAATGGAGGTGGCGAGAGGATACATGGAGAACCAAGCTAATGGAGGTGGCGACAAGAAACTTTCCAAGCCAACATGTCAAGGAACCCACTAGGATGAGAGGTAATAATGAACCAGCAAGACTCTACCTAGTCTTCACCCTGAACGACTCCGACATAAGGGAAATCGGTTCTGAGGCCCCAGTATGAATGAGCGACCACAGTACACTGGTGTTTGAGTATCTGGTTGAAGAAGGGTTAATGAACTTGAGGAGCGGCACTGAAAACAAAAGGCTGGCTTTCTGTAAAGGAAACTACGAGGAGATAAGATTTCTAACAGATATAACATGGGAAACAGAGCTCAGGGATATGACGGCCCAAGACTACATCAGACTGGACCACATCACGCAGAAGTACAAGAACGCAGTAAACATGTTTGTCCCAGTCCAAAAGGAAGACAACGACATGAAAATGAGAAACCCATGGTTTAATCAGAGATGTAGACTAGCTAAGCAGCAAAGTAAAAGGGCATGGAGAAACTATATAGGAATAACAGGACACTTAAGAGCAGAGAAAGATACCAGAAGTGCCATGAATTAATATGTCAGGATGAGAAGAGAGGCAGAAAAACAATACGAAAATGACATCGCAAGCAAGGCAAAGACTTGGCACAGCCATGTATGGAGAAAAACAACAGTAAAGGAACAGGTAATGAAATTAGGGATAAGGGCAGAAGGTTTCACTACAAATCGACAAGGAAGTGTGTGAGGAACTGAATAAGAAATTCCAGGAGGTCTTCACATCAGAGCAAGGAGAAATTCCAGAGATAAGAGAGGGAATAGTTAACCAGGAACCACCAGAAGAGTTTGAGATTACCAGCGGGGAAGTAAGGAAGTTGTTACTAGAGTTGAATGTGACAAAGGCTATAGGCCCAGATGGAATCTCCCTTTGGATACTAAAGGAAGGAGTAGAAGCACTGTGCTTGCCACTCTCCATAGGTGTATAACAAATCACTGGCAACCGGGGAGCTGCCAGAAATTTGGAAAACAGCTAATGTAGTCCGGATATACAAGAAAGGGATAGACAGGAGGCACTGAACTACAGGCCAGTGTCCCTAACCTGCATACCATGCAAGCTGATGGAGAAGATAGTGCGAAGGAAGCTAGTGGAACATCTGGAGCGAAGTCGACTTTGTAATACAGCATCAACATGGGTTCAGGGACGGCAAGTCCTGCCTCACAGGGTTAACTGAATTCTACGACCAGGCAACAAAAATCAGGCAAGAAAGAGAGGGATGGACAGACTGCATATTTTTGATTGCCATGAAAGCCTTTGCTACAGTACCACACAAGAGACTAATGAAAAAGCTGGAGATGCAGGCTGGAGTGAAAGGGAAAGTACTCCATTGGATAATGGAGTACCTAAGCAACAGAAGACAATGAGTCACTGAGGGGATGAGGTCTCAGATTGGCGAGACGTCACAAGTGGAGTCCCGCAGGGGTCAGTCCTTGGACCTATACTGTTTCTAATATATGTAAATGATCTCCCAGAGGGTATAGATTCGTTTTTCTCAATGTTTGCTGATGACGCAAAAATTATAAGGATTGAAACTGAATGAAGATAGTAGGAGGTTACAAGATGACCTGAACAGATTGAATGAATGGTCAAATAAATGGCTGCTCAAGTTCAACCTGAGTAAATGCAAAGTAATGAAACTAGGCGGCGGAAACAGAAGGCCAGACACAGGATACAGAATAGGAGAGGAAGTACTCCATGAAATGGACAGAGAAAAAGATCTAGGAGTTGATATCACACCAAACCTGTCTCCTGAAGCCCACATAAAAAGAACTACGTCTGCGGCACATGCGAGGCTGGCTAACATCAGAACAGCAATCAAGAACCTGTGTAAGGAATCATTTAGAATCTTGTATACCACATATGTAAGACCAATCCTGGAGCATGCAGCCCCAGCATGGAGCCCGTACCATGTCAAGCACAAGTACAAAGCTGGAAAAGTTTCAGAGGTATGCCACTGGACTAGTCCCAGAACGAAGAAGCATAAGTTACGAGGAAAGGATGTGAGAGATGCACCTAAGGTAAAGTAATTATCAAAAGAAGGCACCAAACCGGAAAGGCTATGTAGCACCATCAAAGTGCGAAATAATCAGAGGGTGCTAAATATCACCACGAATGTCAATACGAGAACAGAAACTAATAAGGCGAACAATATAAAAAGTATCCGATTCACCTAGAATTCTATCAAGGGACAAGAGACCGCGAGGGACTGGTTGGAAAGCAAGACATACGCTCGTCCTGGAAGTCAGGACATTCAACAGGGATATGCACAACTGTAAGAGGGACAACGCAATTTCGACAATAAGGAGCATGGCGGTGCTCCATTAAGTGACTGTGGGTTAAGCGAGTATGGCCAATCTGCAGCCTTGTCAAAGCAGTTTCCCACCGACGGTTATGGTGGTAGGAAGAATGCCACGGGCACACACTACGTTTGAGAGTACGCAGCTTGTTACTAACTACAGAGGGCCAACAACCCTGCCAACGGGCAAGGATGGAGGAATGAATAACAGGATAAAAGTCGGAATAACGAATACCTTTATGGGAGATGGGAGAAGAACGGATAGCTTCCCAAGTGGCAGCATCTGCACGCTCATTTAAAGAAACACCAATATGGCTGGGAACCCAGCAAGACTCTACTGATTTAAATTGACTAGAAATAAGAAACAGCCAATGATGAATCTCGATGACCACCGGATGGACAGGATTAAAGGACCCTAAAGCCATGGGGGCACTACGAGAGTCAACTACAACCACAAAGGAGGAAAGACAATGAGAAAGCAAGAGACGGAGAGCATAGAGAATAGCATAAAGTTCTGCTGTGAAGACGCTAGCCTCCGAAGGGAGGCGAACACATATAAGTGCGGTCAGGAAAAACAACAGAGTAGTCCACACCGTCCGGAGACTTAGACCCATCAGTGAAGACGGAAATAGAGTGGGAGTGTGAAGAAAAGTGCTCAAGGAAAAGGCGTTTCAGAACCGTAGGAGGGATAAAAGCTTTAGTGAAGCGAGTCAAGGACGTACAAAACTTTGGAAGAGGAATCTCCACGGAGGCAAGGAAGGAACAGTACGAGGAGAAACATTAGAAATATTAACAGAAAGAGAATCCTGTAAGCGAGATAACGAAAGAGGGAGGCGATGAAGAGGAACAGGAACCACAGAAGGGGTAAAAGTTAAAGCACTGACAGAGGCGAGAGGAAGGATGTTGCAAGGACCGCGCAAGATAGCGAAGAGAGTAGCGATCATGGTGGTCCTGGAGAGAGAGGAAGCCAGTGTCAACATTCAAACTGAGGGCGGGAGTCGAACGAAATGCACCAGAGGTGAGACGCACCCAGCATGGTGCAAAGCATCAAGATGGTGAAGAGTAGAAGGAGAAGCAAAAGAGTATGTAGGGCAACCATAATCGAGTTTAGACAGGATGAGAGAGGAGTGCAAATAGAGGAGCGTGCGTCTATCCGCTCCCCAAGAAGTATGGGTCAAAACCTTAAGTAGGTTAAGGTCCTTAGAGCATTCAATTTGGAGGTAAGAGATATGGGCTGACCAAGACAAATGAGTGTTAACTCCAAAAGCTTAGCAGAATCCCTGTACACAAGGGGATGACCATAAAGCGACAAAGAGGGACGAAGAACGACATGCTTCCGAGTAAAAGTCATAGCACAAGTCTTAGATGCAGAGAACTTGAAGCCATGATCGGTGACCCAAGACGACATGGCATCAATCGCAAGTTGAAGCCGCCATTGAAGGAGACGTGAATCATCACCCTGACAGCAAAGGGTAAGGTCGTCAAGATAGAGAGCGGAGAAGACATCAGAAGGAAGAGAGGAAAGAAGACCGTTGAGGGCAACTAGAAAAAGAGTAGTGCTCAGAATACTAGTCTGGGGTACACCTTCATACTGCCGAAAAGGGACAGAGAGAGTGGCACCAAGCCACACACGAAAGGAACGACGAGAGAGGAAACTCTAGAGGAAGAGAGGGAGATTCCCACGAAGGCCAAAAGAATGATGATACCGCCAGATTGTGACGTAAGCCTTTTCCTAGGTCAAAAAGGATGGCAACAACGGAGGTCTACGCAGCTAAAGAAGTTCGAATATAAACCACCAAGTTCACCAGGACATCCGTTGTGCTGCGGCACTTGCGAAAACCAAATTGAGAAGGGGAGACGTGGTGATAAAGTTCTAAGAACCACATCAAACGAACGTTAACCATACTTTCAAAGAGCTTGCAGACATAACTCGTGAGGGCAATAGGGTGGAAATCCTTTGGGGATGACCCGAGAGACCCTGGTTTCCGAACAGGGAGGACAACAGCGTCGAGCCAGTCTTCAGGGACTGACGACGACTCCCAGACCCGATTGTACAGACTCAGTAAATACTGAGACGTTCACGGAGGGAGATGGCGAAGCATTTCATAATGAATGCCATCGGAGCCCGCTGCCGTAGAACCGCAGAGGGCTAGGGCAGACTGAAGCTCAGAGAGAGAGATGGGATCATTATAGGGAAGGCGAAAATGAGTACAGAAATTTAAATGACGAGATTCAATAATAGGCTAACGAAGAAGCAAGGATTAGGGAAGATGAGAACCAGAACTCACAGATGAAAAGTGGGAACCCAGTTCAGTCGCGACCTGCAACGGGTCCACCACAAGAGCAGCACGGAGACGAAGGACCAGCGAGACATCAAGAACGAACTTACCTGCAATGTTGTGGATACGCTTCCAGACCAGTCGTAGAGGAGTCTCGGATGTAACGGTGGAGACATAAGATATCCAGCAAGAACGTTTAGCCGCACGGATGGTACGGGCCACCGCACTTGCCTTCCGAAACAAATGAAAAGACCCAACCGTCTGCCGGTGGCAATGTCTCTTCCAGGCTGCACGCTTACAGCGGACAGCCCAGGCACAGTCCACATTCCACCAGGGAACGCACTTCCGCGTTCCCCGACAGGAAGAGCGAGGGATAGAGAGGAGGGCACCGTCGAAGACAGAGTCATGAAAAAGAAGGAGAGTGCGAGGGAGAGGCAGAATGGAGAGGTCGGAAATAGTAGCACGGAGAGTAAAGAGGCGCCAGTCAGCCTCGGCAAACCGCCTCCTAGGGAAGGAGAGAGGAGGGTGAAAAGAGAGAAAAAGGAACAAGGATAGGAAACTGGTCACTGCCATGGAGGTCATCAAGGACCCGCCACCCGAAATCTAAGGAAAGTGATGAGGAGCACAGAGAAAGATCGAGACAGGAAAGGGAGCGAGTCCGAGAGTCCAAATGAGTGGGCTCACCAGAATTAAGAAGGGACAGGGAAGAAGAGAGGAAGAAAGGTTCAAAGAGGCGACCCCGGATGTTTGTCAGCACATCACCCCGAAGGGCATTATGACAATTCAAATCCCCCAGCAGGAACACAGGCTCCGGCAAGGAGTCTAGGAGGTGTTTAAGATCGGGAAGAGAAAGTGAGACCGTGGGGGTAGATAAATGGAACAAACCGTGTACCATTTACGCACAAAGACATGGACAGCAGAACAGTGGAGAGGCGAGGAAAAAAGTAAGGGGATGGTTGCAACATGGTGCGGAAGGAGAACAGTGCCAACACTGGCATTTAACCGAGCGTTCTTTGAGACCCGAACAGGAATCTCGCCAAGGCAGGAGAAGGCAGCCAAGTGGGTGGCTGCATCCTGAGAAGGAGCAGCAACGACACGTGTACCGAGACGGGTGGAGTTGAAGGTAACAGAGGCATCCACGGAATCTACAAGATGCCTATAAAGGGAAAAATCGTCAGGAGTTGAATGTAAAGTATGGAGGTCAAAGTACTTAGTCCACGTAGCAGGACCAAACAAAGCATGGTATGAATAAGTATGGGAAGGGAGCATACGAGAGCGGCCGTGGCGGGGACAGCGATAAGAACCTTTAGAGAGAGACGGGTCAAAAGGCGCTGTAGTCACAATAAGAGATGGAGCCGTGCAAGGGGACGATGCGGTCACCACAGTAGGCTTGGGGCTCGACCCAACCACAGAGGAGGGAGGGGAGCAGGGAGGAGAGTCCGGTCTGGGCCTAAACTGGGCCCCTGTAGTGGGGGCTACAGATCCCGGTCTTCCAGGATGGTCCGACTCAGGGGCCTTGTCGCCCACCCCATGAGCCTGGGTAAGAGAAGTCGTGTCGTCATCCATGCAGCAAACAATATCAAAAGTTTGGGACCTGGAACCAAGGGATACCACCTACCAGGGCAGCCAGGGAGGCTGAGCACGGGTCAGTGCAGGAAGGGTGCATCGTCCCCAGCGGTGCTCCCCCTTTTCAACAGCGGAGTCCTACTACATCGTCCATTCTCCCACACTTGTGCTAAGACCCCATTACCCCCTATCGCCCCAGCCTGGACACCCAACCATCCACTTAGGGCGGCCCCTCACAGGCGACCCCTCCAGCTGGTGGTCCGATTGCTCACAAGGCCCCTACGTGGTGCCCTTCAGCACATACACCACCCAAAGAGGGGGGCAAAGGCAACCCACACCGGTCCCAGGGAGGTGTACGTGAGCCTCTCACCAAGGCAAGGAGGCACCAAGGAGGGTTGAGAATAGCACCTGACTACACTGGAAGACAGAAGAGTAAGGGGAGACATGATCACAACCTACAAAATCCTCAGGGGTATTGACAGGGTGGACAAGGATAAACTATTCAACACTGGTGGTACATAAACAAGGGGAAACAGGTGGAAACTGAGTACCCAAATGAGCCACAGGGACGTTAGAAAGAACTTTTTCAGTGTCTGAGTAGTTAACAGATGGAATGCATTAGGCAGTGATGTGGTGGAGGCTGACTCCATACACAGTTTGAAATGTAGATATGAAAGAGCCCAGTAGGCTCAGGAATCTGTACATCAATTGATTGACAGTTGAGAGGTGGGAAAAGAGCCAAAGCTCAACCCACGCAAGCACAAATAGCTGAGTACACACACACACATGCACGCACACACATGCACACACGCACGCACGCACGCACGCACGCGCGCACACACACACGCACACACACACGCACACACAACACACACACACACACACACACACACACACACACACACACACACACACACACACACACACACACACACACACACACATACACACAGTGTATGTGTGTGTGTGAGGTGGTATCCCTTGGTTCCAGGTCCCAAACTTTTGATATTGTTTGCTGCATGGATGACGACACGACTTCTCTTACCCAAGCTCATGGGGTGGGCGACCAGGCCCACATAATAGTCCACAGGACTATTATGTTATGAGGAAAGAAGAGACAAGAAGAGGTGGTGGTGGTGTAGCTCTGCTGGTAAGAAAAGGCTGGGATTTTGAGGAGTTGGTTGTTCAGGGATGTGAAGGTTTCAGTGACTACATAATAGGAACAATAACAAATGGAGGGCAAAAAATTATAGTCATAGTCATATATAATCCACCACCAAATGACAGAAGACGCAGACAGGAATATGATAGAAACAATATGGCCACCATTATTAACATAATAGAGAGAGCAGCTTCTGTTGCTGGCGGGAATGGATCTGGACTACTAATCACTGGAGGACTTCAACCATGGGAAGATAGATTGGGAGAACGGAGACCCGCATGGAGGACCAGAAACATGGAGAGCTAAGCTGCTGGACGTGGCAACAAGAAACTTTCTAAGCCAGCACATCAAGGATCCAACAAGAATGAGAGGAGAAGATGAACCAGCAATGCTTGATCTGATATTTACCCTAAATGAGTGGGATATAAGAGAAGTCAAGATGGAAGCACCCTTGGGAATGAGTGATCACAGTGTATTGAACTTTGCGTACCTATTAGAGCTAGGAATTATCCCCCCCCCCCCCCGAAAAAAGAACTAGGAAACAAAAGGGTGGATTGCCGAAAGGGAAATTATGAAGAGATGAGAAGCTTCCTAAGGGAAATACCTTGGGACACAGACCTCAGAGCTAAGTCTGTACAAGATATGATGGACTATGTCACCCAAAAGTGTTAGGATGCATTAAGCAGATACATTCCTGGCCCAAAAGGAAAAATCCGAGAAGCAAAAGAAGAATCCATGGTATAATTGGGCATGTATGGAAGCAAAGAAACTGAACAAAAGGGCGTGTAGGAACTTCCGGAATAACAGAACACCAGAAAGCAGAGAGAGATACCAGAGAACCAGGAATGAGTATGTCAGGGTGAGAAGAGAAGCAGAGAAAAATTATGAAAATGATATAGCAAACAAAGCCAAGACCGAACCAAAGCTACTCCACAGTCACATCAGAAGGAAAACAACAGTGAAAGAACAGGTATTGAAACTTAGAACAGGCGAGGACAGGTATACAGAGAATGACAAAGAGGTGTGTGAAGAACTCAACAAGAGGTTCCAAGAGGTCTTCACAACAGAACAAGGTGAGGTCACTGTGCTAGGAGAAAGGGAAGTAAACCAGGCGGCCTTGGAAGAGTTCGAAATAACGAGAGAGGAGGTCAAGAGACACCTGCTGGAACTGGATGTTAGAAAGGCTGTTGGTCAAGATGGGATCTCGCCATGGGTACTGAAAGAGTGTGCAGAGGCACTTTGCTTGCCACTCTCCATAGTGTATAGTAGGTCACTAGGAGACGGGAGACCTACCAGAAATATGGAAGACGGCGAATGTGGTCCCAATATACAAAAAGGGCGACAGGCTAGAGGCACTGAACTACAGGCCAGTGTCCTTGACTTGTATACCATGCAAGGTGATGGAGAAGATCGTGAGAAAAAAACTGGTAGCACATCTGGAGAGAAGGGACTTTGTGACAAATCGCCAACATGGGTTCAGGGAGGGTAAATCTTGCCTGACTGGCTTAATAGAATTCTACGACCAGGTGACAAAGATTAAGCAAGCAAGAGAGGGCAGGGCGGACTGCATTTTCTTGGATTGTCGGAAAGCCTTTGACACAGTACCGCATAAAAGGCTGGAACATAAGCTGGAGAGACAGGCAGGTGTAGCTGGTAAGGTGCTCCAGTGGATAAGGGAGTACCTAAGCAATAGGAAGCAGAGAGTTACGGTGAGGAGTGAGACCTCCGATTGGCGTGAAGTCACCAGTGGAGTCCTACAGGGCTCTGTACTCGGTCCTATCTTGTTTCTAATATATGTAAATGATCTCCCAGAGGGTATAGATTCATTTCTCTCAATGTTTGCGGACGATGCCAAAATTATGAGAAGGATTAAGACAGAAGAGGACTGTTTGAGGCTTCAAGAAGACCTAGACAAACTGAAGGAATGGTCGAACAAATGGTTGTTAGAGTTTAACCCAACCAAATGTAATGTAATGAAGATAGGTGTAGGGAGCAGAAGGCCAAATACAAGGTATCATATGGGAGAGAAAATTCTTCAGGAGTCAGAGAAAGAAAAAGACTTGGGAGTTGATATCACGCCAGACCTATCTCCTGCAGCCCTTATCAAGAGGATAACATCAGCGGCATTTGCCAGGCTGACAAACATACGAACGGCATTCAGAAACTTGTGTAAAGAATCATTCAGAACTTTGTATACCAGATATGTCAGGCCAATCGTCGACTATGCAACCCCAGCATGGAGTCCATATCTAGTCAAGGATAAGACTAAACTGGAAAAGGTTCAAAGGTTTGCCACCAGACTAGTACCCGAGCTGAGAGGTATGAGCTACGAGGAGAGTCTACGGGAATTAAACCTCACTTCGCTGGAAGACAGAAGAGTTAGGGGGGACATGATCACCACATTCAAGATTCTCAAGGGAATTGATAGGGTAGATAAAGACAGGCTATGTAACACAAGGGGCACACGCACTAGGGGACACAGGTGGAAACTGAGCACCCAAATGAGCCACAGAGATATTAGAAAGAACTTTTTTAGCGTTAGAGTGGTTGACAAATGGAATGCATTAGGAAGTGATGTGGTGGAGGCTGACTCTATACACAGTTTCAAGTGTAGATATGATAGAACCCAATAGGCTCAGGAATCTGTACACCTGTTGATTGACGGTTGAAAGGCGGAACCAAAGAGTCAGAGGTCAACCCCCGCAAACACAACTAGGTGAGTACACACACACACACACACACACACACACACACACACACACACACACACACACACACACACACACACACACACACACACACACATTGGATTGGAGAACTGGAATTGGAAACAAATATGGCAGAGAGCAGACACAACACAGCGGGAGGAGGACAAGATGTCTCGCTTGAGGATGGACTCTTTCAAATGTTGAGTGAAATCAGGGTGGAACTACAAGTAATGAGGGAAAAGGTAACCAACCTGCAGGGTGAGCTGATTGAGGCAAGGGAGGAGATTAAAAGCCTGAAAGAGAATCCCCAATATCAGACATGAACCAGCCCTCAGGGAGATGGTAATGTATCTATAGAAAGAACTTCTACATTACAACCCTCATTTGCAGACATACTTAGAAGGACCCCGGAAGTTGTCTCTGCAGAACAGGAAATTGCCATGAAAGTTGCTACTTCTCAGGAAGCAGCAAGATGCACTAGCTGACTGATAGAGAGGAAAAGAACAGTAATCATAGTAGGTATTAAGGAGCAAATAGGGGCCACTCCAGGGGAGAGGGGAGATATGGACAAAGCCACAGTCAAAGAGATCCTTGAAGGGGTACAGATGGAGAGAGAAGAACAGAATATAGAAAAGGTTTTCAGGCTTGGCTGGTACAAGGACAAAGATCGATTGATAAAAGTGGTTTTCAAAAGCAAGGACACAAAAGAAGAAATTTAGCAAAGAAGAGCAGCCTACTCAAAAAGTTCAAAAAGGTATTCCTGCAGAGAGATATGACCAGGAAGGAGAGCATGAGGGCAGCAGCAGCGATTAAGGAGTGCAGGGAGAGGGACAGGAAACAGGGAACCACAGCCCAGAACCCTATGATCCCAGAAGGGAGTGGGGAACCCTCCACAGGCAGTTCAACAGCCCCAGTGGGAGGAGGATCCCACCCACCTCCCACCCAATAGAAGCCCTATCTGCCCAAGCCCCTACGCTCCCCCCACCACCCTAAGCCCTTCCTTCTCCCTAACCCTCCCCAATCTCTCCCTCCTCTCCTGCCCCCACAAGCCCTCTTTTCTCCCCCTCTCCCCAAGCCCTCATTTCTCCCCCACCTTCCCCAAGCCCTCCCTCCAGCCCTTCCACCCCCCCCAAACACCCCTCTTTTCCCCACCCCAAGCCCTCCCTTCTCCCCCACCCATCCAAGCCCTCACTTCACCCCTACCCTCTCCAAACTGGATCTTCCCAGTCCCCCCAATCCCAGGTCCCCCTCACCCTCAGCCCCCCTCACAACCTAGGGCCCCTCCTTCCCCCTCCCCATCCCAAACTCTCCATGTTTACCTACTCCTGTGGAATCAACAGAAACGGAGGATGGGCAGAAAAGAGTCAGCTTCAAGGTGATGTACTCGAACATAGACAGGATTACAAGCAAGGCGAGTGAACTTAGGGAAAGAGCACAAGAAGTAAACCCAGATGTAATTGGACTCACGGAAACAAAACTCTCAGGAATCATAACGAATGCGGTGCTCCCAGGATTACACTGTAATAAGGAAAGATAGGGAGGGTAGTGGAGGAGGCAGAGTGGCCCTACTCATGAGAAAGGAATGGAGTTTCAAGGAGATAGTTATCCCAGGCTGTGAAGGGTTTAGAGACTACATAACATGCACCATAACGAATGAAGAACCAAGAGTAGTAGTAACAGTGATATATAATCTTCCACCTAATGACAGAAGACCCTGGCAAAAGTATGACAGAAACAATAAGGCAGTTAACAACATAATTAAGAGGGCAGCCTCTGCTGCCTGTGGAAATCGTTCCCATCTGCTCATCATGTGGGACTTCAATCACGGAAGGATAGACTGGGAGAACAAGGAACCGCATGAAGGAGAGGAAATGTGGAGAGCTAAAATACTGGAGGTGGCAACTAAAAACGCTTTAAGCCAGCATGTCAGGGAACTCACAAAAATGAAGGGAAATGATGTGCCAGCGACACTCGACCTAGTCTTCAATCTGAATGACTCCGACATAAGGGAAATTAACTTCGAGGCCCAGGTAGGAATGAGCGACCATAGTGTACTACCGTTTGAGTATCTGGTCGAAGAAGGGTTAAAGTACTTGAGAAAGGGAACTGAAAGCAAAAGGCTAGAATTCCATAAGGGAAATTACGAGATGAGAAAATTTCTAATGGATATAACATGGGAAACAGAGCTAAGGGAAAAGACAGACCAGGAAATGATGGAATACATCATGCAGAAGTGCAAGGAGGCAGCAGAAAAGTTTATCTTGGCCTAAAAGGATAAAAAATTAATTGCAGATGAGAAACCCATGGTTTAATCAGAGATGTAGGATAGCTAAGCAAAAAAGTAAAAGAGCCTGGAGAAACTAAAGAAATAACAGGACACTTGAGAGCAGAGAAGGATACCAGAGAGCCAGGAATGAATACGTCAGGATGAAAAGAGAGGCAGAAGGGCAATATGAAAAGACATAGCAAGCAAGGCTAAGACTCAACCAAAATTGCTGCACAGCCTCATCAGGAGAAAGACAACCATGAAGAAACAGGTAATGAAACTGAGGATGGGGCAGATAGATTCACTACTAACGACAAAGAAGTGTGCGAGGAACTCAATAAGAAATTCCAGGAAGTTTTAACATTAGAGCAAGGAGAAGTTCCAGAGATAAGAGAAGGAATAGTTAACCAGGCACCACTGGAAGAATTTGAGATTACCAGTGGGGATGTAAGGAAGCTTTTCCTAGTGTTGGATGTGACAAAGGCTATAGGCCCAGATGGAATATCGCCATGGATACTAAAGGAAGGAGTGGAAGCACTGTACTTGCCACTCTCCATGGTATATTACAAATCACTGGTAACAGGTTAACTGCCAAAAATTTGGAAGACAGCAAACGTAGTCCCGATATGCAAGAAGGGGGATAGACAGGAGGCACTGAACTACAGGCCAGTGTCCCTAACTTGCATACCTTGCAAACTGATGGAGAAAATTATGCAAAAAAAGCAAGTGGAACATGTGGAGCGAAGGGACTTTGTGGCACAACATCAACATGGTTTCAGGGATGTCAAGTCATGCCTCACAGGATTAATTGAATTCTACGATCAGGCAACAAGAATCAGGCAAGAAAGAGAGGGGTGGGCAGACTGCATATTATTGGATTGCCAGAAAGCCTTTGACACAGTGCTTCACCAGAGACTAGTGCGAAAGCTGGAGATGCAGACAGGAGTGAAATGGAAGGTACTCCATTGAATAAGGGAGTACCTAAGTAACAGAAGACAGCGAGTCACTGTGCGGGGTGAGGTCTCAGATTGGCGAGACGTCACCAGTGGGGTCCCGTAGAGTTAAGTCCTTGGACCCATGCTATTTCTTGTATATGTAAATGATCTTCCAAATGGTATAGAATCATTCCTCTCATTGTTTGCTGATGATGCAAAAATATGAGGAGGATTAAGACGGAGAAAGACAGTATGAGGCCGCAAGATGACCTAGACAGACTGAATGAACGGTCCAACAAATGTCTACTAAAATTCAACCAGATAAAATGTAAGGTAATGAAACTAGGCAGTGGAAACAGGAGGCCAGACGCAGGATACAGAATTGGAGATGAAGTCCTTCATGAAACGGACAGAGAGAAGGATCTAGGAGTTGATATCACACCAATCCTGTCTCCTGAAGCCCACATCAAAAGAATAACATCGGCGGCGTATGCAAGGCTGGCTAACATCAGAACTGCTTTCAGGAACCTGTGTAAGGAATCCTTCAGAACCTTGTATACTACATTTGTCAGACCAATCCTGGAGTATTCGGCCCCAGCATGGAGCCCGTACCTTGTCAAGCACAAGGCGAAGCTTGAAAAAGTTCAGAGATATGCAACTAGGCTAGTCCCAGAACTAAGAGGCATGAGTTACGGAGAAAGGCTGCAGGAATGTACCTCACAACACTCGAAGACACAAGAGTAAGGGGAAACATAATCACTACCTACAAAATTCTCAGAGGAATTGACAAGGTAGATAAAGATAAACTGTTTAACACGGGTGGAACACGTACAAGGAGACACAGGTGGAAACTTAGTACCCAAGTGAGCCACAGGGACGTTAGAAAGAACTTTTTCAGTGTCAGAGTAGTTAACAGATGGAATGCATTAGGCAGTGATGTGGTGGAGGCTGACTCCATACACAGTTTCAAATGTATATATGATAGAGCTCAGTAGGCTCAGGAATCTGTACATCAGTTGATTAACAGTTGAGAGGCGGGACCAAAGAGCCAGAGCTCAACCCCCACAAGCACAATTAGGTGAGTACACACACACACGTTAACTGACAGGTGTCTGGTAGCTGAGCGGACAACGCTCAGGACTTGTAATTCTGTGGTCCGGGTTCGATTCCCGGATCAGAACCAATGGGCAAAGTTTCTTTCACCCTAATGCACCTGTTACCTAGCAGTAAATAGGTTCCTGGGAGTTAGACAGGTGTTACGGAGCTCCTTCCCAGGTGTGTGTGTGTGTGGAAAAAACTAATTAATTAGTTAGTTAGTAGTTAGTTACAGTTGATTGATTGACAGTTGAGAGGCGGGCCGAAAGAGCGAAGCTCAACCCCCGCAAGAATAATTAGGTGAATACAACAAGGTGAATGCACACACACACACATGAGAGAGAGAGAGAGAGAGAGAGAGAGAGAGAGAGAGAGAGAGAGAGAGAGAGAGAGAGAGAGAGAGAGAGAGAGAGAGAGAGAGAGAGAGAGAGAGAGAGAGAGAGAGAGAGAGAGAGAGAGAGAGAGAGAGAGAGAGAGTGTGTGTCCTGGGTGTCATCTGGTATCCGTGACGAAGCAGCGCCGTAAGAAACCAGCGTTCCTGTCACCCTTCATATCACTTACTGCAACACAAGCGATGGCAAGACACACATCTTCCTGCGGTGTTATCATGCAACACACAGGGGCCCCAGAGGGGTCCTGTTGGGGGCCATGCCTCTCTTTGGGGAGGAGGGGTCACAGGGAATCCTATTGGGGATAATCTATACAAGAGATAAAAAAAATATAATATCCCCTCCAACAGTATTGGACCTTTACTTACAAATGAAGGTTCATACAAAGAAGACAACAAAGATATTTTTGAAATTCTGAAAGGCCAGTATGAGGCTATGTTTAGCACCCCCATGTACAACATGAAAGTTGAGGATCTGGATTGTTTTTTTATAAATGACTTCCAAGATGCAGATAATATAACCGATATAAACAAGAACTCAGAAAACTTTGAAAGAGAATTTGACAATATGCCCTCAGCCCCAGGTCCTGTCTCATGGAATTCAATTTTTATAAAGAAATGTAAAATACCAGTAGTAACTCAAGTGTAATATGGTGAACGACCTTGGATACTGGGAAGATACCAGCAGCACTTTAATCAGTAGATATAGCTTCTCTGCGCAAGGGAGGTAGAAAAGCTTTGGCAAAAATTATATCCCAGTTGCACTAACATCACACATCAAAGTTTTTGAAGGAGTGATTAGGAATAAAATTTCCAGTTTTATGAAAAATAATGAACTTCACAACCTAGGACAAGATGGATTTAGAGCGAGAAGATCCTGTCTGTCACAGTTACTCAACCACTATGACAGAATCCCAGAAGCCTTAGAGGAAAAGCAAAATGCAGATGTTGAATAAGCAGATATTGTAGAATACACAGATATTGTAAAAGCATACGATATATAGGACCATGGAATGATAGTCCATAAAATGAACTCAATAGGAAAAACGGGTAAAGTGGGGTATTGTATTTTAAACTTTCTGTCAAACACAATGCAGAGTGTGTTGGTCAATCAAATAAGATCAAGCCCAAGTGCAGTGAAAAGCTCTGTGCACCAGGGCACAGTCCTTGCAGCACTGTTACTTCCCATTTGTATCTGTGATATTGACAAAAAATACAGGTCACAGCTTCGCGTCATCCTTTGCAGATGATACAAAAGTCAGCATGAAAATTACCACTGTAGAAGAAAATGAAAAACAACAGGCAGATATAAATCAAGTATTCGATTGGGCAACTGAAAATAACATTATGATTAACAGTGATAAGTTCCAGGTACTGAGGTATGGTGTAAACGAGGAAGTTAACCCTTAAGCTGCTATGGGACAAATGGTCTCAACACCGCCAAGTCCCCCCAAAAAATCAAACTTTTTTCCGTCTGATAAAAATGTTCATTTGTGTTCTCTGAGCATGGTAAAAAAAAGTAATAATTAATCATACTTGCCAATGAGGTAAATGAGCTGAGAAGTTGGGCGATGACATCACAGATGTTGGCTGCTCATGCGTGGTGCGTCCCGGGAGCAGCGGCGGCGTGTTCAAGCAGCTCCAGTTGCCGCGAATTTATTTTAGCTGCATTATTTACAGTATCTGTTGCGTATTTTACAACCTTTTTTTTCACTGATATTGTTCAATATATCGTCACTTGATGTTGTATTATAATACAACTGTTATAAATTCATTACACTATCATATATTAGTGTCACAATTATGCGCAAACAAATGTGTTATTTTAGAAGATATATATAATGTATTCTGCTCTATTTTCAATATATACACTCACTCACTCAATATGTACATCTTTGTGCATCATTATTGGACAATTAGTAGTCCTGAACAGTGTGGTACTCTTCAAAACAGGTGACATGGCACAAAGGGACGGCACATGCTGAACACCATATTAGCTCCCATTTACGTTTCTGTGCCCTCTTTTGTGTGGTCGTACACACAATGCACTCACGCTGACCTACTGCACGCTTTCCAGTTGGTGGTAAATTCCTTATTGCGTGTACCTGAAAGTCCGCAGATTGATTGATTGATAAAGATTAAACCACCCAAAAGGTGGCACGGCATGAATAGCCCTTAAGTGGAAGCCCTTTGGAGCTATTACCAGTATCAATACCTGATACCAGAGATCTGCGGATGGATGGGATCTTCATGGTCGCTCGCAGTTTATGGCTCGCAGGACGCTTAGTCGCCAGGTTGCAGTGTAATATGCAAAGCGACGCTTTATATCTGAACAGAGCAACCTCGGCAGTTTGGTACCATCAGGATCGTCGTCCTTTTCGAGGAATTGCATTTGTCTGTCTGAAAGTCAGCATGTAAGGAGCATGAAGCAATAATGGGTTCACAATGGACCTCTGTATGCCAGGAACTGGATTGCCAAATTTTTCTAGTAATTGTGTCACTACAACAAAACTGAACGCACGGTAATTTGGTTTAGTACCTGTTTTGACAAGATACATATTGTAACTATTCAACATTGTTACGGCAAGAAGGTGGAAAAAAATCTTCTTGGCTTGCTTTATTGTTTTACGTACACACTCTACAGCAACCACCATCATGTCATTATTATGACATGAACAATAATAAACATTATTATATATAAACAATAATTATTAAACAATATGTTTCATGAGCGCCTCATCAAAATAAGCAGTAAAGAATTACATTTTGCTGATGTCGTCACCTGTATCCCGGGAAACATCTGTAATCCCAACATCTGCATTATCTAAGGCCGGAGAACAAAATCTTCACTATCACTCCAGACAAATATACCTGGTGTCTTGCGAGACCCAACACTGGTACGACGGTGAGGAATCCATGGACCACGAACTGAAGGTGATCTATGTCCAGTAGGGGTGGGAACCGGCGATGATGGAAATTTATTTGTAGATAAGAGTTCTTCATTGTCACCATGTGGTGCCATGCGGCGGTGGTTGGCTGGGCGAGATGCTGCTGATGCGTCTGACGCACGTCGGCTGCTGGAACGTGATGTACTCGCCATGATCTCTGTTGGGTAACTGAGACCTCCACACAATGGCGGCCTACGCTGGATTTTGTTCCAAGATGACGTCTGTTTACTACCGCCTCTGGCTAGTGTATGGCTGCTCTCTTTACTGCATGGGACTTTTAAATCATGTGCGGCACCCATAATCGTATCTATACAATGTGCGCGGTTTGTTGACAGTTTCTCAGATTATATATATATATATATATAATGTGCACAGTTTAAGGGTTAAATGAAACACAGGGTACAAGACACAATCATGCCTACTCATAGAAGGAAAGCAACATGTAAAAGATCTGGGAATTATGACGCATGACGACCTGTCATTTAGTGAACATAACCGAACATATATAGCGGTGGGTAGGAAAATGATTGGATGGATTAGGAGAACGTTCAAATCCAAGGATTCCACAGCAATGCTAGCACTATTTAAATCACTGGTGCTGTCCCATTTTGAGTAATGCTTGGTATTCACTTTCCCCTTTTTCAGAGCAGTAGAGATCTCTGAATTTGAGGAACTACCGAGAACATATATGGCACACATAGAAACGATAAAACATATGAATTAATGAGACCCTCTCAAAGCTCTTTGCATGTACTCTCTGGAAACGAGACGAGAAAGATGTTAAATAATATATACATGGGAGATATTGAATAGACAGGTTCCAAATATGAACAGTAGAATTAAAACGTACTAAAGCGAAAGATACGGTAGGAAATTCAAAATAGAACCATTTGAGGAATAGAGGTGCATTAGGCACAATCAGAGAGAACTGTCTTATCATCAAGGGTCCACGGCTCTTCAAAACCCTTTTAGCAAGCATTAGGAATTTTGCCGGAACAAAGGTGGATGTATTCTAAAGAATTTAGACAGATTCTTACAAGACGTGCCAGACTAACCAGGCTGTAGTGGTTATATGGGCCTGTGGGCCGTTCAAGCAACAGCCTGTTGAACCAAGTTATCATAAGTTGAGCCGGGCTTCAGGCCAGGCTCAGGGAAAAGAAGCACTCCCAAAACACTCTCCAGATGTGCCGGGGTGGAGGGATGTGCCAGGTGGTAGGGATATGCCGGTGTTAGCTTTCAAATTGTAAGACGGTTGGTGTATAGCCAATCCTGAGTCAGCTAGGCCTCTGACATCATTTCCCATACAGCGGCAGTGCCCGCTCTCAAATAGGGCGCACCAGTATCTCACAGACCAAGAGCTAGTAAGACCTCGGTGCTTCACATCTATCTTAGTTACCTTACTCAATAAAGTCCTTGTAGAGATCTACTGTGTGTGTGTACCTCTTCAACAACCAAGCAAGAACGAATACTGGTACAAATACTGGTAGCAGCACTGGGATATCAGAAATTTTTTTTCTGAGCCAGAAACTCAAATGCCCACTTATCCCATCACAGCAAAAGCCGCCACCCGCCACAGCTAAACTCATGCATCATCAATATTCATCATATTGTACCAGCCCGGGGTCCTACCATCAACCACTGCTGTAGGTCAACGTTCTCATAAAGTTAGGCACGATATTTTGTAGCAAGCACAATTTCTTATCAGTGAGGGGAGAGGAGAATTCCCGCGCCAGCCAATTTGAATTTCAAGTGCCATTCTCGAACCTCCTGAGCCACACACCACACGCCTTGTGTGTGCTCGTCTGTACTGTTCCAGCTAGTGTCATCGTCATCAACTCATCTCCGGATGTGTTGTCCAGTTTTTTAATTAAGAACAATTCTGTGTTAACCTGCGGCTTGAACAGCTACGTCACCAGCCCCGCCACTACCATCGCTACTTCTCCATCACCCATTAGTGAACTTTGCCAGCTAGTGAGTGTCACATGTGCTTTTCTTTGCTGTTATCATTGCAACATCATCGTCTCTGCAACATCGTCATTCCTTGTCAACTTCATCTTCACTCCTGTGTCATCAATCCAAGCTTCGTATCACTACCGCAAGGTGCGCTACTGTCGCTCCACATATAAAAAAACATCCGAGTTTCTACTCTACACACTTTGACGCCGTTCTCTTAATTGGCTACTGTTGAACTGCATATCCTGCACCCCCAAGTTAAGTAGATGATAGCTGGTACTTAGTTTGGAATACAATAACAGTGTTTTAAGAGGGAAATAACCCTGTATAGAATGTATTGCCACCTTAAGTGACTTGATAACAGAGGAGTTGGCTGCCCACCCCACACACAGCTTTTCTGTGCTGTTTTTCAACATTTCTTCTCCCAACAATTCCATTGTATATTATTAGCGATATACAGTATTTCAAGTACATTCTGATTAAGTGCATTAAGTAAAAAATAATTGTTTTCCAGCAGTAGGAAGTGTACTATATAATTTTTTTATACTCTCTTCAGACCTTATTTTGAAGTTAATTCTTTCAGTATTTTACATTAAATGTTACTTAAGTATGTTACCAATTTAAGTGTTCCACAAATTACTTGTGTTCTAGTATTTTTGCTTGCTAATTACAACAGTTGTTATAATAGTGCAAAGTAATTAATTCTTTTCAACAGTCCATTTGATTCAAACTTTTACTGGTCATATTCATACCATTTTGCAAATTTAATTTACAATTTAGTTTAATTTCCAATAGTGTGTTTTCCTAAGTACATTTTAAATAATTATTTTTGCCATTTACTTACTCGAGCCTAGTTTTGCCATTTATGAGTGTTGTGTTATACTGTATTTTGTAATTGTTCTTCTTATGCCTAGTGTGGCTAATTAAAATCTACATTCACAGGTAAATTCCACCATAGTGACAATGTCTAACCCTCTTGCAGCTCCTTCTGACTCAAATGGAGCAGTTGCTCGTAATAATGTCCAGCGCTCAGTGCAGGAGATGGCTATTGCACTTTTGCTGGAGAATCTCACTTAATGGAATCATGGTTTAGCAAAGTTGAAGAGAAAGCCAAAGCTCATTTTTCCGAGGCTTCTAATGATGATTATTTAGCATTTGCTGGTCGTCTATGGGCAACGCTAAAGGTGATGCGTGTTGTTGTCGATGAGGAAGCCATTGTTAGCCTCCAGTCATGGGCAGAATTTAAAAAAAATTCCCCCATCATTTTGTTAACAAAGGAGACCTGGACCCATAGGGATTAGTTAAGCAAATTGCTATTGCCACCATGCAACGTGGTGAATTGTATAATGCATTTACTAGCCGTCTAGAGCAGTATTTGTACGCTTTAGAGACTACGATGTTGAGTTCATCATAGGTGGATAAAAATAAATCTCTGATCCCGGTGGCAATGGCTAAAATGATAGCTTTTGGGACATTAATGCATTTTGTCCTGGAACACACCAAACGTATCCTTGAACAGCAAAATCTTTGGTCTCAACACGAAATTGGGGAAGTGTTTGAGGCTATGAATAATGCTGCAGATAAATTACCTCCCCGAACTGCTCAACGTTTAACACCCTCTGACAATGTAAATGTTATCTTCAGGTTATCTTGAGATGATTTCGGGGCTTTAGTGTCCCCGCGGCCCGGTCCTCGACCAGGCCTCCACCCCCAGGAAGCAGCCCGTGACAGCTGACTAACACCCAGGTACCTATTTTACTGCTAGGTAACAGGGGCATAGGGTGAAAGAAACTCGGCCCATTGTTTCTCTCCGGCGCTCGGGATCGAACACGGGACAACAGGATCACAAGTTCAGTGTGCTGTCCGCTCGGCTCCCTTTTAGTAACAAGCCCTCAGCGACCTCCCAAAACTCACAAAATTATTGGTCGTTGTTACGGCCACTTATTGGCACTGTGATTGCTGATTGGCACCAACTGATAAGCCATCAGCACCACCTTCTTAACAGCGTCGTAATCACTGGAATCATCCACCGACAATACGGAGTTTGCGATTTGGGCCTTTCCCGTCGGGACGACGGGAAAGGCCCAATTTTCCTTTCTCAAGGCCCAATTTTCCTTTCCCAATTTTCTCTTGACCAATCAAATGATGCTGCGACTTTCTCGAAAGCGGCAAAGAACTTTGAGACAGCCTTTTCATGAAACTTAGGAACCATTTTAATGTTCCTCACTGGGTCGTAACTACTTGTTTCCCTCCTACCACCTGATCTTTCACTTCTTATTCATGTTGTTATTCTCGCTCTTTTTCTTGTCTTTCTCGCTTTTCCCTTTCTTTCCTATCTACTCTTTCCTTCTCTTTTTAGTCTTTCCTTCTCTTTTTAGTCTTTCCTTCTCCTTTTCTTGTAATTCTAAACGCTTCATTTCCAATTTCTTCTCTTGTCTCTCTTTCTAGTTCTAACTTTTTCTCCTCTCTCTCTCTCTCTTTCAAAGTGCAGCTTTTTCTCTTCTCTCTCCCTTGCTTTCTCTTCTCTCTCTATCTAGTTCTATCTTTTCCATTCCATTTCCCGATAGATTTCCAACTCACACATTTTTACAGTTAGTATACTTATATTCAGTTCACTTGTGTCACTCTTACCGTCACTTCCATGCTCTTCCTTTACAGTGGTAGCCATACCACTTTCCTTCTTACTCTGTACCTCGCTTTCCTGCTTTTCGTCAGTCTTTAAGTGCTTATGGACCATCGAGAGGATCTCAACACGGGAATCCCGATCACTCACCGTGATCCCTAAATAAGCACTTATCAACACGAGTTCAGGCTTTCCCAGGTACTTCAGTTCTGACGGGGAGTCTTCCTGGTTCAGGAATTCCTGAACATCATCCGGGATGTCGATGGTCTTTTTCTCTGCCATTTTACACTTTATGTTGTGCACGAGCACGCAACACTGAACTTAACACTTCACTTCCTAACACACACAAAAACGGAAAGGGGGAGTTATTCACAGGGGTTGCACTACTTTACCACTCCTAACAAACGCACTTGACAAGAGGTCGGATCCCGCTGGGGGATGCCAATTATGTTACAGCCACTTAGGACTAGTAACCGGGTTCTTGATGTTGTAATCTCTTTTAGAGTATCCGACCCAAAGTCGGTAGTATGCTTTCAAGAAATGTTTGTATAGTGCAATAAAGAGAAAGCGGGATGAACAATACACTGTTCCCTTCACCAATATATTTATACTTTCACCATTAAAAAATATATATTAGAATAAATAGACTATGACTACTCGTATATACAGTAGTGTCGCTTTCACGCAGGACACTACGGCGTTGGCAGTGTACACCAACTCCAGCGGTTCTACCGTCCAGTACCTTGTGCACGTGTACTGATAAACAGTGGCGAGTTCACCTTTTACATGGGCCAGTCCACTGACACAGTATCACGAGGTACCTACATCCTACATCACGAGGTGCCTACATCTCGCTCTCCAGCAACTCGCTCGCAGAGGACTTCAGCAACACGCTGATCAGAGTCACAAACAACGATATACAGGGGTAGCTAACCTCTGGCAGAAGCCACCAGCAACCTGCTAGCAGCACTTCACGATAGACACCTCACTGTCGTCCGTCACTCTCCTAAGCCAATCCCGGGGGTACGCCGCTCTAATACCAACACTGTGTATATTAGCAACTAACACTCTGCCCAGATCGACGGCGGCTATCTCATTCTTCTTCCAGGACCAAGCTGGGAGTACGTGGACTGCCCAAGGTAAAACTGCCTTCCTCAGTACCACTGCCTCCACACGTCACTTCTGTGGACATAAAACATCATCATTTAGATTGGCCTGTACACTGGGGAAACCATGAGGTACTATTCATTCACCTGGGAGTTGACATTATGCTCTGTAGCACAACAGATGGCGCTGATCGTGACATGCCATCCACCAGATGTCGTCCACGTCGACCTCTCTTTCTGACTAGGGCATTGATTCTTGTACCAAAGCGAGATGGAACATGGAGACCGGTAATCGACTACCGGAAGCTTAACAGAGAAACTATACCTGATCGTTTCCCCACTTCCAGTCTTAAAAGTTTTGTTGCAAAGCATAGGTCGTAACAAAGTACTCTCAACTTTAGATTTGTTGCAGGGAACCTGGCAAAGCCCCCTTTATGAGGAAAGTAAACAGTTGACAGCCTTACTCTCAATGATCATTTTCATTTCAAAAGAATGGCATTTGAACTGCGGAGTAGGCGAATAACCTTTTCAAGGCTCATGACAATCCAATTTCATAGACTGATAGGTAGTACACTTCTGGTGTACCTTAATGATCTCATAATCATGTTGTAAGATGTTCAGACTCACTTGCACAACCTTGAGAAAGTACTTGCAAAGTTTGCAGAAGCAAATTTACAAATAAAACCCTCAAAGTGCTAATTTTTAAAGGAAAAGATCAATTTCCGAGGTCATACATTCACCCCTTCAGGCATCACCTTGAATGAATAAAAAATTATTGCTGCCCGTGATTTTCCAACGCCTCGTACAGTACAAGCCGTGAGGCAGTTTACAGGTCTTGTAGGATTTTATCGTTCATTTATTGCTGGCTTTTCTATCATAGCCGCTCCACTTTACAGGTTACAAAGAAAAGATGAACCCTTTGTTTGGGGAGAAGCCTGTCACGGGTGGGTGAGGGTGTTATGTATTTTAATGTTGTCTAGAGAAATAATGATTTTTCTTGAACCAAGGGGAATTCAAGGAGTAGGGAAAACAGCCGAGTAGATAAAGGACAAAGATTTATATGTATAAGACACACTACATATTACATGGCATAAATTCTCTCCTTACAATTCAAGGTCATTCTGAAGGTAACAACATTGAATAATAATGTCCCAAATGGGCTCTGGTTTCCCTATGGCTCTTAGTCTAAAACAGGAACTGGGCACACGGCCACCACACCTGTTAGCCGTAGACACACATATATAAATCACTAGGAAACCTGGATTCTCTAAAAAAAAAAATTGTTCAGACGACTGTCAGTATACCCTTCCTTGAAACCCTGTGAATACAACCCTGTGGCTTATCTGATTGTAAGGCCGGAGAAAACCCTCAGAAAACAAGGACCAGTCAGACAGCTGGTGCTCTATGTCAGGTCAAAAATGGCATCCGTTCCTGTTGCGTCATTGTCCCTTAATACTCTATTCTTTAACATTTCCAATAATTTCCTTTATTGACTTCATTTATCATATTCTTCATACAGGTTTTTTGATTGAGTCCATTTTCTTTCACATAGTTTTGCTATTCCAATACACGTTATTCCTAAGCAATCTCCAGCTGAAGGATACAACTCTACTGGCAGTGTAATAATAGTCACTCGTGGCCCTCTTCCCCTGCACATTTATTTCAACATTGTCAATAAACAGTTTATGGTATATGACAACTAATGAACACATTTAAACAATAATATATACAATTCAGTGCAGTGGTACAACCCTAAGTCACCCCAGGTTTTGGCAATCTAGAAAGTGCATCTGCTACTACATTTAATTTTCCTGGAATATGTTTGATGACCAGATTGTACTCTTGCAACAATAAAGACCACCTTAATATTCTCTGGTTGGAATTCTTCATGCTAGCAATAAATGTTAAGGGGTTGTGGTCAGTATAAATACTTCAACATTATTTGCTGATACATAAATGTCAACTTTTTTAACAGCTAGTAATAATGACAATGCCTCTTTCTCTACTGTGGAGTAATTCTGTTAACATTTGATACACTTTTTAGAATAATAATGTATCGGATAATTAATACTATCATTATCCTCATGCATTAGTACAGAACCAGCACCTCAATTCGAAGCATCTATAAATGGTTTGAATGGCTTAGAGTAGTCAGGAGTTCTGATCTCCAGTGTAGCTAACACTGGACCAGATGACAACATTCCTTTTAATTTACTAAATGCATCCTGACATTCCTGAGACCATCTAAACCTCTCATTTTTACATTGCAAGTTTGTCAAAGGAGCTGCATATGTGCAACTTATATCTTAAGATGGTTAGTGTGTTTCTAACCTCATGGCCAAAAACTAATGAGTTGGGTGAACACCCCCAGGGACACTTGATAAGTATCCCTCAATGCCATAAGCATCAGTGGAAGACCATCATCCCAGTCTCCATGCAACTGGTTCTCAGCATTTGTTTAAGGGTTTGCTGCATCCTTTCCATAGCACCTTGGCTCTCAGGATGGTAAGTAGTGGATGTCTTATGGAGGATTTCAAACTCCCCACAAAACTGCTGAAAATCTTTGGAAGTAAAATTACCCCCCATTATCTGTCTGTATTACTTTTGGTAAGCCAAAAATAAAAAAAATCATTATGTGCCTTACTACCACTTTCGTTGTAGCATTTCTCACAGGGAATGCCTCAGGAAAGTGTGTAGTCTGACACATCATGGTGATGATATACATATTACCACTCTTGGTTCTGGACAATGGGCCTACTACATCAACTATGATATGTGTAAAGGGTTCCTCAGCCACCACAATGGCTGTAAAGGGGCTTTTGGTATTATCTGGTTTGGTTTCCCAGTTTTTACACACACAGGACATTCATCACAATCCTGGATGACATCTTTCTTTCATCCAGGCCAGGTAAAATACTTGTTTTTTAGCATATGTTTTAACAATACCCTGATGACCGCCTATTGGTGAATCATGGGCTACACTTAGCACTTTTTCTCTATAACCCCTCGGTAGGACTACTTGATTAACAACCTCCCAAGTGTGTGACACAGGTGAGCTCCTAGGTCTCCACTTCGGCATCAATACCTCTTTAGTGTAGTAATAAGTCATAGCCTCCGATTCTGCTTCTAGTTCAGTTACTGCCTTATTATGCAAGTCAGTCAACGTAGGATCAGTTCTTTGCTGATAAATAAAATTTGATTTTGATCTCAAGTCTAAAGAGTCAGAAGTGGTAACTGGACTACACTCTCCCCTACCCCTTTTCCTAGGAGGTTTGGTGGAGGTGCTCCCCATCCTGTTCCCATCTGCTTCTTCCAACTTGGCCATAAAAGTGTCACAAAGATCCGCTTCACTATTTGATTTGTTAACCTCTAATTTTGTCTCCTGACTTACATTATTGGGAGTTTGTGATATTTGAGACTCTGATTTTGACTGGGTCACGGCACATGCTGGGTACATTATCATATCTTAAGAATCTGTCTGTGCCCTAATCGACTCTGGCTTAGTTAGCATTATTGGGTGGTCATCTCTTTTAACTCGATTACCAGCAAGATCATTCCCCACAATTAGATCAACGCCAGGAACTGGTGATTTAGGACTAACACCTACTAAACTTTTGCCTTTAATAAAATCACACTCAAGGTTTACTTCCCTCAAGGGTACAGTCTGGAAATCTCCAGTGATTCCCTGTATAATTATTACCTCCCCAGTCTCTGTAGACTGTATATATTGTAAAACACTCTCTACAAGTAAAGATTAGGATGCTCCTGTATCCCTCAAAATTTTATCATCATGCCACAAACCATTTGCACACTGTAATTTCCTATTTGATATAAATTCTCCAAAATGATTAATAGCAAGAGCTTTTTTCCCATTATTCCCATTATCACTTCCTTTTGACGGCCGTGATGGTCAAGTGGATTAAGGCGCCCTGTAGTTACCAGTTGCGTTGCTCCTGGCAGTATGGGTTCGAATCACTTCTGGGGTGTGAGTTTTCATTCGCATATAGTCCTGGGGACCATTCAGGCTTGTTCGCATTTGTGTTCCTCACGTGTGCCCCAAAGAATGAGGTGATTTGGTGAAATGCTATGCCCAAGATTACCATCTGAGTTGCCATCGGGGAAGTGGCTCAAATAGCCTCGGCTATCACTTCCTTTTGACGGCCGTGATGGTCAAGTGGATTAAGGCGCCCTGTAGTTACCAGTTGCGTTGCTCCTGGGAGTATGGGTTCGAGTCACTTCTGGGGTGTGAGTTTTCATTCGCATATAGTCCTGGGGACCATTCAGGCTTGTTCGCATTTGTGTTCCTCACGTGTGCCCCAAAGAATGAGGTGATTTGGTGAAATGCTATGCCCAAGATTACCATCCGAGTTGCCGTCGGGGAAGTGGCTCAAATAGCCTCGGCTATCACTTCCTTTTGACGGCCGTGATGGTCAAGTGGATTAAGGCGCCCTGTAGTTACCAGTTGCATTGCTCCTGGGAGTATGGGTTCGAGTCACTTCTGGGGTGTGAGTTTTCATTCGCATATAATCCTGGGACCATTCAGGCTTGTTCGCATTTGTGTTCCTCACGTGTGCCCCAAAGAATGAGGTGATTTGGTGAAATGCTATGCCCAAGATTACCATCTGAGTTGCCGTCGGGGAAGTGGCTCAAATAGCCTCGGCTATCACTTCCTTTTGACGGCCGTGATGGTCAAGTGGATTAAGGCGCCCTGTAGTTACCAGTTGCGTTGCTCCTGGGAGTATGGGTTCGAGTCACTTCTGGGGTGTGAGTTTTCATTCGCATATAGTCCTGGGGACCATTCAGGCTTGTTCGCATATATATATATATATATATATATATATATATATATATATATGACATTACTGTATATATATTGTATGACATGACAAGCCCATGACATTACTATATATATATTGTATGACATGACAAGCCCATGACATTACTCTAACATAAAAAATGTTGAACAAGAATACCTGCATAATAGACAAAACCCAAGATGCAAGAAGATTACAAATTCTTGAGGCAATTCACATAAGAATAGAGCGACCTACCATGAACACCCAAATCACGGAACTATTTCCTCTACCCACCATGAGAGTAAGGACAAGACCAGAACATAACGATGCCAACAGAGAAGACAATGTCCAACATAATAGGCCAATTACACTGGATTAATCTTTGTGTTTAGATAGGAGCTGCCTCGTATGGCCCAATAAGCCTTCTGCAGCCTCTATGTTTCACCTCACATTTGTCCCTTATGTATCCCCCCATGTTTTCACCTATATATATATATATATATATATATATATATATATATATATATATATATATATATATATATATATATATATATATATATATATATATTCTAGTGGAAAATCTGGTGGTTGGCACACTAGACACGACGAAGTCAATGACATCATTAAAAGAAGCCTTGCCTCTGCTCAGTGTCCAGCGGAGATAGAGCCCCGCAACCTACTGAACCGTGACTCTGTTAGCTTTGCCGGCCGACCAGACGGAATCACACTGCGACCGTGGAAGTTTGGCAGACAGTTGGCATGGGACTATACTTGTGTATCCACCCTGGCAGCCACATACATCAGCCTCTCTGCCGGCACAGCAGAAGCCGCGGCGACACGCAGAGAGAGAGAGACAAGTCAGCCAAGTACAGGCAATTAGATCATCGGTACAACTTCGTTCCAATAGGGTCTGAGACCCTAGGCCCATGGGGAGAGAGTGCAAGAAGGTTTCTTAAGGATCTTGGTTCCAAGCTCATTGACACCACAAGAGACCCTAAAGCAGCAAGTTTTCTCTTTCAGCGCCTCAGTGTCGCGATCCAGAGGGGGAATGCTCGCTGCATCCTGAGTTCCTGCCCGGTGTCGGAGGAGTTCGAGGAAATCTACAGCCTCTAGGAAGCGAACTTTTTTTTGTGTCCTCTTAATGTTAATTTTTTGTATAAAATCAGATATGTAACTGTATGACCTTGCATAATAAAGTGTACACCATAAAAAAAGGGGGGTGGTAGGAGAAGCAAACACTCTTACGTATTCAGAGTTAAATGGCAAGTTTTTCCCTGAATGCTCTGTGTTCCCTTCTCTGAGGCTGTGGGTCCCTATAATTGCATTAGAGGTGGTACCCCCCCTCCTATATATATATATATATATATATATATATATATATATATATATATATATATATATATATATATATATATATATCGTACCTAGTAGCCAGAACTCACTTCTCAGCCTACTATTCAAGGCCCGATTTGCCTAATAAGCCAAGTTTTCCTGAATTAATATATTTACTATATTTTTTTTCTTATGAAATGATAAAGCAACCCTTTTCTCTATGTATGAGGTCAATTTTTTTTTATTGGAGTTAAAATTAACGTAGATATATGACCGAACCTAACCAACCCTACCTAACCTAACCTAACCTATATTTATAGGTAAGGTTAGATTAGGTAGCCAAAAAAAGCTAGGTTAGGTTAGGTTAGGTAGGTTAGGTAGACGAAAAAACATTAATTCATGAAAACTTGGCTTATTAGGCAAATCGGGCCTTGAATAGTAGGCTGAGAAGTGCGTTCTGGCTATTAGGTACGACATATATATATATATATGTCGTACCTAGTAGCCAGAACTCACTTCTCAGCCTACTATGCAAGGCCCGATTTGCCTAATAAGCCTAGTTTTCATGAATTAATGTTTTTTCGACTACCTAACCTACCTAACCTAACCTAACCTAACGTTTTCGGCTACCTAACCTAACCTAACCTAACCTATAAAGATAGGTTAGGTTAGGTAGGGTTGGATAGGTTCGGTCATATATATACGTTAACTTTAACTCCAATAAAAAAAAATTGACCTCATACATAATGAAATGGGTAGCTTTATAATTTCATAAGAAAAAAATTAGAGAAAATATATTAATTCAGTAAAACTTGGCCTATTAGGCAAATCGGGCCTTGCATAGTAGGCTGAGAAGTGAGTTCTGGCTACTAGGTACGACATATATATATATATATATATATATATATATATATATATATATATATATATATATATATATATATATATATATATATATATATATATATATATATGCGGAAAATCCACAGAGAAATATGAAATGAGGTGAACGTTTCGGCTTTGTTAAAGCCTTTGTCAATACCAGACTGACTAAGGAGAAGGGAGAAGGGGGGAAGATATATAGGCCGACACCTGACCAACCCATCCCAAGGGTTGGTCAGGTGTAATTAACCAAAAACAGGTATAGCTTAGCTTAGAATGGTCAAAAAGGATTAAGCGGTCAGAGAATAAGGATAAAAGATTAAAGAAAAGCCTCATGAACACACAATATATGAATATACAATTATAATGAGACATTGTAAGCCTCTCTATCAGAGTTGTTTCTTAAACTGTTGTGCAATATTATAACTTAAAAATGGATCAAGTTTGTACATTCCAGTACTAACATTAAGAAGATTTGGACACTGACTGATTAGAGCAGACTCAATCAAATTCCGTTCCACGAAATCCCCACAATTGGTAATGCTTTTTGCCCCATTCCAGGTAATATTGTGATCGCATAAACTCGTATGTAGATACAATGCATTAGACGTTTGGGCAGTTCTAATACTATAAGCATGTTGTGACAACCGCAATTGTAAGGACTTTCCTGTTTGTCCAAGGTACACAGAATCACAATCATTGCAGGGAATCGATTCTGTGTACCTTGGACAAACAGGAAAGTCCTTACAATTGCGGTTGTCACAACATGCTTATAGTATTAGAACTGCCCAAACGTCTAATGCATTGTATCTACATATGAGTTTATGCGATCACAATATTAACTGGAATGGGGCAAAAAGCATTACCAATTGTGGGGATTTCGTGGAACGGAATTTGATTGAGTCTGCTCTAATCAGTCAGTGTCCAAATCTTCTTAATGTTAGTACTGGAATGTACAAACTTGATCCATTTTTAAGTTATAAAATTGCACAACAGTTTTAGAAACAACTCTGATAGAGAGGCTTACAATGTCTCATTTTAATTGTATATTCATATATTGTGTGTTCATGAGGCTTTTCTTTAATCTTTTATCCTTATTCTCTGACCGCTTAATCCTTTTTGACCATTCTAAGCTAAGCTATACCTGTTTTTGGTTAATTACACCTGACCAACCCTTGGGATGGGTTGGTCAGGTGTCGGCCTATATATCTTCCCCCCTTCTCCCTTCTCCTTAGTCAGTCTGGTATTGACAAATGCTTTAACAAAGCCGAAACGTTCACCTCATTTCATATTTCTCTGTGGATTTTCCGCATAAAATGATCAGTGTTTTGTGATCGTCAATTGCATATATGTATATATATATATATATATATATATATATATATATATATATATATATATATATATATATATATATATATATATGTCGCACCTAGTAGCCAGAAAGCACTTCTCGGCCTACTATGCAAGGCCCGATTTGCCTAATAAGCCAAGTTTTCCCTGAATCAATATATTTTCTCCAATTTTTTTTCTTATGAAATGATAAAGCTACCCATTTCATTATGTATGAGGTCAATTTTTTTAATTGGAGTTAAAATTAACGTAGATATATGACCGAACCTAACCAACCCTACCTAACCTAACCTAACCTATCTTTACAGGTTAGGTTAAGTTAGGTAGCCAAAAAAGTTAGGTTAGGTTAGGTAGTCGAAAAACAATTAATTCATGAAAACTTGGCTTATTAGGCAAATCGGGCCTTGCATAGTAGGCATATATATATATATATATATATATATATATATATATATATATATATATATATATATATATATATATATATATATATATATATATATATATATATATATATATATATATATATATATATATATATATATATATATATATATATATATATATATATATATATATATATGCGGAAAATCCACAGAGAAATATGAAATGAGGTGAACGTTCCGGCTTGTTAAAGCCTTTGTCAACACCAGACTGACTAAAGGAGAAGGGGGAGGATATATAGGCCGACACCTGACCAACCCATCCCTAGGGAAAGAATTAACCAGAAACAGGTATAGCTTAGCTTAGAATGGTCAAAGAGGATTACGCGGTCAGAGAATAAGGATGAAAGATAAAGAAAAGCCTCATGAACACACAATATATGAATATACAATTATAATGAGACATTGTAAGCCTCTCTATCAGAGTTTTTTCTTAAACTGTTGTGCAATATTATAACTTAAAAATGGATCAAGTTTGTACATTCCAGTACTAACATTAAGAAGATTTGGACACTGACTGATTAGAGCAGACTCAATCAAATTCCGTTCCACGAAATCCCCACAATTGGTAATGCTTTTTGCCCCATTCCAGGTAATATTGTGATCGCATAAACTCGTATGTAGATACAATGCATTAGACGTTTGGGCAGTTCTAATACTATAAGCATGTTGTGACAACCGCAATTGTAAGGACTCTCCTGTTTGTCCAAGGTACACAGAATCACAATCATTGCAGGGAATCGAATACACGTAACCTGCTGTATCAGGGGAGTTTTTTATTAAATTGGATTTGATCGTACTATTAGTGAACACCAAATTTATATTAAGTTTCTTAAAAATCAGAGACAATTTTTCAAGTCCACTCGCATAAGGTACCACCAATGAGTTAATAATTTCTGGTTTCACCTTAGGGACGTGATTATAAAACGTACGCTTGGCTTGTTCAAACGAGAAATCCAAAAACCTCTTAGGATATTGTAAACTCTTCCCAATTTCATATATTTTAGCAATCTGTTCATCAAAAAAACTCAGGGCTGCATACCCTCAAAGCTCGTAGAAGCATTCCTGAAAATACTGCCTGTTTAACTTTACTATGATGATTCGAATAAAAGTGAACATACTACCCCACGTTGGTAGGTTTCCTATACACATTAAATTTGAACCTTCTATTGACTCTATGAATCATAATGTCCAAAAACGGAACAGTACCAATCTCCTGTCTCACAAGTGAACTTTATTGAAGGTACCAAAGAATTGAGTTCATTAAGAAAAACTATCTGGTCTTTGTCGCACGGCCATAAAATGTAATATTTCTCTTTGGATTTTCCGCATAAAATGATCAGTGTTTTGTGATCGTCAATTGCATATATATATATATATATATATATATATATATATATATATATATATATATATATTATTAAATATGACCGAAAAAGTAAGATTAATAATTCTAACACGAATTTTCTCAATCTTTCGTACATTTCGCTTCACTGTTGGAGGTAAATCAAAAATCAATTCACCAAAATTCATTTTTATTTCTAGTCTGACGCGACACGAGCGCGTTTCGTAAAACTTATTACATTTTCAAAGACTTTAGTTCACAAATACACAACTGAATAGAACTTACGCATCTCCGATTTTATATCTACATTTGAGTGAGGTGGAAGGGGTGATGTGGCATTAACACAAGACAGAACAAAATGTGGTATTAATAGGGTATTAATTTCATCAACACAAGACAGAACAAGAGTATTAATAGGGTATTAATTTCATCAACACAAGACGGAACACGAAACAATGGATATTGAATAGAAGTGTTTGTAGAAAGCCTATTGGTCCATATTTCTTGATGCTTCTATATTGGAGCGGAGTCTTGAGGTGGGTAGAATATAGTTGTGCAATAATTGGCTGTTGATTGCTGGTGTTGACTTCTTGATGTGTAGTGCCTCGCAAACGTCAAGCCGCCTGCTATCGCTGTATCTATCGATGATTTCTGTGTTGTTTACTAGGATTTCTCTGGCGATGGTTTGGTTGTGGGAAGAGATTATATGTTCCTTAATGGAGCCCTGTTGCTTATGCATCATTAAACGCCTAGAAAGAGATGTTGTTGTCTTGCCTATATACTGGGTTTTTTGGAGCTTACAGTCCCCAAGAGGGCATTTGAAGGCATAGACGACGTTAGTCTCTTTTAAAGCGTTCTGTTTTGTGTCTGGAGAGTTTCTCATGAGTAGGCTGGCCGTTTTTCTGGTTTTATAGTAAATCGTCAGTTGTATCCTCTGATTTTTGTCTGTAGGGATAACGTTTCTATTAACAATATCTTTCAGGACCCTTTCCTCCGTTTTATGAGCTGTGGAAAAGAAGTTCCTGTAAAATAATCTAATAGGGGGTATAGGTGTTGTGTTAGTTGTCTCTTCAGAGGTTGCATGGCTTTTTACTTTCCTTCTTATGATGTCAGAACTCTGTAGGGTAAGGCAGGTCCTAGTCAATAACGGCTTCTCCAATGGTTTCGTCGAAGACATCATAAGAAGGAAAGTGAAAAGCGATGCAACCTCTGAAGAGACAACTAACACAACACCTATACCCCCTATTAGACTATTTTACAGGAACTTCTTTTCCACAGGTCAAAAAACGGAGGAAAGGGTCCTGAAAGATATTGTTAATAGAAACGTTATCCCTACAGACAAAAATCAGAGGATACAACTGACGTAAACAACACAGAAATCATCGATAGATACAGCGATAGTAGGCAGCTTGACGTTTGCGAGGCACTACACATTAAGAAGTCAACACCAGCAATCAACAGCCAATTAATGCACAACTACATTCTACCCACCTCAAGACTCCGCTCCAATATAGAAGCATCAAGAAATATGGACCAATAGGCTTTCTACAATCACTTCCATTTCAATACCCATTGTTTCGTGTTCTGTCTTGTGTTGATGAAATTAATACCCTATTAATGCCACCTCACCACATCCACCTCACTCAAATGTAGATATAAACGAAACCAGGAGATGTGTAATTTCAATTCAGTTGTGTATTTGTAAACTAAAAGTCTTTGAAAATGTAATAAGTTTTACGAAACGCGCTCATGTCGCGTCAGACTAGAAATAAAAATGAATTTTGGAGAATTGATTTTTGATTTACCTCCAACAGTGAAAAGAAATGTACGAAAGATTGAGAAAATTCGTGTTAGAATTATTAATCTTACTTTTTCGGTCATATTTAATAATATATGTCTACAGGAAAGACTGCTACCAAAATATACTAATATATATATATATATTAGTATATTTTGGTAGCAGTCTTTCCTGTAGACATATATTATTAAATATGACCGAAAAAGTAAGATTAATAATTCTAACACGAATTTTCTCAATCTTTCGTACATTTTGCTTCACTGTTGGAGGTAAATCAAAAATCAATTCTCCAAAATTCATTTTTATTTTTAGTCTGACGCGACACGAGCGCGTTTCGTAAAACTTATTACATTTTCAAAGACTTTAGTTCACAAATACACAACTGAATAGAACTTACGCATCTCCGATTTTATATCTACATTTGAGTGAGGTGGAAGGGGTGATGTGGCATTAACACAAGACAGAACAAGATGTGGCATTAATAGGGTATTAATTTCATCAACACAAGACAGAACAAGAGTATTAATAGGGTATTAATTTCATCAACACAAGACAGAACACGAAACAATGGATATTGAATAGAAGTGTTTGTAGAAAGCCTATTGGTTCATATTTCTTGATGCTTCTATATTGGAGCGGAGTCTTGAGGTGGGTAGAATATAGTTGTGCAATAATTGGCTGTTGATTGCTGGTGTTGACTTCTTGATGTGTAGTGCCTCGCAAACGTCAAGCCGCCTGCTATCACTGTATCTATCGATGATTTCTGTGTTGTTTACTAGGATTTCTCTGGCGATGGTTTGGTTGTGGGAAGAGATTATATGTTCCTTAATGGAGCCCTGTTGCTTATGCATCGTTAAACGCCTAGAAAGAGATGTTGTTGTCTTGCCTATATACTGGGTTTTTTGGAGCTTACAGTCCCCAAGAGGGCATTTGAAGGCATAGACGACGTTAGTCTCTTTTAAAGCGTTCTGTTTTGTGTCTGGAGAGTTTCTCATGAGTATGAAAAACGGCCAGCCTATTCATGAGAAACTCTCCAGACACAAAACAGAACGCTTTAAAAGAGACTAACGTCGTCTATGCCTTCAAATGCCCTCTTGGGGACTGTAAGCTCCAAAAAACCCAGTATATAGGCAAGACAACAACATCTCTTTCTAGGCGTTTAACGATGCATAAGCAACAGGGCTCCATTAAGGAACATATAATCTCTTCCCACAACCAAACCATCGCCAGAGAAATCCTAGTAAACAACACAGAAATCATCGATAGATACAGTGATAGCAGGCGGCTTGACATTTGCGAGGCACTACACATCAAGAAGTCAACACCAGCAATCAACAGCCAATTATTGCACAACTATATTCTACCCACCTCAAGACTCCGCTCCAATATAGAAGCATCAAGAAATATGGACCAATAGGCTTTCTACAAACACTTCTATTCAATATCCATTGTTTCGTGTTCTGTCTTGTGTTGATGAAATTAATACCCTATTAATACTCTTGTTCTGTCTTGTGTTGATGAAATTAATACCCTATTAATGCCACATCTTGTTCTGTCTTGTGTTAATGCCACATCACCCCTTCCACCTCACTCAAATGTAGATATAAAATCGGAGATGCGTAAGTTCTATTCAGTTGTGTATTTGTGAACTAAAGTCTTTGAAAATGTAATAAGTTTTACGAAACGCGCTCGTGTCGCGTCAGACTAGAAATAAAAATGAATTTTGGAGAATTGATTTTTGATTTACCTCCAACAGTGAAAAGAAATGTACGAAAGATTGAGAAAATTCGTGTTAGAATTATTAATCTGACTTTTTCGGTCATATTTAATAATATATATATATATATATATATATATATATATTGGTGTATACTGGCATCAGGTTTTCTTTCAAACATGTTTCATTGAATATGACCGCATATTCTGTATTTATTATTTTCTGGTTTATGGCTTCTATCCCTCTAACTGTTTTCTTACCATCAGGGCTTAGTTGAAAAAGGAGTTCTCCAAAACTGATTTTTGAACTTTTAAGGTGAAGAAAAGAAGTGATTTACTACAGAGTGTATTACACTTATTTATACAATTTGCACAACATTTCGAACCTCCATGGTTCATTCTCAAGTGAACAGATCTTACAATGCTGGTTGATTTTATACCTGCACTGTGTCAGGTGATAATACAATAAAGGTGAAAACATGGGGGGATACATAAGGGATAAATGTGAGGTGAAACATAGAGGTAACTGCAGAAGGCTTATTGGCCCATACGAGGCAGCTCCTATCCAAACACAAAGATTAATCCAGTGTAATTGGCCTGTTATGTTGAACAGTGTCTTCTGTGTTGCCATCGTTATGTTCTGGTCTTGTCCTTACTCTCATGGTGGGTAGAGTAAATTGTTCCGTGATTTGGGTGTTCATGGTAGGTCGCTCTATTCTTATGTGAATTGCTTCAAGAATTTGTAATCTTCTTGCATCTTGGGTTTTGTCTATTATGCAGGTATTCTTGTTCAACATTTCTCTTGTTAGAGTGATGTCATGGGCTTGTCTCATATGATGTCATGGACTTGTCTCTATATATATGTATATATATAAATATATATATATATATGCGAACAAGCCTGAATGGTCCCCAGGACTATATGCGAATGAAAACTCACACCCCAGAAGTGACTCGAACCCATACTCCCAGAAGCAACGCAACTGGTAACTACAGGGCGCCTTAATCCGCTTGACCATCACGGCCGTCAAAAGGAAGTGATAGCCGAGGCTATTTGAGCCACTTCCCCGACGGCAACTCGGATGGTAATCTTGGGCATAGCATTTCACCAAATCACCTCATTCTTTGGGGCACACGTGAGGAACACAAATGCGAACAAGCCTGAATGGTCCCCAGGACTATATGCGAATGAAAACTCACACCCCAGAAGTGACTCGAACCCATACTCCCAGAAGCAACGCAACTGGTAACTACAGGGCGCCTTAATCCGCTTGACCATCACGGCCGTCAAAAGGAAGTGATAGCCGAGGCTATTTGAGCCACTTCCCCGACGGCAACTCGGATGGTAATCTTGGGCATAGCATTTCACCAAATCACCTCATTCTTTGGGGCACACGTGAGGAACACAAATGCGAACAAGCCTGAATGGTCCCCAGGACTATATGCGAATGAAAACTCACACCCCAGAAGTGACTCGAACCCATACTCCCAGAAGCAACGCAACTGGTAACTACAGGGCGCCTTAATCCGCTTGACCATCACGGCCGTCAAAAGGAAGTGATAGCCGAGGCTATTTGAGCCACTTCCCCGACGGCAACTCGGATGGTAATCTTGGGCATAGCATTTCACCAAATCACCTCATTCTTTGGGGCACACGTGAGGAACACAAATGCGAACAAGCCTGAATGGTCCCCAGGACTATATGCGAATGAAAACTCACACCCCAGAAGTGACTCGAACCCATACTCCCAGAAGCAACGCAACTGGTAACTACAGGGCGCCTTAATCCGCTTGACCATCACGGCCGTCAAAAGGAAGTGATAGCCGAGGCTATTTGAGCCACTTCCCCGACGGCAACTCGGATGGTAATCTTGGGCATAGCATTTCACCAAATCACCTCATTCTTTGGGGCACACGTGAGGAACACAAATGCGAACAAGCCTGAATGGTCCCCAGGACTATATGCGAATGAAAACTCACACCCCAGAAGTGACTCGAACCCATACTCCCAGAAGCAACGCAACTGGTAACTACAGGGCGCCTTAATCCGCTTGACCATCACGGCCGTCAAAAGGAAGTGATAGCCGAGGCTATTTGAGCCACTTCCCCGACGGCAACTCGGATGGTAATCTTGGGCATAGCATTTCACCAAATCACCTCATTCTTTGGGGCACACGTGAGGAACACAAATGCGAACAAGCCTGAATGGTCCCCAGGACTATATGCGAATGAAAACTCACACCCCAGAAGTGACTCGAACCCATACTCCCAGAAGCAACGCAACTGGTAACTACAGGGCGCCTTAATCCGCTTGACCATCACGGCCGTCAAAAGGAAGTGATAGCCGAGGCTATTTGAGCCACTTCCCCGACGGCAACTCGGATGGTAATCTTGGGCATAGCATTTCACCAAATCACCTCATTCTTTGGGGCACACGTGAGGAACACAAATGCGAACAAGCCTGAATGGTCCCCAGGACTATATGCGAATGAAAACTCACACCCCAGAAGTGACTCGAACCCATACTCCCAGAAGCAACGCAACTGGTAACTACAGGGCGCCTTAATCCGCTTGACCATCACGGCCGTCAAAAGGAAGTGATAGCCGAGGCTATTTGAGCCACTTCCCCGACGGCAACTCGGATGGTAATCTTGGGCATAGCATTTCACCAAATCACCTCATTCTTTGGGGCACACGTGAGGAACACAAATGCGAACAAGCCTGAATGGTCCCCAGGACTATATGCGAATGAAAACTCACACCCCAGAAGTGACTCGAACCCATACTCCCAGAAGCAACGCAACTGGTAACTACAGGGCGCCTTAATCCGCTTGACCATCACGGCCGTCAAAAGGAAGTGATAGCCGAGGCTATTTGAGCCACTTCCCCGACGGCAACTCGGATGGTAATCTTGGGCATAGCATTTCACCAAATCACCTCATTCTTTGGGGCACACGTGAGGAACACAAATGCGAACAAGCCTGAATGGTCCCCAGGACTATATGCGAATGAGAACTCACACCCCAGAAGTGACTCGAACCCATACTCCCAGAAGCAACGCAACTGGTAACTACAGGGCGCCTTAATCCGCTTGACCATCACGGCCGTCAAAAGGAAGTGATAGCCGAGGCTATTTGAGCCACTTCCCCGACGGCAACTCGGATGGTAATCTTGGGCATAGCATTTCACCAAATCACCTCATTCTTTGGGGCACACGTGAGGAACACAAATGCGAACAAGCCTGAATGGTCCCCAGGACTATATGCGAATGAAAACTCACACCCCAGAAGTGACTCGAACCCATACTCCCAGAAGCAACGCAACTGGTAACTACAGGGCGCCTTAATCCGCTTGACCATCACGGCCGTCAAAAGGAAGTGATAGCCGAGGCTATTTGAGCCACAAGTGGCTCAAATAGCCTCGGCTATCACTTCCTTTTGACGGCCGTGATGGTCAAGCGGATTAAGGCGCCCTGTAGTTACCAGTTGCGTTGCTTCTGGGAGTATGGGTTCGAGTCACTTCTGGGGTGTGAGTTTTCATTCGCATATAGTCCTGGGGACCATTCAGGCTTGTTCGCATTTGTGTTCCTCACGTGTGCCCCAAAGAATGAGGTGATTTGGTGAAATGCTATGCCCAAGATTACCATCCGAGTTGCCGTCGGGGAAGTGGCTCAAATAGCCTCGGCTATCACTTCCTTTTGACGGCCGTGATGGTCAAGCGGATTAAGGCGCCCTGTAGTTACCAGTTGCGTTGCTTCTGGGAGTATGGGTTCGAGTCACTTCTGGGGTGTGAGTTCTCATTCGCATATAGTCCTGGGGACCATTCAGGCTTGTTCGCATTTGTGTTCCTCACGTGTGCCCCAAAGAATGAGGTGATTTGGTGAAATGCTATGCCCAAGATTACCATCCGAGTTGCCGTCGGGGAAGTGGCTCAAATAGCCTCGGCTATCACTTCCTTTTGACGGCCGTGATGGTCAAGCGGATTAAGGCGCCCTGTAGTTACCAGTTGCGTTGCTTCTGGGAGTATGGGTTCGAGTCACTTCTGGGGTGTGAGTTTTCATTCGCATATAGTCCTGGGGACCATTCAGGCTTGTTCGCATTTGTGTTCCTCACGTGTGCCCCAAAGAATGAGGTGATTTGGTGAAATGCTATGCCCAAGATTACCATCCGAGTTGCCGTCGGGGAAGTGGCTCAAATAGCCTCGGCTATCACTTCCTTTTGACGGCCGTGATGGTCAAGCGGATTAAGGCGCCCTGTAGTTACCAGTTGCGTTGCTTCTGGGAGTATGGGTTCGAGTCACTTCTGGGGTGTGAGTTTTCATTCGCATATAGTCCTGGGGACCATTCAGGCTTGTTCGCATTTGTGTTCCTCACGTGTGCCCCAAAGAATGAGGTGATTTGGTGAAATGCTATGCCCAAGATTACCATCCGAGTTGCCGTCGGGGAAGTGGCTCAAATAGCCTCGGCTATCACTTCCTTTTGACGGCCGTGATGGTCAAGCGGATTAAGGCGCCCTGTAGTTACCAGTTGCGTTGCTTCTGGGAGTATGGGTTCGAGTCACTTCTGGGGTGTGAGTTTTCATTCGCATATAGTCCTGGGGACCATTCAGGCTTGTTCGCATTTGTGTTCCTCACGTGTGCCCCAAAGAATGAGGTGATTTGGTGAAATGCTATGCCCAAGATTACCATCCGAGTTGCCGTCGGGGAAGTGGCTCAAATAGCCTCGGCTATCACTTCCTTTTGACGGCCGTGATGGTCAAGCGGATTAAGGCGCCCTGTAGTTACCAGTTGCGTTGCTTCTGGGAGTATGGGTTCGAGTCACTTCTGGGGTGTGAGTTTTCATTCGCATATAGTCCTGGGGACCATTCAGGCTTGTTCGCATTTGTGTTCCTCACGTGTGCCCCAAAGAATGAGGTGATTTGGTGAAATGCTATGCCCAAGATTACCATCCGAGTTGCCGTCGGGGAAGTGGCTCAAATAGCCTCGGCTATCACTTCCTTTTGACGGCCGTGATGGTCAAGCGGATTAAGGCGCCCTGTAGTTACCAGTTGCATTGCTTCTGGGAGTATGGGTCGAGTCACTTCTGGGGTGTGAGTTTTCATTCGCATATAGTCCTGGGGACCATTCAGGCTTGTTCGCATTTGTGTTCCTCACGTGTGCCCCAAAGAATGAGGTGATTTGGTGAAATGCTATGCCCAAGATTACCATCCGAGTTGCCGTCGGGGAAGTGGCTCAAATAGCCTCGGCTATCACTTCCTTTTGACGGCCGTGATGGTCAAGCGGATTAAGGCGCCCTGTAGTTACCAGTTGCGTTGCTTCTGGGAGTATGGGTTCGAGTCACTTCTGGGGTGTGAGTTTTCATTCGCATATAGTCCTGGGGACCATTCAGGCTTGTTCGCATTTGTGTTCCTCACGTGTGCCCCAAAGAATGAGGTGATTTGGTGAAATGCTATGCCCAAGATTACCATCCGAGTTGCCGTCGGGGAAGTGGCTCAAATAGCCTCGGCTATCACTTCCTTTTGACGGCCGTGATGGTCAAGCGGATTAAGGCGCCCTGTAGTTACCAGTTGCGTTGCTTCTGGGAGTATGGGTTCGAGTCACTTCTGGGGTGTGAGTTTTCATTCGCATATAGTCCTGGGGACCATTCAGGCTTGTTCGCATTTGTGTTCCTCACGTGTTCCCCAAAGAATGAGGTGATTTGGTGAAATGCTATGCCCAAGATTACCATCCGAGTTGCCGTCGGGGAAGTGGCTCAAATAGCCTCGGCTATCACTTCCTTTTGACGGCCGTGATGGTCAAGCGGATTAAGGCGCCCTGTAGTTACCAGTTGCGTTGCTTCTGGGAGTATGGGTTCGAGTCACTTCTGGGGTGTGAGTTTTCATTCGCATATAGTCCTGGGGACCATTCAGGCTTGTTCGCATTTGTGTTCCTCACGTGTGCCCCAAAGAATGAGGTGATTTGGTGAAATGCTATGCCCAAGATTACCATCCGAGTTGCCGTCGGGGAAGTGGCTCAAATAGCCTCGGCTATCACTTCCTTTTGACGGCCGTGATGGTCAAGCGGATTAAGGCGCCCTGTAGTTACCAGTTGCGTTGCTTCTGGGAGTATGGGTTCGAGTCACTTCTGGGGTGTGAGTTTTCATTCGCATATAGTCCTGGGGACCATTCAGGCTTGTTCGCATTTGTGTTCCTCACGTGTGCCCCAAAGAATGAGGTGATTTGGTGAAATGCTATGCCCAAGATTACCATCCGAGTTGCCGTCGGGGAAGTGGCTCAAATAGCCTCGGCTATCACTTCCTTTTGACGGCCGTGATGGTCAAGCGGATTAAGGCGCCCTGTAGTTACCAGTTGCGTTGCTTCTGGGAGTATGGGTTCGAGTCACTTCTGGGGTGTGAGTTTTCATTCATATATATATATATATATATATGTATATACATATATAAATATATATATATATATATATATATATATATATATATATATATATATATATATATATATATAAATATATATATATATATATATATATATTTATATATATGTCGTACCTAGTAGCCAGAACTCACTTCTCAGCCTACTATTCAAGGCCCGATTTGCCTAATAAGCCAAGTTTTCCTGAATTAATATATTTACTATAATTTTTTTCTTATGAAATGATAAAGCTACCCTTTTCACTATGTATGAGGTCAATTTTTTTTTATTGGAGTTAAAATTAACGTAGATATATGACCGAACCTAACCAACCCTACCTAACCTAACCTAACATATATATATAGGTAAGGTTAGGTTAGGTAGCCAAAAAAACCTAGGTTAGGTTAGGTTAGGTAGGTTAGGTAGACGAAAAAACATTAATTCATGAAAACTTGGCTTATTAGGCAAATCGGGCCTTGCATAGTAGGCTGAGAAGTGAGTTCTGGCTACTAGGTACGACATATATATATATATATATATATATATATATATATATATATATATATATATATATATATATATATATATATATACGCCTTACAACTGAAGGTCATTCTGTAGTTGGTAACTCAGTTAATAAGACTACCAAGCGGGCTCTAGATACCCTATGGCTCACAGTCCCAAATCTGGAACTGTGCACACAGCCACCACACCTACCTACAGGTGACACACATATATAAACCACTAGGAAACTTGGACTCTCTCTCTTATAAAACATCACCAAAGACTGCCTGAGTACTCTACCCTATCTTGCAACTCTTTTAACATGCAATGTTGGCTTATCTGACTGTACGGCTGGAGAAAAACCGTCAGTAAGCAAGGTTTGGTCATCAACGTTCCTCCTCCCCTCAAAGCAAAGATGGTGTCCACCGACCGCTCTTGCGTCATCGCCTCTTAAATTAATACTCTATTCTTTACATTTCCAACCAAACCCTTTATTGACATTATTTACCATATTCTCCATGCATGCTCTTTGATTGAGTCCATTTTCCCTCACATAGTTAGGCTATTCCGGTTCACATTATTCCTAACAATCTCCAGCTGAGAAGGTACTACTTTGCTTAGCGGAGTATTACTGGTGACTCGTGGCCCCACAGATATCAGCTGTAGATTTATTCCAATAATACATTGTCCACTGTGTCCACCAACAATAAATAATTAAAATTAACCTCCACAAGAGGTAAGGTTCGTAACACCGCCCCATCGCAGTGCCCCAGTCTAAAAGCAAATCACATAAGGAAACTTGAAAAGACAGAGGCTTGCAGAGAAAGCCTCTGTCTTTCTTCGTCTCAAAATTGTGAAGAATGAGGTGGTAGATGGTGGTAGTTTTGGTGGTGGTGAAGATGGTGTCGGGGTGATAAAAAAACACACTGCCGGAGAGCGGTATATTATGTTGATGTTCCCAATTGTCGGTATTATTCGTGTGGGCGTGTATTAGTTGTGTGTCGGGCTGGTGAGCCCCAGGGGACTGGTGTTTGAGCAAGGTGTTTACCCCGGGCCACAGTGGTAGGGTGGAGCTGAGTGTGGAGGGGGAGTTACCTGGTTTGGGGGTGGAAGCTCCCACAGTAGAAACAGAACAGATGACGCCATTTAGGTCCGTTCAAGACCATTATTAACTCGACGACTAATAATTGTCCAGGAAGGGACAGAAGCTGCTATACCCCACTTCCACACTCCTCTCCTACCGTCCATTTCAGCCAATTGACCCATCCCTTCTCCGCTCTAACACCTTTCCTATTCTTTACATTATGCAACCCCCCCCCCTCACCCTTCATTCCCTTTCCTCCCACCCCATCTTCCCCACCATACAACACTGGTGTCCCCTACTCTCCACTTTTTAGCATTTTCTACCCCCCTCCTGATTTTTTTAGTATCTAAACGAGTTTATTTCAGTTTAGTGTGTGGCGGGTGCGTTTAGCGGGAGGTGGATGGCCTCTTCAGCAGGTAGAAGGTGCGTTTGTTGGGTAGTGAGGGCGTTTAGCGATACAGTGTCTGTGTTTACAATGGGTGGCTGTGATTTAGGGAATGAGAAGTTGGTTTAGCGGGCAGCTGGGAGGTGGTTATTTTGGTGACAAGTGTGTTTAGTGAGCGGCAGTTACAATTACGTGAAGCAGGTGCGTTTAACGGGGGTCGGGTGCGTTGAAATGAGCTGACTAGTGTTAACCAGGGCGTTGGCCGGCACGGCACCGCGACACCCGCCTTGATTGACAATTGTATTACCAACCATGGCCGATAATGGGGCTTCACACGTTTAATTGTGCTTTATGGCGTCTGAGGAAGTCCAGGGTGTGTGTTTAGCGACCGGTGTCTGGACGTTTAATAATATTGTCTGCACGTGAGCGGTGTTTTAATCAGCTTTTAAACCCCCTTTTCTCTACTCGTGCAATTTCTGTTGTGTGTGTAAGCTCCATGTTATCGCGTTGAGGCACTTGGGGTTCATCAGCTGTTTTGTTGCTCTGTGGAATTTCTATTTTCCTAGGGGAAAAAAATCCAAGAGACTGCTTCCACATAGGCAAAAAAATACACAAAAACTTACCCTTGCATTGGACCTATATATTTTTTCGTAAATTACAGTCATTTACGAAAAATAACCAAGAAATGTATGATATCCTGGAAGATCGGGATATAACTTTAGAGAACTAGAAGGTGGAAGATCGAGACACAACATAGAGAGAATAATGGATATATAATGAAACACGGGAGACTTTTGTTAAAGAAATGTACAACATGGCCATGCATTCGGCCTCAGGCCCGGATTCCAGGGCACTCCGTGTTTATAAAGAAATGTAACGTAACAATAACACGAACACCTGCCGACGCTCCGGGACGTTAAGGAGCATTGATACCTGCTTATGCTCCACGACCAAGAGGAGCGTTGGTACCCGGCCCCGTAGAACAGTGCCAATAAAAATGTTCCTCTATAAACATGTTCCTCTATGTTCCTCTAATGTCTCCGTGGTGTAGTGGTAAGACACTCGCCTGGCGTTCCGCGAGCGCTATGTCATGGGTTCGTATCCTGGCCGGGGAGGATTTACTGGGCGCAATTCCTTAACTGTAGCCTCTGTTTAACGCAACAGTAAAATGTGTACTTGGATGAAAAAACGATTCTTCGCGGCAGGGGATCGTATTCCAGGGACCATAGGATTAAGGACTTGCCCGAAACGCTACGCGTACTAGTGGCTGTACAAGAATGTAACAACTCTTGTATATATCTCAAAAAAAAAAAAAAAAAAAAAACATAAACAAAATGAATCACACACAATAAATGTTTCACTTGACATCTTCCTGCTTTCTACATGCTGTGAGGTGACTTCCCCCATGTTTGGGCTGGTCCGTTTTCTGCCCTCCCTGGGAGCCCTCCGCTTCCCACGCGGCCAGGGTTGCCAGATTGGGCTACAAGTAGCGAATTGGGCTACTTTTGAGAGCCCCACGCTCCCAAATGTTTAATTTCGCTACTTGCGACTTTTTGGGCTAGTTTAAAAGCAAGTTGGGCTACTTTGGGCTATTAATATTAAGAAACTCAATGATGAATATTTATGCTTTAATAATATAATCTGTACAAATCACAGCCGAGTCCAACAGCCTGATTGACTTGACCACTTACCGCAGGAGCCCTGGTCATAGACCGGCCCCGGGGGACGTTGATCCTAGGAACCTTTGAAAGAAACAGTAACCGCAAGGCAAGGTAATCCTCCCCAGGGGCCATAGATTTCCCAACCTTGTCATTAATACTTCATTAATTATACTTCATTAATAATACTTCATTAATACGTCATTAATCATCCCAAAAGCTACAGCTGGTTCCACAGATCTTCATTAAGGGGAGAAAGTTATCTAGAAATTTCCAGATTGATAAATGATGGGAAAGATCCCTTACAGTTAGTACCTTTGTCAGGAAGACGATGGTTGGTAAGGAGTGGTAATGTAGAGCGGCTGTTAGATCAGTGGGATTCTCTAACAACTCATTACCAAATAGCTTTTTCCTCTTGTGATAAATATGTTGCAAGGCAACTATTTTATATGTACGCTGATCCCTCCAATAAGCTATATTTCACATGTCTCAAACAAATCCTAAATTATTTTGAAAATATGAATTGACTTTATCAAAAAGATGAAGCAGATCAGTATAGCCTTCACACTGTCTTAGAAAACTTCACTCTTTGAATACTCAGAAGAATCGTTCGTCCTCATCATGAAAGCTTCATGTTAATTTGGACTACAATTCTATGTATCTGCCCCTGGAAAAAGTTGACTTTGGTTACGAATTTTCAACACTTTGGGCCACTAACAGACAAAACAATTTTATAACCCAGGAAGAGTTTGAAAATATTCGAGAGATGCGATAATTTTTTAATGAACGCTTGCAAATAGCTTCTTTCTCGTATTCTTAGTAATGTTGAAACTTTAAAAAAAGGTGAAAAATCTGTTACCAGTCATATACCTTAGGCACACATGGCCACCATTTTCAGAACTTCCATTAGTAGTAGGGAGTAGGGAGCCGGTCGGCCGAGCGGACAGCCCGCTGGACTTGTGATCCTGTGGTTATGGGTTCGATCCCAGGCGCCGGCGTGAAACAATGGGCAGAGTTTCTTTCACCCTATGCCCCAGTTACCTAGCTGTAAAATAGGTACCTGGGTGTTAGTCAGCTGTCACGGGCTGCTTCCTGGGGGTGGAGGCCTGGTCGAGGACCGGGCCGCGGGGACACTAAAAAGCCCCGAAATCATCTCAAGATAACCTCAAGATAGTATTAGCTGACCAATCTAAGCTTAGTGAAATTGAAAGTCAGTGGCGCCTACTGTTAACCATTGACTAGTCCAACATTTGTAAGGGACAAATTCCGACATCTGAATCGTCATTTTAGACCAAGACAATAACTATCAAGAACACTGCTGGCGATCCCATACTGATCGACCTCGCTGAGTTTGCATTGAAAATATACAGCTTGCCAATCAGTAATGCCCTGGTTGAACGGATATTTCGAGAGTAACATCTGTGAAAACTAAACCGAGAAATCTTGAATGGGAATGGGACTTGAGCTTTTGACATCAGTCTTGAGAATCAAAACATACCTTGAAGAACATGTAACTTGTTGCTCGTCATTTGAACCACTCATGTCAATGCTTAAATATAAGTCTGCAATATACAAGAACGAGGTTGTGGATGCAGATCAAGATCTTGATAATCTTCAACTGTAAAGACGTGGAAGGACTCCACACCCATTAAGCTTCAAACAGTAAATATTGGTAAGTTATCCTATTATCATATTGGTTAAATATATATATGCAGAGATAATATTAACAAAACAATTAAAATCGTTTAATGTACTCTATATATCAAAATAGATTACTTTGAAATCCGTATCAGTCACTAAACAAAAAATTGGGCTACTCTTATTACAAATTCGCTACTTTTAGACCGTCAGCTCGCTACTTTTAGCAATTTGGATCTGGCAACCCTGCAGGCGGCCCTCTCACTCAGTCGCCAACCAGTAGTCGGAGTGGATGGATGTCGCTCCCCCCTCCAGGTAGTTCCTCCATCTTTACTCTCTTATTTACGCCTTCTACCTTATTAAAACATGCCTAACATATCAACAGACACTTGCTACGATCGCTGGGCACATGACCAACTATAAGCAATCACTGTAAACTGGCTTAAAATGAGCTTACCACAGAGTTAGATGTACAGGGGCACGCCCTGACCCCAGCGTCGGACGTTGGCGCGCTGCTCAGCCCACAAAATCGCTATTTAAACTCCTCTACTGGGTTTCTTTCCTTCCTGGCTCGAGCACTGAGTCGTCCCCAGGCTTCATACAAGAACGCCTGACTAATTTTTCTCCTGGCGGAGCACGTAACATGAGATTCTTCCTCTGTTACCAGGAGCTCACAGACACTGCATCTTGCTCCCACATCATCAGCCGCTCGAGTGAGGTCAAGACCCCCTGCCTTGAGCCTCCTACCTTCCTCACAAACTCTCGACATCTCATGTCAAGTCCTTCATTTCTATTCTTGATCACTGCCCATACCCTTAAACTGTCTGTTAAATTTACCCAATTGTTTTACGTATGTATCTTCATGTCTATATTTCTGTGACCTCTTATTTAGGTCAGGTCTTGTAGAATAACTCTCAAGGTAGACTCGTTTCTCAGCTACTTGGGATCATAACATATTCCATTTACTAACTACTCTGACACAGAAAAAGTCTTACGTCTCTGTGGCTCATTTGGGTACTCAGCTTCCATCTGCGTCTCCCTTGTGTGTGTACCACCCGTGCTAAATAGTCTTTCTTTATCCAACCTATCAGTTCCCATGAGAATTTTGTATGTGATGATCATGTCTCCTCAAACTCGTCTGTCTTCCAGCGACGTGAGGTGCAATTCCCATAGCCATTCTTCATAACTCATGCTTCTTAGTTCTGGGACTTGTCTAGTGGTATACCTTTGGACCTTCTCTCTCTCCCCCCCCCCCAACACACACCTCCTCAGTGTGTGTGTATTCACCTAGTTGTGCTTGCGGGGGTTCAGCTCTGCTCTTTCGGTCTGCCTCTCAACTGTCAATCAACTGTTTCTACTTCTATTTTTTTCTCCCCACACCACACACACACACACAAACACACACACTCACGCACACAGAAGCTAGGATAGAAGGCCTAGCTTCCGTGGCTAGCAGGAACGGATCCAGACTTCTAATAATGGGTGACTTCAACCATGGGAAGATAGATAGGGGGAACAGAGACCCACATGGAGGCCCAGACACATAGAGAGCTAAGCTGCTGGATGTGGCAACAAGAAACTTTCTAAGTCAACACGTCAAGGGACCGACAAGAACGAGAGGAGGGGATGAACCAGCCTTGCTTGATCTGATATTTACCCTAAATGAGTCGGATATAAGGGAAGTCAAGTTGGAAGCCCCCTTGGGAATGAGTGATCATAGTGTATTGAGCTTTGAGTACCTGGTTGAGCTAGGAATTATCACCCCTAAAAAAGAACTGGGAACCAAAGGGCTGGCGTACCGAAAGGGAAACTATGAGGAAATGAATAAATTCTTATGGGATATACATTGGGACACAGAACTTGGAACAAAGTCCGTACAAGACATGATGGAATATGTCACCCAAAAATGTCAGGAGGCTGTAAGCAGGTTTGTCCCAGCCCGACAGGAAAAAACAGAGAAGCAAAGGAAGAATCCGTGGTTTAATACGGAATGTATGAAAGCAAAGGAGCAGAACAAAAGGGCATGGAGGAACTTCCGTAATAACAGAACACCAGAAAGTAGAGAGAGATACCAGAGAACCAGGAACGAGTATGTCAGTGTGAGAAGAGCAGATGAGAAATGGTATGAAAATGATATAGCTAATAAAGCCAAGACCGAACCATAGCTACTACACAGTCACATCAGGAGGAAGACAACAGTGAAGGAACAGGTGATGAAACTTAGGGTGGGCGAGGACAGGCACACAGAGAATGACAAAGAGGTGTGTGAAGAACTCAACAAAAGGTTCCAGGAGGTCTTTACAATAGAACAGGGAGATGTCACGGCGCTAGAAGAGGTGGCAGCAAACCAGGTGACCTTGGATAGGTTAGAAATTACAAGGGATGAGGTCAAGAAGCACCTATTGGAGCTGGATGTGAGAAAAGCTGTTGGGCCGGATGGAATCTCGCCATGGCTATTGAAAGAGTGTGCAGGAGCACTTTGCTTACCACTCTCCATAGTGTATAGTAGGTCACTGGAAACGGGGGACCTACCAGAAATATGGAAGACTGCTAATGTAGTACCAATATACAAAAAGGGTGACAGACAAAAGGCACTGAACTACAGGCCAGTGTCCTTAACTTGTATACCATGCAAGGTGATGGAGAAGATTGTGAGAAAAAACCTGGTAACACATCTGGAGAGAAGAGACTTCGTGACAACCCATCAACATGGGATCAGGGAGGGTAAATCTTGCCTTACAGGCTTGATAGAATTCTACGATCAGGTGACAAAGATTAAACAAGAAAGAGAAGGGTGGGCGGACTGCATTTTTTTGGACTGTCGGAAAGCCTTTGACACAGTACCACATAAAAGGTTGATGCATAAGCTGGAGAAACAGGCTGGAGTAACTTGTAGGGCGCTCCAGTGGATAAAGGAGTACCTAAACAATAGGAAGCAGAGAGTTACAGTGAGGGGTGAGACCTCAGACTGGCGTGAAGTCACCAGTGGAGTCCCACAGGGCTCTGTCCTTGGACCTATCCTGTTTCTGATATTCGTAAATGATCTCCCAGAGGGTATAGATTCATTCCTCTCAATGTTTGCTGACGACGCCAAACTTATGAGAAGGATTAAGACAGAGGAGGACAGCTTGAGACTTCAAGAAGACCTGGACAAGCTGCAGGAATGGTCGAACAAATGGCTGTTAGAGTTTAACCCAAGCAAATGCAATGTAATGAAGATAGGGGTAGGAACCAGGAGACCAGATACAAGGTATCACTTGGGAGATGAAATACTTCAAGAGTCAGAGAGAGAGAAAGACCTAGGGGTTGATATCACGCCAGACCTGTCCCCTGATGCTCATATCTAGAGGATAACATCAGCAGCATATGCCAGGTTGGCTAACATAAGAACGGCCTTTAGAAACTTGTGTAAGGAATCTTTCAGAACATTATATACCACATATGTCAGACCAATCCTGGAGTATGAGGCTCCAGCATGGAGTCCATATCTAGTCAAAAGTAAGACTAAAATGGAAAAGGTTCAAAGGTTTGCCACCAGACTAGTACTCGAGCTGAGAGGTATGAGCTACGAGAAGAGACTACGGGAATTCAACCTCACTTCGTTGGAAGACAGAAGAGTTAGGGGGAAGATGATCACCACATTCAAGATCCTCAAGGGAATCGACAGGATTGATAAAGACAGGCTGTTTAACACAAGGGGCACACGCACTAGGGGACACAGGTGGAAACTGAGTGCCCAAATGAGCCACAGAGATATTAGAAAGAACTTTTTTAGTGTCAGAGTGGTTGACAAATGGAATGCATTAGGAAGTGATGTGGTGGAGGCTGACTCCATACACAGTTTCAAGTGTAGATATGATAGAGCCTAATAGGATCAGGAACCTGTACACCTGTTGATTGACGGTTGAGAGGGGGGACCAAAGAGCCAGAGCTCAACCCCCGCAATCACAACTAGGTGAGTACACACACCAGGAAGCAGCCCGTGACAGCTTACTAACTCCCAGGTACCTATTTACTGCTAGGTAACAAGGGCATAGGGTGAAAGAAACTCTACCCATCGTTTCTCGCCGGCGCCTGGGATCGAACCCGGAACCACAGGATCACATGTCCAGCGTGCTGTCCGCTCGGCCACCGGCTCCCCTAGGCTGTGTGTACTCACCTAATTTCCCCTAATTTTGCTTGCGGGGGTTGAGCTCTGGCTCTTTGGTCCCGCCAGGTGTGTGGTGTGTGTGTGTGTGTGTGTGTGTGTGTGTGTGTATGTGTGTGTGTGTGTGTGTGTGTGTGTGTGTGTGTGTGTGTGTGTGTGTGTGTGTGTGTGTGTGTGTGTGTGTGTGTGTGAGGTTCAGCTCCTTTAGCCTTTCCTCGTAGCTTATTCCTCTCAGTTCCGGGACGAGCCTGGTGGCAAACCGCTGAATCTTTTCTAACTTTGTTTTGTGTTTGACTAGGTATGTACTCCAGGCTGGAGCTGCATATTCCAGGATTGGTATGACATAAGTGGTATACAGGGTCCTGAACGATTCCTTACACAAGTTTCTAAAGGCAGTTCTTATGTTGGCCAGTCTAGCATACGCCGCTGATGATATCCTTTTGATGTGGGCCTCTGGGGACAGGTTCGGTGTGATATCAATCCGCCAGATCTTTCTCTATTTGACTCTTGCAAGAGTTCACCTCCCAGATGGTATCTTGTGTTCAACCTCATGCTCCCTTTGCCTAATTTCATTACTTTACATTTTCTTGAGTTGAACTTTAGCAGCCATTTTCTAGACCATTCCTCGTTTGTCCAGGTCGTCCTGTAGTCTCTGTCTATCTTCATCCGGTTTGATTCTTCTCATAATTTTTGCATCATCAGCAAACATGAGAGGAACGAGTCTATACCCTCCGGAAGATCGTTTATATTAATTAGAAACAGGATGGGTCCAAGTACTGAGCCCTGTGGGACTCCGCTGGTGACATCTCGCCACTCTGATGTCTCCCCCCCTCCTCACCGTTACTCGCTGTTTCCTGTTGCTTAAGTACTTCCTTATCTACTCTAGCACCTTCCCTTTTACTCCTGCATGTTGCTCCAACTTTTTTAACAGCCTTTTATGGGGAACTGTGTCAAAGACTTTCTGGCAGTCCAGGAAAATGCAGTCGGCCCACCCTTCTCTTTCCTTCCTAATTTTTGTTGCCTGGTCATAGAGTTCTATTAAACCTGTGAGGCACGATTTGCCATCTCTGAACCCATGTTGGTGGTGCGTTACAAAGTTATTTCCCTCCAGATGTTCTACGAGCCTTTTCCTCACGATTTTCTCCATTACCTTGCATGGTATACAAGTTAGGGAAACTGGCCTGTAATTCAGTGCCTCTTGTCTGTCTCCCTTCTTGTATATTGGGACTACGTTAGCTGTCTTCCAACTTTCTGGTAGGTCTCCTGTTTCCAGTCACCTGTTATATACTATAGAGAATGGCACACTTAGTGCTTCTGCACCTTCCTTTAGTATCCATGGTGAGATTCTGTCAGGCCCAACAGCCTTTGTTACATCCAGTTCCAACAGGCACCTTTTGACCTCATCACTGGTGAGGTAAAATTCCTCCAAGGTTGCTTGGTTTGCCTCCTCTTCATTTAGTGCAGGGGCTTCTCCTTGTTCTATTGTGATGACCTGCAATCTCTTGTTGAGTTCTTCACACACCTCCTTGTCATTCTGTGTGTGTGTGTGTGTGTGTGTGTGTGTGTGTGTGTGTGTGTGTGTGTGTGTGTGTGTGTGTGTGTGTGTGTGTGTGTGTGTGTGTGTGTGTGTCATTCTGTGTGTACTCACCTAGTTGTACTCACCTAGTTGTGTCTGCAGGATCGAGCATTGACTCTTGGATCCCGCCTTTCGAGCATCGGTTGTTTACAGCAATGACTCCTGTCCCATTTCCCTATCATACCTGGTTTTAAAATTATGAATAGTATTTGCTTCCACAACCTGTTCCTGAAGTGCATTCCATTTCCCCACTACTCTCACGCTAAAAGAAAACTTCCTAACATCTCTGTGACTCATCTGAGTTTCAAGCTTCCATCCATGTTCCCTCGTTCTGTTACTATTCTGTGTGAACATTTCGTCTATGTCCACTCTGTCAATCCCTCTGAGTATCTTATACGTTCCTATCATGTCCCCCCTCTCCCTTCTTCTTTCTAGTGTCGTAAGGCACAGTTCCCTCAGGCGCTCCTCCTACCCCATCCCTCGTAGCTCTGGGACGAGTCTCGTTGCAAACCTCTGAACCTTTTCCAGTTTCATTATATGCTTCTATCCTATTTATATGTGCCTCAGGAGATAGATTAGGTGTTACGTCCACCCCCAAGTCTCTTTCACGCATCGTTACAGGTAGGCTGTTCCCCTTCATTGTGTACTGTCCCTTTGGTCTCCTATCTCCTAGTCCCATTTCCATAACTTTACATTTGCTCGTGTTGAATTCCAGTAGCCATTTCTCTGACCATCTCTGCAACCTGTTCAGGTCCTCTTGGAGGATCCTGCAATCCTCATCTGTCACAACTCTTCTCATCAACTTTGCGTCATCCGCAAACATCGACATGTAGGACTCTACGCCTGTAAACATGTCGTTAACATATACAAGAAATAGAATTGGTCCCAGCACCGATCCTTGTGGTACTCCACTTGTTACTGTTCGCCAGTCCGACTTCTCGCCCCTTACCGTATCTCTTTGGCTCCTTCCTGTTAGGTAGGTCCTTATCCTTGCTAGGACCTTTCCCCCCACCCCCGCCTGCCTCTCGAGCTTGAACAACAGTCTCATGTGCAGTACTGTATCAAAGGCTTTTTGGCAGTCCAGAAATATGCAGTCTGCCCACCCATCTCTGTCCTGTCTTATCCTCGTTATTTTACCATAGAATTCCAGAAGGTTTGTTAGGCACGATTTCCCTGTCCAGAACCCATGTTGATGTTTGTTCACAAACCTAATGTTCTCCAGGTGTGCAACCAGTCGTAGCCTAATTATTCTTTCCAGTATTTTACAGGGGATGCTTGTCAGTGATACAGGTCTATAGTTAAGTGCCTCCTCCCTATCACCTTTCTTGAAGATCGGCACGACATTTGCCTTCTTCCAGCAACTGGGCAATTCTCCTGACATAAGTGACTCATTAAAGATCATTGCCAGAGGCACACTGAGGGCCTGTTCTGCTTCTTTTAGTATCCACGGTGATACTTTGGCTGGTCCAACTGCTTTAGTTGCATCTAGAGTTGTCAACTGTTTCATTACCTCCTCTGCTGTCACCTCTATATCCGATAGTCTTTCATCTAGGGTAACCCCTTCCAACAATGGGAGCTGCTCAGGCTCGGTAGTGAACACTCCATGGAAACTGGCAATCAGTACCTCGCAGATTTCCTTGTCACTTTCAGTATATGCCCCCTCTGTCTTCCTTAGTCTTGTCACTTGGTCGTTCACCGACATTTTTCTTCTTATATGACTGTGTAGTAACTTCGGTTGTTTTTTCGCTTTGATTGCAATATCGTTCTCATAGTCCCTTTCCGATGTCCGTCTTATGTTATCCTGTTGTCCTCTGTTCTTTGTCTTCCGTACTTCCTCCACTCCCGCCTGCTGGCCATTTTTGCTTCCTGACACTGTCTATTAAACCATGGGTTATTATATTCCTTCTTATTTTTTCCCTTTACCGTTGGTATAAATCTCTCTTCGGCCTCCTGGCATTTCTGTATGACTAGGTCCATCGTATCTTGGACTGTTTTTCTTCTAATTTCTTCCTCCAACTGCACTTCACCCAGATAGTCCCTTATCCTCATATAGTCCCCTTTCCTGTAGTCAGCTCTCCTTTCCCAGATCTCTTGTCCCATGGTCATAAGTTTGAATTCCATCATGTAGTCAAAGACTAGGACACAATGGTCACTGGCCCCAAGAGGCATTTCATGCTCTAAATTCTCGATATCTTCTACGTTCTGGGTGAAAATCAGGTCTAATAGGCTCGGTGCATCTCCTCCTCTTTCCCTTGTGTCTTCCTTCACATGTTGTGTTAGGAAATTCCTGTCTATAACATCTATTAATTTTGCTCCCCATGTTTCGTCCCCTCCATGGGGATTCCTTGATTCCCAATTTATCTCTCCATGATTTAGGGCCCCATGATCAGCAGCTTCGCTCTCATTCTGTGGGCTAGTGTTGCTGCCTTCTGAAGTTCATCTATACATGCTTTGTTGTTGTCATCATACTCCTGCCTGGGTCTTCTACTGTTTGGTGGGGGATTGTAGATTACCAAGATCACAATCTTCCTCCCATCTACTGTCAGAGTTCCATGTATGAAGCTTGTGCACTCATTGGTAACTCGATTTCCCAGGTCTTCAAACTTCCATTTCCGCTTTATTAGGAGTGCTACTCCCCCTCCCTGTCTCTGTGTCCTCTCTTTTCGTATCACCTGGTACCCTTCAGGAAAGTTTGCAACTGAGATCATGTCATTAATTTTAGTTTGTGTAACACACACAAACACACACACATTAATTTGTGTGTGTGTGTGTGTGTGTGTGTGTGTGTGTGTGTGCGCTCACCTTTTTGTGCTTGCAGGGGTTGAGCTTTGGCTCTTTGGTCCCGCCTCTCAACTGTCAATCATCTGGTGTACAGATTCCTGAGCCTACTAGGCTCTATCATATCTACATTTAAAACTGTGTATGGAGTCAGCCTCCACCACATCACTGCCTAATGCATTCCATCCGTTAACTACTCTGACACTGAAAAAGTTTCTTCTAACGTCTCTGTGGCTCATGTGGGTACTCAGTTTCCACTTGTGTCCCACCAGTGTTGAATAGTTCATCCTTGTTTACCCGGTCGATTCCTCTGAGGATTTTGTAGGTTGTGATCATGTCTCCCCTTACTCTTCTGTCTTCCAGTGCCGTAAGGTGCATTTTCCGCAGCCTTTCCTCGTAACTCATGCCTCTTAGTTCTGGGACTAGTCTAGTGGCATACCTTTGGACTTTTTCCAGCTTCGTCTTGTGCTTGACAAGGTACGGGCTCCATGCTGGGGCCGCATACTCCAGGATTGGTCTTACATATGTGGTGTACAAGATTCTGAATGATTCCTTACACAGGTTCCTGAACGCTGTTCTGATGTTAGCCAGCCTCGCATATGCCGCAGACGTTATTCTTTTTATGTGGGCTTCAGGAGACAGGTTTGGTGTGATATCAACTCCTAGATCTTTCTCTCTGTCTGTTTCATTAAGTACTTCACCTCCTATTCTGTATCCTGTGTCTGGCCTCCTATTTCCACTGCCTAGTTTCATTACTTTGCATTTACTCGGGTTGAACTTCAACAGCCATTTGTTGGACCATTCACTCAGTCTGTCTAGGTCATCTTGTAGCCTCCTACTATCGTCCTCAGTTTCAATCTTCCTCATAATTTTTGCATCATCGGCAAACATTGAGAGAAATGATTCTATACCCTCTGGGAGATCATTTACATATATCAGAAACAGTATAGGTCCTAGGACTGACCCCTGCGGGACTCCACTCGTAACGTCTCGCCAATCTAAGACCTCACCCCTCACACTGACTCGTTGTCTCCTGTTACTTAGGTACTCCTGTATCCAACGGAGTACCTTCCCTTTCACTCCAGACTGCATCTCCAGCTTTTTTACTAACCTCTTGTGTGGCACTGTATCAATGGCTTTCTGACAATCGAAAAATATGCAGTCTGCCCACCCTTCTCTTTCTTGCCTTGTTTTTGTTGCCTGGTCGTAGAATTCAAGTAACCCTGTGAGGCATGACCTGCCATCCCTGAATCCATGTTGATGCTATGTTACAAAGTTCTTTCGCTCCAGGTGCTCCACTAGCTTTCTTCGCACAATCTTCTCCATCAACTTGCATGGTATGTAGGTTAGGGACACTGGCCTGTAATTCAGTATCTTCTGTCTATCCCCTTTCTTGTATATCGGGACTACATTAGCTGCTTTCCAAATTTCTGGCAGTTCCCCTGTTGCCAGTGATTTGTTATACACTATGGAGAGTGGGAGGCACAGTTCTTCTGCTCCTTCCTTTAGTATCCAAGGGGGAGATTCCATCTGGGCCTATAGCCTTTGTCACATCCAACTCTAGTAAACACTTCCTTACTTCCCCGCTGGTAATCTCAAACTCTTCCAGTAGTTCCTGGTTAGCTATTCCTTCTCTTATCTCTGGGATTTCTCCTTGCTCTAAGGTGAAGACCTCTTGGAACTTCTTATTCAGTTCCTCACACACTTCCTTGTCGTTTGTAGTGAATCCTTCTGCCTTTATCCTTAATTTCATAACCTGTTCCTTTACTGTTGTTTAACCTGTTTAACCTGTTGTTGTTTAACAACAACCTTTACTGTTGTTGTTGTTGTTGTTGTTGTGTGTGTGTGTGTGTGTGTGTGTGTGTGTGTGTGTGTGTGTGTGTGTGTACTCGCCTAGTTGTGCTTGCGGGGGTTGAGCTCTGGCTGTTTGGTCCCGCATCTCAACCGTCAATCAACAGGTGTACAGATTCCTGAGCCTATTGGGCTCTATCATATCTACACTTGAAACTGTGTATGGAGTCAGCCTCCACCACATCACTTCCTAATGCATTCCATTTGTCAACCACTCTGACACTAAAAAAGTTCTTTCTAATATCTCTGTGGCTCATTTGGGCACTCAGTTTCCACCTGCGTCCCCTAGTGCGTGTGCCCCTTGTGTTAAATAGCCTGTCTTTATCAACCCGGTCGATTCCCTTGAGAATCTTGAATGTGGTGATCATGTCCCCCCCCCTAACTCTTCTGTCTTCCAACGAAGTGTGGTTCAATTCCCGTAGTCTCTCCTCGTAGCTCACACCTCTCAGCTTGGGTACCAGTCTGGTGGCAAACCTTTGAACCTTTTCCAGTTTAGTCTTATGCTTGACTAGATATAGACTCCATGCTGGAGCCTCATACTCCAGGATTGGTCTGACATATGTGGTATATAATGTTCTGAAAGATTCCTTACACAAGTTTCTAAAGGCCGTTCTAATGTTAGCCAACCTGGCATATGCTGCTGATGTTATCCTCTAGATATGAGCATCAGGGGACAGGTCTGGCATAATATCAACCCCTAGGTCTTTCTCTCTCTCTGACTCTTGAAGTATTTCATCTCCCAAGTGATACCTTGTATCTGGTCTCTTGCTTCCTACCCCTATCTTCATTACATTACATTTGCTTGGGTTAAAATCTAACAGCTATTTGTTCAACCATTCCTGCAGCTTTTTTAGGTCTTCTTGAAGCCTCAAGCTGTCCTCCTGTCTTAATCCTTCTGATAATTTTGGCGTCGTCAGCAAACATTGAGAGGAATGAGTCTATACCCTCTGGGAGATCATTTTCGTATATCAGAAACAGAATAGGTCCAAGCACAGATCCCTGTGGGACTCCACTGGTGACTTCACGCCATTCTGAGGTCTCACCTCTCACTATAACTCTCTGCTTCCTATTGCTTAGGTACTCCCTTGTCCACTGGAGCGCCCTACCAGTTACTCCTGCCTGTTTCTCCAGCTTATGTATCAACCTTTTATGGGGTACTGTGTCAAAGGCTTTCCGACAGTCCAAAAAAATGCAATACGCCTATCCTTCTCTTTCTTGCTTAATCTTTGTCACCTGATCGTAGAATTCTATCAAACCTGTAAGGCAAGATTTACCCTCCCTGAACCCATGTTGATGGGTTTTCACGAATGTGTGTGTGTGTGTTTCCTATCTGCTTGCAGACTTGAGCTAGCTCCTGGGCTTCATATTTTTAGCTACCAAATCCAGCAAAACAATTACTTCTTTTTCTCGAGGCATTTGCCAGTTTGTAATCTGTTTAATTGGGAGGTACATTTACCGTAAAAATTCTGAATACGCCTTTTATCTTGAAACTTTTGTGCTGAAAACGTTCTTCATAATCTCTCTACAGCTAATTTATGTCTCCTAATATCCAATTATAATCGCTAGTTCCACTGTGCATTATGGTGAGCATTACCAAATTGTCTGTCCATTCCCATTAGAATTTTGTATGTTCTTATCATGTCCACTCTGAGTATTTTGCACGTTCTTAGGTCCCACATATGAGTATTTTGTACGTTCTAAGGTCCCACATATGAGCATTTTGTACGTTCTTAGGTCCCACATATGAGCATTTTGTACGTTCTAAGGTCCCACATATGAGCATTTTGTACGTTCTTAGGTCCCACATATGAGCATTTTGTACGTTCTAAGGTCCCACATATGAGCATTTTGTACGTTCTAAGGTCCCACATATGAGCATTTTGTACGTTTTTTATAGCCCTCCCCCCCCCCCCCATCCTTGCGAGTATTTTTAATATTTTTATGTCCACAATGTGAGTATCTTGTATGCTTTTATCGTGTCTACTCTGTGGTAAGGTCGAGCACCCGGAACCATACCATGTAATTCAGTCCCCCTCAGTGAAAGAAAAACATTGTAGTGTATATTCGCTTCTGAGGAATTTTTCTAATTGCAGTTTGTCTCTTTTGCAGGTGGGGTTCCAGGCCGGAGCTATATAGCCTACTATAGTGAGTGTTTTAAGTAAGTTGTGTGTGTATGTGTGTATTCACCTAGTTGGTCTTCCGAGGGTTGAGCTCTGCTCTCTTTCGGCTCGCCTCTCAACTATCAATCAATCAAGTGTAACTAACTACTAACTAATGTTTTTTTTATTTTATTTATTTGTGTGTGTGTGTGTGTGTACTCACCTAGTTGTACTCGCCTAGTTGTGTTTGCGGGGTTGAGCTCTGGCTCTTTGGTCCCGCCTCTCAACCGTCAATAAACAGGTGTACAGATTCCTGAGCCTACTGGGCTCTATCATATCTACATTTGAAACTGTGTATGGAGTCAGCCTTCACCACATTACTGCCTAATGCATTTCATCCGTTAACTACTCTGACACTGAAAAAGTGTGTGTGTGTGTGTGTGTGTGTGTGTGTGTGTGTGTGTGTGTGTGTGTGTGTGTGTGTGTGTGTGTGTGTGTGTGTGTGTGTGTGTGTGTGTGTGTGTGTGTGTGTGTGTGTGTGTGTGTGTGTGTATACCCACCTATTTGTGCTTCCGGGGGTTGAGCTCTGGCTCTTTGGTCCCGCCTCTCAACTTTCAATCAACTGGTGTATAGGTTCCTGTTGGACTCTATCATATCTACACTTGAAACTGTGTAAGGAGTCCGCCTCCACCACATCACTGACTGATGCATTCCATTTGTCAAGCACTCTGACACTAAAAAAAATCATTCTAACGTCTCTGTGGCTCATTTGGGCACTCAGTTTCCACCTGTGTCCGCTAGTGCATGTGCCCCTTGTGTTAAATGACCTGTTTTTATATATCCTGTCTATTTCTCTGAGAATCTTGTACGTAGTGATCATATCCCCCCTAACTCTTCTGTCTTCCAGTGACGTGAGGTTTAATTCCCATAGTCTCTCCTTTGTAGTTCATACCTCTCAGCCCGGGTACTAGTCTGGTGGCACACCTTTGAACTTTTTGCCGTTTTCGTCTTATGCTCGACTAGATTTGGACTCCATGCTGGGGCTGCATACTCCAGGATTGGTCTAACATAGGTGGTATACAAATTTCTGAATGATTCTTTGCACAAGTGTCTAAACGCTGTTCTTATGTTAGCCATCCTTGTATATGCTGCTGATGTTATCTTCTTGATATGGGCTTTATGGGACAGGTCTGGCGTGATATCAACCCCCAGGTCTTTCTCTTTCTCTGACTCTTGAAGAATTTCATCTCCCAAATGATACCCCCTAACTGGTCTCCCGCTCCCTACACCTATCTTTATTACATTACATTTGCTTGGGTTAAACTCTAACAACCATTTGTTCGACCATTCCTTTAGTTTGTCTAGGTCTTCTTGAAGCCTCAAGCAGTCCTCCTATGTCTTAATCCTCCTCATAATTTTGGCGTCGTCAGCAAACATTAAGAGGAATGAGTTTATATCCTTTGGGAGATCATTTACATATATCAGCAACATTATAGAACCGAGTACAGAGCCCCGTGGGACTCAACTGGTGACTTCACGTTAATCTGAGGTCTCACCCCTCACTGCAATTCTTTGCTTCCTATTGCTTAGGTATTCCCTTATCCACTGGAGCACTTTACCAGTTACCCTTCCCTGTCTCTCCAGCTTATGTACCAGCCTCTTATGGGGGACTGTGTCAAAGGCTTTCCGACAGTATAAAAAAAAATGAAGTCCGCAAAGCCTTCTCGTTCTTGCTTAATCTTTGTCACCCGATCATAGAATTCTATTAAGCCAGTAAAGCAAGATTTACCCCTCCCTGAACCCATGTTGGCGATTTGTCACGAAGTCCCTTCTTCCAGATGAGTTACTAGATTTTTTCTCACGATCTTCTCCAGCACTTTGTATGGTATACAAGTTATGGACACTGACCTGTTGTTCAGTGCCTCTTGTCTGACACCCTTTTTGTGCATTGGGACCACATTAGCTTCCTTCCATATTTCTGGTAGGTCTCCGGTCTCCAGTGACTTACTATACACTATGGAGAGTGGCAAGCAAAGTGCCTCTGCACACTCTTTCAGTACCCATGGTGAGATCCCATCTGGACCAACAGCCTTTCTTACATCCAGATCCAACAGGTGTCTCTTGATCTCATCTCTCGTAACTTTGAACCCTTCCAAGGCCACCTGGTTTACTGCCCCTTTCCTAGCACAGTAACCTCACCATGTTCTATTGTGACGACCTCCTGGAACATCTTGTTGAGTTCTTCACTCACCTCTATGTCGTTCTCTGTATACCTGTCCTCGCCTGTTCTAAGTTTCATTACCTGTTCTTTCACTGTTGTTTTCCTTCTGATTTGACTGTGAAGTAGCTTTGGATCGGTTTTGGCTTTGTTTGCTATATCATTTTCATAATTTTTCTCTGCTTCTCTTCTCACCCTAACATACTCATTCCTGGTTCTCTGGTATATCTCTCTCTGCATTCTAGTGTTCTGTTATTTCGGATTTAAGGGCTATTTCACGCCCTTTTGTTCAGTACCTTTGCTTCCATACATGCCCTGTTAAACCATGGATTTTTCTTTTGATTCCCGGATTTTTCTCTTTGGACCGGGATAAACCTGTTTACTGCCTCCTGACACTTTTGGGTGACATAGTCCATCATGTCTTGTACCGACTTAGCTCTGAGGTCTGTGTCCCATGGTATATCCCTTAGGAAACTTCTCATCTCATCATGATTCCCTTTTCAGTATGCCAACCATTTGTTTTCTAGTTCTTTTTTTGGGGCAGATAAGTCCTAGCTCTACCAAGTACTCAATGATCAATACACTGTGATCACTCATTCCCAAGGGCGCTTCCATCTTAACTTCCCTTATATCCCACTCATTGAGGGTAAATATCAGATCAAGCATGGCTGGTTCATCCTACCCTCTCATTCTTGTCGGTCCCTTGATGTGTTGGCTTAGAAAGTTTCTTGTTGCCGCGTCCAGCAGCTTAGCTCTCCATGTAACTGGTCCTCCATGCGGGTCTCTGTTCTCCCAGTCTATTTTTCCGTAGTTGAATTCCCCTATGATTAGTAGTCCAGTTTCATTCCTACTAGCGAGAGACGCTGTTCTCTCTACTATGTTAATGGTGGCCATGTTGTTTCTATCATATTCCTGTCTGGGTCTTCTGTCATTTGGTGGCGGGTTATATATGACTGTGACTATAATTTTTTGTCCTCTAGTTGCTATTGTACTTGTCAAGTAGTCACTGAAACCTTCACAGCCCTGAATAACCATTTCCTCAAAATCCCAGCCGTTTCTTACCAGCAGAGCTACACCACCACCTCCTCTTCCTTCTCTCTCTTTCCTCACATCACAGTAGTCCTGTGGAAACACTGCATTTATGGTTTTTGTTTGCTTTGTGTCTGTGAGGGCAATTATGTCTGGGTTTTCTTTAAGTACCCATTCTCCTAGTTCATTTGTTTTATTTGTAATCCCATCTGTGTTACTGTACATTGCCTTGAGATTGACTTTCTTCTGTCCTTTCTCATGTGCCCTTCTTGGTGAGCGTTCTGCTGATGGGTCAAGCTGTTCCATGGACATGAAGATTTGTGGGATGGGTAATGGGGTCTTAGAGGATGCTGGAGTTAGGGGCGGGGGGGGGGGGGGTCACGGGAAGGTGGGACAGGGAGGGTATGGGATGAAGTGGGAGGGAGGCCAGTGGGGGGAAAGGGGGGAAGGGGGATATGGTGTGAGTAGGGGAGGGGTTAGCAGGGTAGGAGTTGGGTGAGGGGGGGGGGGGTAGGGAGAGTTGACTGAACATTTGAGTGGGGGCAGGGAGGGTTTGGGGTAGGGGAGGTTTCTATGCAGAAGAGGGTGGTGGAGTTGTCCTCCCCTCTGGTGTTACTGGGTTGCTGGTTGTGGGATCGCCCCTCACCTGTAGGGATGTTGTGTTGGGAGCTGTGTTTTCCTGGTTTTCTTCTCTCGCCCTGCGCTTCTTCCTTGCTTCTGCACCCATGGCTCTCTCCTCCCTTGTCATGTCCCCCTGGAGGAATACTTTTTTGAATTCTTCCACATACTGCAGGTGGCTCTTCCTTGTTAGAATCTTCTCCTTTGTGGTCTCGTTTGCAAACACTGTCTTTAACACATGGTCTCTGTTCTTGTTGTACCAACCCATCCTGAAAACCTTCTCAATTCTATGCTCAGTTCCTTCCATCTCTAACCTCCTTAGTATTTCATTTGCGGCTGCTCTGTCCTTATCGTTCCATTCTGTCCTATTGGAACCTTCCTGCTCTTTATTACCCACAGCTACCACTGATCTTTTTCTTTCCAGCAGTTGACTAGTTGCCTTTGCTGCTTCCTGTGAGGTGGCTGCTTTCATGGCTACCTCCCTCACTGTGGACATTACTTCCTTGTTCTTTTTTAGCATTTCTGCAAATGTCGCTTGTACTTTGGCAGTCCCTTCCAATGTACCACTTTCATCTTCTCTTTGAATAATTATCTGAGCCTCCGTTTCAGTATTGTTCTTTTTAAGGGTTTTAATCTCCTCTTTTGCTACTGTCAGCTCGCTTTGCAGGTTGCTTATTGTATTATTCATTTCCTGCATCTCCCTTCTGATATCCTCCAAAACCTGGGCAAACACTTCTATCATTTTGTTACATTGACTTTTCCCTGTTCCCTTGGAAGTCCTTGCTGCCATGTTTGTCCCTGTTCCTAATATGTATTATAGGGTTTGCCAGGAGGGGGGCAGAGACAGAGAGAGAGAGAGGGGAGAGAGAGAGAGAGAGAGAGAGAGAGAGAGAGAGAGAGAGAGAGAGAGAGAGAGAGAGAGAGAGAGAGAGAGAGAGAGAGAGAGAGAGAGAGAGGGAGAGAGGGAGAGAGAGAGAGAGAGAGAGAGAGAGAGAGAGAGAGAGAGAGAGAGAGAGAGAGAGAGAGAGAGAGAGAGAGAGAGAGAGAGAGAGAGAGAGAGAGAGAGAGAGAGAGGGAGGGAGGGAGAGAGAGAGAGAGAGAGAGAGAGAGAGAGAGAGAGAGAGAGAGAGAGAGAGAGAGAGAGAGAGAGAGAGAGAGAGAGAGAGAGAGAGAGAGAGAGAGAGACGAGAGAGAGAGAGAGAGAGAGAGAGAGAGAGAGAGAGAGAGAGAGAGAGAGAGAGAGAGAGAGAGAGAGAGAGAGAGAGAGAGAGAGAGAGAGAGAGAGAGAGGGAGGGAGGGAGAGAGAGAGAGAGAGAGAGAGAGAGAGAGAGAGAGAGAGAGAGAGAGAGAGAGAGAGAGAGAGAGAGAGGGAG